>NW_020898030.1:209343-309670 GCF_003984885.1 Neopelma chrysocephalum
ATCCAGATACACAAAGTGAATCTAATCAGGAGAAATATCCAGATACAAACCAGAATCTAATCAGGAGAAATATCCAGATATCCAAAATAAATCTAATCAGGAGCAATATCCAGATATCCAAAATAAATCTAATCAGGAGAAATATCCAGATACACAAAGTGAAGGTAACTGGGAGAAATATCCAGATATAAAACCAGAATCTAATCAGGAGAAATATCCAGATACCCAAACTGAATTTAATCAGGAGCAATATCCAGATATCCAAAATAAATCTAATCAGGAGCAATATCCAGATACACAAAGTGAAGGTAATTGGGAGAAATATCCAGATATAAAACCAGAATCTAATCAGGAGCAATATCCAGATATCAAAACTGAATCTAATCAGGAGCAATATCCAGATATCCAAAATAAATCTAATCAGGAGCAATATCCAGATACCCAAACTGAATCTAATCAGGAGAAATATCCAGATACAAAACCAGAATCTAATCAGGAGCAATATCCAGATGTTCAAACTGAATCTCTCATCTAGAATTCCCGTTTCCACTGTCGCTGCCGTCGATATTCCCGGGACAGCTGGGCTGTTCTGGCCATGGCTTTCCCTTTGTGGATACAGCTCCAGGCCAGGCTTTAACCCTTCAGCCAGCCCTGGGCTTGGGGTTCAGACTGGCTGATTTGAGCTTCTGTTTCTGTGCCCAGGGCTCGAGGCAGAAGGACAGGGGGGAGATGAGGGCACAGGCCCCGGCGAAGAGGAAGGAGCAGGCGTAGGTCTGGGTGTGGTCGTAGAGCCAACCTGAGGAGACAAGGTTGGGGTTAAAGCTCTGGGATTTCTCTCACTGAAAAAAGTCATTTTGGGGAGGTGGGTGGGAGGCAAAGGTTGTGTGTTCTCGTTTCAGAATTCCTCAGTTATTTAAGCTCTTCCTGGGCAGCATTTCCAGTCAGGACTAAACTTGTCTTTCTTCCCCGGGCCAGCTTTGATCCTTGTTGTGGGCATTTGGTTTCATTTGATTGAATTTAAGCCCTGATTTTTTTTTTCCCCCCTGTTTAGGTGGGCCAAAAGTAGCTGCCTGAGCAGGTGGAAGATCCCAATGGAATGACAGGATGACTTGCACGTGTTGGTGTTTCCAACATCTGGGCTGCAAACCCCTCGTTTCTCCAGCCTTTTTTCTTGTACCCCAATTTAATTCAGTTTTCTTCAGCCCCAATTTAATTCAACCTGTCTAAATGAGAGACCCCATGCCAGGACCTGGGATTGGACTTACTTAAAAGCAGCTTTGTGAGGACTTAAAAGGAAAAGCTGAATTCCATAAAGCCTCAGGAATCTGCGAGGGTCACCTTTTAAAGTGACCTCCAAGTGTTGTGTTTAGTTCTGGCAAATGTGGGCAATCACTGGGAAGGGGGATAATTCCTCTGGTGGAATCTAAAATATCCAAAGGGATGGGAGATGCTGCTGCACGTGATCAAATCCTGATGCACTCCCAAATCTGGCGTGGGAGGTGGGGTAGCAGTTGAAGTGAAATTCCTTTGGGGACATCCATGAGCTTCCAGGATTTACACAAACAGCAGATCTGGCCTAAATCTGGGATTCTGAAACCCGGGAAGGAACATAAAACATCCCTGAGATCCTGGGCTTGGCCGTGTGGGAGCTTTTATGAACAGGCAAGGGAAGAAATGGTGCCTGAATGTGGAATTTGGGGCTGGGTGACGGAGCTGCCGTTCCCTTGCCGTGGATTTCCCCGGCTGCAGGAAGGTTTTGCAAAGACAGGAGAAGCTGCTCTTCCCCCCTTTTGGTTCCTCTTGGCTCATTCTTTTCTCAGGGGAGTTTCTCTGGGTTTTTTTTCAGGAATTTCGTGGGAGCCTCAGCACAGGAGGAGCTGGAGCTGTTGGAGAAGGGGATCCTGCAGCGCTGGACTCGGTGATGTGGGTGACACTCCCATGGCCTTGAGGGGTTTATTCTCCAAGGTGGGATCTGTTTTTCCTGCCTGGAAGTCTCTGGGATGTGGAGAGGAGAAGGGATGCTGATCCAACCCTTTGGGAGATGTTCAGGACAGAGCTCCAGCCGAGCTCAGAATTATCGTAATTATTGGTAATTTATCCTTTCCTTAAATTAAGGATAAATTATCCTTATTTTTAATCTGTCCTTCAGAGTATTTTTTGATTTTCCTGTGGGAAAATTGGGGTTGAAGGGGATTTTTTGGGACCAAATGGGATTGAGGAGCAATGGGATTTCCCAGCATTGCCTCCTCAGTGGCAGCACAGCATCACCTCCCACCCCATCACACCTTTTAAACCACCTCCAGGGTCTGTGCCCCAATTCTTATAAGAAATATATATATTTTATATACTATATATTTCATATAGTGAATATATTATATGTTTTATATATTCTACATATCTCTATGTTTTATATATATCGTGTATATATATATTTTATATGTGTATTTTCATGTATCCATAAATTTTATATATTTATATATACAAATTTATATATATAATACATTTATATTAAAAATATATATTCTATATTTATATATTCAACATATTATATATTTCAGATAGTCTATATTATGCATATCTATATTCTATATTATATATATTCTCTATATTTTGTATATAGAATATATATTTATATATTTTCCATGTGTCTATATATTTTATATATTCTATATACTTATATTAAAAATACATATTATGTATATTTTACACATTCAATCTACATTTTATATATTTAATATTTTATATATTTAATATATTATATATATTATATATATTATATATATTATATATATTATGTAGAAAATATATTATATATATTATATATAATATATATTATATATATAATATATATTATATATTATATATATTATATATTTATATATTTATATATTCTATATGTTAATATTAAGATATATGCTTTTATACATCCTATATAGTTATATTCAAAAATATGTATTATGTATGTTTTATATATTTTATATATTATATATATTTTACATATTTTCTGTATTCTGTATATTTATATTCAAAAATAATCCTTCCTGCTGCCAAAAACCGAATTAGAAGCTCCTGGTGTCCAAATTCCAGCAGTTTTGTAAGGAATGCTGGTAAATCCCAGGCAGCAAAGCACTCCAGATGAAACATTCCTGGCACTGCTCCTGCTGGGATCAGGTTGTTAAAATTATTCCTGATGCCTTAAGTTGGAAAATTCAGTGGGAAGATGAAGGTAAAATGTCAATAAAAGTACCAGCCCAGCTTTTGAGGGAGTCCATCCTCCCCCCTCCCAGCACCCAGCATTCCTGGGGCTGGAATTCGTGTGCTGAGGGCTGGAATGTATCCTGAAATTTGGATTGGAGACAGAATAGATCCTGAAATTTGGATGATAGATGTGTTCTGTAATTTGGATTATGTTATATTCAGTTCTTTTGCACTTTGAGTTAATGGTTTGTACTGTTTATGGAAACAAAATGAGCCAAAATAATGTTTGTTCTGATTTGGTTTGAGGGGTTTTCTCACTGGTGCTGGTGGATGGGGAGCTCCAAAGGAGATTCCAAACTTTTCCCCCTGGGCTTTTACCTGAACAGATTTGCAGGTATGTCACCTTTCCTTGCATTAGGCTTTCTAATATGCAATATAATCATATTTTAAATGTTATTTATTTTAAATACACTTATTTTACATCTAATATTTTATAAATTCTATAGTTTTTATAGTACTGTTACAAATATTTTTATAAATTGTAATGAAATTTTATTATTTTATAAAAATTGTTAAAATGAATTTATATTTTTATATTTTTATGTTTTATAAATATTTACAAATGTTTTTATAAATATTCTTATAAATTATATAATTTATAGAGTATATGATAGATTTAATTATTGTTAAAATATTGCAGTATCTATAATATAACAATATAGAATATTGTATATTGTTACATTATGTAATACTATATATTATATATTTGAAATTATATATATATATAATATAATATTATTTTAATATTTTTGACCATTTTAACCTTTGCAGTTCTCATTATCCATCAGGTTTTGCTGCATAAAAGCACTTGAATTTTATAAAATCCTAATTCTTAAGGTTTAGGGAGGTCAGAGCACCAAACCCTAAATCCTGAGCTCTGCAGGGAACAGCTGGGTTTGGACACTTCATCAGTAGCATCTGGTTATATTCAGTTTTCATGAGAAAACGGAAGAATTTATTTGGATAAATTAATAACTGAACAATAAATTAACAAATGAATTAATAAATAACCTGGATCTTGAACTCTCAATTGTTTCCCTCTGGATGGATCAGTGAGAGTTTTATTTCCTGGCTCTATTTGGCCTTTCTTTATCCCACCAACATTAAGCCAGATATCTTAAAAATCTGGAAAAATCATGAAAAAGCTGGAAAAAAAGCTTTTTTACAGGAAACCTCATTTTCCACAATCCGGAAATGCAGCACTTCAGGAAGCAAAAGGCTTCCAGTTAATGAAAATCTATTGCAAGGGGATGGAAATAAAACTGCAATAAGAGACAGCTAATTTATTCAGCTCCTTCCACACTCTTCCCATGACAGGGAATTTAGAGGGATTGCTTTGTGCTGGGAATTCCTCCTGTGCCAGCAGAGATCTGTCCCCCAGGCAGTTCATCACCCTGCCAGGGTGGAGCTCCCTGTCCAGGAAATAAAATATAAATGAAAATGTTTGGGCTGCTTGAAATTGGATCCACAGGCACAGTTTTACCAGCCCGGAGATATTGATTAGGAAAATCAATTTTTGCCTGTGCTGGCCCTGCTAAAACTTCCCACTGAGCTGGGATTTCTTGGCAGCTTCCAGCCAGGGCCTGGAGATTTGGAGGGCAGGAGGCAACAAATGATGGTTTGGTTGGAAAGGACCTTAAAGCTCCTCCAGTGCCATGGGCAGGGACACCTCCCACTAGCCCAGTCTGGCCTTGGACACTTCCAGGGATGGAGCATCTTCTGGGAATTCCATTCCAGTCCCTCACCACACTCCCAGGGAAGGATTCATTCCCAATATCCCATCTCTCCCTGCCCTCTGGCAGTGGGAAGCCATTCCCTGTGTCCTGTCCCTCCATCCCTTGTCCCCAGTCCCTCTCCAGCTCTCCTGGAGCCCCTTCAGGCCCTGCAAGGTCTCCCTGGATCCTTCTCTTCTCCAGGGGAACATTCCCAGCTCTCCCAGCCTGGCTCCAGAGCAGAGGGGCTCCAGCCCTTGGAGCATCCCTGTGGCCTCCTCTGGACTCTCTCCAGCAGCTCCACGTCCTTGTGCTGTTGTTCCCAGGGCTGGAGCAGCTCTGCAGGGGGGTCTCACCTGAGGGGCAGAGGGGCAGAATCCCCCCTCCCCTCCTGCCCACACTGTGGAATTTTTCTGGGCTGGAAAATGCAGGGAGAGGAAAATATCCCAGGGACAGGAAAAGCTCTGTCCTGGCCAAGCTGTTTGGAGGAGAACAATTCCCGTGTTCCCAAGCAGAGGTGAGAGACTCACTTCTAAGAGCTTGAGATGTGCCAGATCCTCCCCAGTGCCTTGTTTTCCTGGCAGAGGAAGAAGGGGAAAAGCTTTTCATCCTCCCTATCTTTGGGCCCAGCAGCTCTCAGGGCTGAGCTCTGGGATCTGTCCCCAAACAAGAGATTATTGAGGCTTTTCCTGATGTTCTGGAGCCTCTGTTTTACAGGAATGCTGCTGAGCCCATCCCTGCCTCACCTTCCTCTCCTTCCATCCTCTCCAGTCCAAATTCAGTGTTAACTCTGACACTGCTGGGGGTAAAATCCATGGGAATGTGGTCGTTATCCTGCTGTGGTTGGGGTTAAACTGGGCACATTTTCCAAGCTGCTGGTTGGGTTTTGCAAATTCCCCAGCAAAACGTTGCCTGTGTATAAAGACATTCCTGAAATAGGATTTTAGCCCCCCTGTTTGAACAGAAAACCAGGATGGATCCATGTGTGAGAGTGAACCAGCAGCTTTATCACTGGATGTGTGTGGTGGGTGTGTGTGCATATATATATATATATATATATATATATATTATATATATATATAAAATACATATAATATTATACTATATAGTATAGATAATATATAAAATATATGTATATTTAATATTGGAGATGTATAAGAATACATAATGTTTATAATATAGAGTGCACAATATAGAATGTATAATATATATTGTATATTCTAATAAATTATATTATATTATATTATATTATATATAGTATTTACCTGCCAGAGGAGGCCCTCCAATGGCTGCTATCCCTGCAAAGAAGGCAGCAAACCCCAGGTAACTGTGGAGCTTTTCCACACCCACCAGATCCACCTGTTGGTAAACCAAAATGGATCATTAGTGATGGATTTCGTGGGAATGTGTAAACAGAAGAGATTAATTGATTTGTTTTAAAGCACAAGAGATTAATTGATGTTTTTCCTGGGGAGTTTCCTCTTCAGCTGCAGCTTTGGAAGGTCTGATCCAGCCTGGAATCCCTTCGCCTCCTTAAGGCCAGGATGGAAATTACTGGGATGTGAGATACTCCTCTGACTTCCAGACAGTAAGACTTTGAGGAAGGTGTTTTAAACTGTAAATTCCTTCCTAGAAAGAAATGCCAAATTATAATTACGCCTCCTCATCCTGATCATGGAATCCTGGGATGGTTTGGGTTGGAAGGGACCTTAAAGCTCATCCAATGCCATGGACAGGGACACCTTCCACCATCCCAGGTTGCTCCAAGTTTATCCAGCTTGGCCATGGACACTTCCAGAGATGAAGCAGCTACAGCTTCTCTGGGAATTCCATCCCAGCCCCTCACCACTCTCCCAGGAAAGAATTCCTTCCCAATATCCCATCTATCCCTGCCCTCTGGCAGTGGGAAGCCATTCCCTGTGTCCTGTCCCTCCATCCCTTGTCCCCGGTCCCTCTCCAGCTCTCCTGGAGCCCCTTTAGGCCCTGCAAGGGGCTCTCAGGTCTCCCTGGAGCCTTCCCTTCTCTAGGGGAACATTCCCAGCTCTCCCAGCCTGGCTCCAGAGCAGAGGTTCTCCAGTCCTTGGAGCATCTCCGTGGCCTCTCTGGATTCACTGTAGCCAGATCCTTCCATGACTGATCCCTGTGTGTTCCAGATAATTCTGGGATTGGGAGCAGATCAGCACAACCCCCCGACTCACCAGCACCGGGAGCACCAGAGCCATGAACCCTCCACAGAACAGGGAAAAGGCCACGGTGTAGGTGAGGAGCAGCGGGAATGTCGTGGCCAGGGGCCCCAGGAGGTTTGTGATCCCGCTCAGGACCAGGTAAGTCACGTGGAAATGGTACTTCTTGGTCCAGTTGTGGTCGGCCACCCAGCCCGAGAGCAGCTGGCTCAGCATCTCTGTGATGCCTGAGGGAACAGGAGTCACCAGAGCCTCAAAAAACACTTCATTTGGGACATTTTTTTCCTCTTTTTCCTTGTGTCACATCCCGGTTTCACCTGCTCGCTATGACCACAGAAGGCTGAAACGCCAAAAAGTTACAGGGAGGTGTTTTTAGGCTGTTGTAAAATTGATATCTGGGGTTTTTTTGCCTTTCCCCAGCTATTACCAAGTCTGTAAAAATTCAGTCAAGGGCTCTGCACTCAGCAGAAATCTCTGAAATGCCCTTCAGTAAAAACAGGGAAGATAAATGTGCTGTCTGATCCCTTCTCTGAGATGGAGAAAAAGCGGAATATTAAGAAATATGTGCATGAGATTTTAATTTTTCCAAAGAAGCAAATTGCCCAGCATTTCTTTAAAGGCTCAGCAAACTTTTGATACTTGTTTTTTTACATTTCTTGATACATTTTTATGAACCAAAGGTCAGAGGAGAGCTCACTGTCAGCTCATGTCTTGCACCACTGTGTCCCTCCTACTCTTAATTCAAAATACCACATGAATTTCTGGGCTCTCCTAAATCCCTTGACAGCACGTCATTGCTAAATATCCCACAGCTCTGTAGAAGGAAAATGTATTTTTGTACAATAAAATATTTGAATATGACTGAGATTGGAGCTGCTTTCTTAACCCAGTGTGTTAATCCCAGTTTATAATCAGGCATGGTGTTGTTTTTTGGGGAGTTTAGGTTGGTTTTTCCACCACCACCACCCCTTGGAGGTGGATTTTTTCCACAATATTGAATTTTTCTCTCCTGGGTCAAACTGGGGCTCTTTGGATTCCGAGTGATTTCTGTGGGTTGTGGGTTTAAGCAAAGCAGGGATGGTGGTGAGAAGGCTCCAGGAGGACAGAGAGCACCTTTTTACTGGAAAATTGGGTTTGTTGGGAGCAGGGAGGATGGGGAATCATCCACGTTGGGTTGGGAGAACCACCCACCCTGTGAGAGCAACTTGTTCTGTACAGAAGGTGATTCTGAATATACAGAGGGCTCAGGGCTGTGAGCTCAACCTCCACCAGGAGGATTCCTTCTAGGACATATCTGGGACTATTTCTTGGCAAAATTTGGGTTGGTTTTCTCTTCTAAAATGGGTTTAAAAGATTCCTTTGCCTACCAGCCACTGAGATGAGGTAGGAGCCATCCGTGCTGCTCATTCCCAGTGTCTTGGCTCTTGCCACCAGGTGGAAGAAGGGCACGAAATAGGCCAAGTGGCTGAACAAAAAGGACCACGTGAAGATGAAGAAAAGGGGATCCTTCAGTGGGGACAAATCCAGGAGAGGCTGAGAAGTTTCTTTTTTGGTTGCTGGAGGGGGTTTGTTGCTTCTCTTGGCCCCGGTGGTTGTTTCTGGTGAGGATCTGTCTGGGGTGGGTTTCTCCGACTTTCCCAAGGCAGATGGATTTATGGGATCAGAGACGTCTTTGCCGTGGGACATGGGGAGTGTCTCTATGCTGGGAAGCTCCTGTGCATTGTGAGGGTGTAATTCCCTGTCAGTGGTTCCATCTAAACATCCATCAGGAGTTTCTGGATCCTTCTGTGCCACTGATGATGCACAGTCTTGGTTTTTGGCAGAGGAGTGTCGGGTGCTGATGGGTCTCAGCAACAGGCTGGAAGGCACCAGGTTCAACATGATGCCTCCAAAAATCAGGAGAGTTCCTGAGGGAGGACAGGAGGTGTTTTATTCTTGGAGTGAGAAGGAGGTACAGTAGAAAATAAGCTTTTATAACAGGCCATGCACTGAACATGGAGAAAGTCTGCCATAGGGAGAAGGCGTTTTGCCCCCTCCTTATGGAGGAGGTAACAAAAGAGGAAGTTTTATTCCTGTTTTTCTGTCTAGAAGTCCTTTCTGCTCTGATGCACACAACAAATCCAGAGCTGCCTCTGGGATCTGGGAGCTTGTTTTGTTTACCCTCACTAGAAGTCGTGATGGACCTTCAAGATGGCATGAAACTGCAGTCAAAGTGGGGATTTTTGGGTTTGATTTCTCAGGTCTCTGCTTTGACACCGATTTTAACGCGTGATTAGGTGTTTAATCATTAAGATGTCCCCAAGCCATCCTAGAAGAGGCAGAGCTGTGGAATTTTAATCTTTAAAAGGAGCCTCTTCCCGTGCCCAGATCTCCCCAGACGCCCTCTCGGTGCTGATAAATTTGGATAAGCAGGAGATGGCTCACCTTGCCAGCCATAGAAGTCGAGGAGGAGCTGGGTGAAGGGTGCCATGAGGAAGGTGAGCCCCATCCCAGAACGGGCCACGGCGTTGGAGAAGCCCAAACGTGCCCGGCAGCGCTGGGCCGTCACCACTGCGGCCGCCTGGTACAGGCAGGCAAAGCCCAGCCCTGGGGGAAGGTCAAAAATAACACATCTATGCCCAAATTGTCTCATGAGCTCTTGGAATTTTAAGTCATGCCATGCCAGGTCTGTGGGATGCAGCGTTCCTGGGGGGATTTCCCGTGAACATGGGATTTCTGCTGTTGGGGTCAGTGGAGAGCGAGGTTTTGTGTGTGGTGTTCAATGTCTGGGGGGTTGGAGGCTGTGCCCTTTTAGTGAGAGGTTTTAAAAGGCCAGGATTTGTTGGAGCCAGAAAAAAATCAGAGTTAGTTGGGTCTAGTGTGCTGAAACTCTGTTTTATTCTCCTGAGCATGGAGTTTTGAGGGTTCACCCAACATCTCATAGAAAGGAGCTGGGGATGCTTTGCCACTCGAGGTTTTACAGAATCACAAAACAATTGAGTTGAAGGGACCCCCAGGGATCATCAGTCCAACTCCTGGCCCTGCCCAGGACACCCCAACAATCCCACCCTGTCCCTCAGAGCATTGTCCAAACCCTCCTGGAGCTCTGGCAGCCTTGGGGCTGTGCCCACTGCCCTGGGGAGCCTGGGCAGTGCCCAACCAGCCTCTGGGGGAAGAACCTTTGCCTGAGATCCAACCTGACCCTGCCCTGACACAGCTCCAGCCATTCCCTGGCTGCTGTCCCTGGTCACACAGAGCAGAGATGGTTCTGCCCCTCTGAGGGAGCTGCAGACCCCCAGGAGCTCTGACCTGTCTCCTCCAGCTGAACAATCTGTGTACCCTCCCCTTCCCCTCCAGACCCTTCCCCAGGTTTGAGGTTATAAAGGAGCCGATTCCTTCGTGGTGCACAGGGAAATGTGTGTCAGAGGCTGCTCACCCAGGAGGAGTCCCATGGAGACGCAGAGGAAGGGGACACTGGTGGCCTGGGTGCTCACCAGGCACCCCCCAGCCACCAGCCCGGCCCCGAGGAGGGAGGTGGGACGTTCCCCCAGCCCCCGGCACACGACGCTCACGAGGGGGGCTGCAAAGGGAGAGAGGGACAAAGCTCAGGCTGGAGGTGACAAAAGGGCCTCCCCACCCTCACAGCCAGTTCCCTCCCAATATCCCATCTATCCCTCCCCTCTGGCAGTGGGAAGCCATTCCCTGTGTCCTGTCCCTCCATCCTTTGTCCCAAGTCCCTCTCCAGCTCTCCTGGAGCCCCTTTAGGCACTGGAAGGGGCTCCAAGGTCTCCCTGGAGCCTTCTCTTCTCCAGGTGAGCACTCCCAGCTCTCCCAGCCTGGCTCCAGAGCAGAGGGGCTCCAGAATCATGGAATCCCAGGATCTTTTGGATCGGAAGGGATCCTGAAGCTCAACCCATTCCACCCCCTGCCATGGGCAGGGACACCTTCTGCTAGCCCAGGTTGCTCCAAGCCCCGTCCAACCTGGCCTTGGACACTTCCAGGGATGGGGCAGCCACAGCTTCTCTGGGAATTCCATCCCAGCCCCTCACCACCTTCACAGGGAAGGATTCCTTCCCAATATCCCATCTAAATGACATACAAACCCATCTTTAGACCACATTCCTGCTAAGTCACGTGTGGGTACCAGCCATGTCCAGCTGGGAGCAGTCTGGGAAGGGAATTGGATCTGCAGAACATCATCAGTGCTCTTAAAGCAAATGTGCCTGGGGTTGAAGCACCGTCCCAATCCTTGGGAATACCAGCTCACCTCCTAGGAAGCGCAGGGAGGACATGATGGAGCCAATCCAGCTGACCTGCTCAGAGGAGCCCCCCACATCCTCTTGGAAAGCCACAAAGAAAATCCCAAAGGTCTTGAGCATCCCCATCACGAAGACGTTGACCTGAGTCAGGAGCAGACAGAGGTGAGGAGCCACAGGGGATCAGGAGGGATCCTTTTGCTTTTCTTGTGTGGATAATTTGTTATGATGACAAACAAACTGGGACACTTGAGCTGGTGTTGGGGAATATCAGCAGGGCGAGCTCATGGTGGCCATGCTGCAGTTTCATCTTAACAGACCCTCAAAAACCCCTCTGCAAACTGCCTTTTCTAAGGAAAAGAAACAAAATCACACTAGAACCCAACTCTTCCGGGATATTTTTGCTCTATGAGTTACTTTTTAATACTAAAGCAACAATTAAATGGGTCTTGGCACTGCTGAAGATCCCTGGGGGTCGATGAGGGGGTGAGAGGAGCAGGATGGATGTTATCCAGGGCAGATTCCCAGGCTTGTGCTGCCGTGGGAGCAAAGGACACACACTTTGTGTCCTTAATTTTAACTCCCTCTCACCTCCCTGGTGGCAGGGGGTTAATGATTGGCAGCAAGTTACTTGGGATGGGGTGGAATTGGGGAAAGCTTTCCCAGCTTGGGGGGTGGTGCCTTCATTACAGTTGGACCTGATGACCCTAAAGATCTTTTCCAGCCTTAAGGATTCCTTGGTTCATCACTGGTGGGAAGATTGTGTGGTGTTAAATCCTGTGAAATGGAGAATTGGTGCCTTTGAGTGGAGGAGGGAGTCCCAAGTGTGTGTGTGCTGCTCTCAGTCAATCCCTGGCTCCCATCTCACTGCCCAAGGTGGGATCCCACCCCTTCTGAAGGGACAGGACTCCCCAGTGGGGTGTGTTTGAGTAGAGAACAGTCATTTTATCCTTGCAAGGTGCCTTTGGCCCTGGGCTGTGGGCTGGGGACCCTCATGTCCATCCCTGGGATGTTTGCAGCTGCCATTCCATAGGGAAGGATGAAGCTGGGTGGGATCAGCCTGTCATGTCCTCTGAGATTTGAAGCTTTCCCTCTGCCTCAGATCACGGAGGGTTCAGTGGGATTTATTCTGTGCTTACCAGGAAGAAGTGAAGCACCACTGCCCAAGCCCACCCTCCGTGTGCTGCTCCTGCCCCTGGGCTCTTCCCAGCTTCCTTGGGCTCTTCATGCTCCTTCCTTTCCCCTGAAATGGGAGTTTCAGGACACATTAACACCTTCCTCCGGTGCTGTTTCAGTTCCAAAGCTGTTCCCCTGAAGGCAGGAGCTGCCTTGGAACCCCTTGGCTGCTGCCGAAGCAAACCCCACACTCTGCCTTCAGTTTGGGAGGTGGGGGAAGATCCACCAGCTTTTGTTGACAAGGGATGTTAAATTACACATTATCCCTGCCTGGAAACTGTTTAACAGCCTTTCTCTTTCCCACCAAATTACTGTAACGACTTAAGCTTTAAGGGATTTGAAGTGGAGCACCTTTACAGCTTTAGCAGTTTGGTTTGTGCCCCCAGTCAGGGGGTCACATCTGTCTGATCCGGTTTTGAGCCCCCGGGAAGCTCTTCTGATCCCATCCTCTGCTTGTCTCCCTTCCATCCTCTCTGGCAGAGGCAGGATCCTGCCCGAGGGAGCAGCTGGACCCTGGAGCAGCTGGGGCTGATGATCCTGAAATCTTTCCTTACCTCCTCGCTGCCGCATGCTGGAAAATCCTCCCCAGAACAGTCGATGGTGAAGAGGAATTGGCTCTTCATTTGCTCCAGAGCCTAAATCCCCCCTTCCTGACTTGGCAGCCCAAAGTCTGCTCCTTCAGTCACATCCCGAGAGGATGATGGTGTCTGTCCTTCCTGCAAGCCCCAAAGCAGGATGTGGAGCCTGGCAAGCGCTGGGGCTGAGTTACAGAGCCCATCCTCCTCCTCCTCCTCCTCCTCCTCCTCTCTGTTAGGCCACAAGGCCAGAGTCCCTCCCCTTCCCCAGCTGGGAGCAGGAAATCCAGGGCGTTGGGAGCAGAAATCCTGTTGGGAAAGAGGAGGGGAAGCCTGCAAGGGTTGTAACTCCAGGGAAAGCTTTGATTCCGGCCGGATGAACGAAGCGGAGGTGGCAGTGCTGGACTGGATCCAGGCCTGTCCCTGCCTGTCCTGCCCAGCCCTTGGCCTGGGAAGCTGTCATTTAGGAGGGGATAGTCTGGAAAACGTTGGTGTTTCCAGCGGGATGGAGCAGCTGTGCTGCTGCAGCCCCGGGAGTCAGCGGGATCGGCGTTGGCTTCCTGCCCCCATTGGAAACGTGCCCCAGCTCCTGCAGAAACGTGGCCCTTGTGCTTCCTGCCCTGCTGTGGGCTGACCTGTCACCTCAGTTGGCATTCCTGAGGTCACAGAAAACTGGGATCACTGGGGGACCCTGATACTGATCTCTGCTCCCTCCCTTGGCAAAGTTCCATCTTTCCAGAGGAGCCCAGGAAATAAGGGAGTCTGTGAGCTTTCCCTGTAGGCAGACTTTTAATAGTTGTATTAAGCTTTATTTACATGGGATGGGGTTTGCAGGGAGGGTGGTTTAAGGGCCTGAAGGAGAGGGGGGGTAGCAGGGGTTGGGAGCAGCAGCAGCATCTGCACTCAGAGCTCTTGGAATTCCAGGGGGAAATACTCCAGCTCCAGCTGCTCCACCTTGGTGGGATGTAGGTAGAGTAGAAAAGGACTCTTCGAGGCCACCACAGAGTTTGGGCATGCAGAGATCTCAGGGCTTTGCTGAGAATTAACACTGAGCTGGACAGGGATGTGGCCTCAGCCGTGCAGAGCCTCCTCCTGCCTGTTCCTTGGGAGACTGGGACTGTCACTGCTGAACAGAGCAGCTCATTGGAGTCCAGTCAGAGCAGCCTGAATGTCATTTTCTCTCTGACTCAGCCCAATTTTCACCTCATGCTCTGCTATGAAACTTCCCTTCCCCTCCTGCATGAGACCAGCTGCAGCCCAGCTCCTTTTCTCTCCCTGCCACACAGGAAGCATTGGAGTGTAGCAGCTTCCCAGGCCTTTTTTCAGGATTGTTTCCCTGCACCGTTTCAAATCTGGGGTCTGGGTTTGTGAGGATGTTGCCAACATCCATTTCCAGCTCACACAGGGCCAGCACATCCAGCTTTAATCCAAGGCACAGTGAGCAAGAAATTCTCCCACAGAACGTTTAACTCGAAGAGATGAAACGTTTCCCAGGAGAAATTCCTTGGGAAGTTTTTGTACCTTTCCTGCTGGAGGAGCCTCCATTAATTCCACTTCTCTAGAGAAATGCTAATGAAGGGAGTGGGAGAAGTTACCTCACTTGGCTTTGGAAACAAAGCACCAGGCCCAGCTCCAACAGTGGACCAAAGAGAAGCAAAGGGGTGTTTTTACAGGTCATTTATTGATTTCTCCAACCAACAACACACATACACCTGGTAGGATCTGACCTTCCACAAGCTGGGTGAGTGACCACGTGTCACCCTCAGCACCACAAGTGCTACAGTGGGAGTTGGAGACCTGGAGAGCTGCACAGGAACTGTTCAGAAGAGAGGGAGAGCCTTCATCCCAGGTTTGGGGTTCCAAACTGGAGCTGGAGTGCAGGGTTGTGCAGGGAGGAGGAGCTGGGAGTGCAGCTGGTTCCCAAGGATCAGGATGCCAACTTATGCACTGCTACAGTGATGGTGTCGTGCTTCTGGATCATGATGTTCCTAAAACAAGGAGAAAGTGCTGAGGGAGGGGAGGAGGAGCTGGTGGGGGTGGGAACTGGACCCGGGATCATTCAGCAGCTGCAGCAGCCCCAGCTCCAAGCCAGATCCTGCCTCCCTTCCCACTCTGTGACCTGGAGACATCCCTGCTGCCACACTGACTCCCACAGCACCGCCTGAGTTATCCACAGGGATCCCTGTGTGGAAAAGGAACAGAGCTGCAGTAACCACCCCCCTCCCAAAAGCTTTCCCACTGCTTTTACAGTTCCTGCCTCTTAAAATCCCGTTAATCCAGTGAATCCCTGTGCCTGTGGCAGTGCCTCCTCCACAGCTTCAGAGCTGGGGCTTCCTCCAGGAGCTGCTCCCAAGATCCGACTCCGGGAGGCTCCCAGGGCTGGGGAAAAGGAAAACAGGGGAAAAAGTGATCCCGGCAGGCTGGGAACTTACCCGTTGTCCGACTCCAGGCACACCACGGGGGTGTCCGTGGGGTCCGAGCTCAGCTTGGCCGCCTGCTGGGCCAGCACGGAAATGATCCCGGCGTGTTCATCAGAGAGGGTCCCTCGGCCTGGAGGGGGGACACGATGGAAAAAGCCCCGTGTGAAACCCATTTGCCTCCCCCAGGCCAAGGGGGGCTGATCCTGCCTCAGCCCATTTCCCTCCCTATGGGCTGATGTGGCGTCTCCCCAGACTTGCTCTCAAACCACCAAAATGTCTTGAATTTAGGCGGCAGGAAGAGCCGGCCCTGGTTTCCTCCGCAGTGCAGGTGGGTGGTGGCCCCTGGGGACACCCAAAGGTGGGGCCAGGACAGCAGGGCAGGGCCTGGTGTCCCCAAAGTGGGGTTCATGCAGGACAAGGCCAGGTACCCCCAAACGGGGTGGGTGGGGGGTTCCAGAAGAGCCAGTCCTGGTGCCCCCTTCCCCCCCCCCGCGGAGTCCTTACAGGGCTTGGGACCCCCAACCCGGGGCCTCACACCCATAGGAGCCCTTAGGGGGCATGGACAGGACCCAGGGGCCCCCAAGCCGGGGACCCCCTCGGGGTAGGATCAGCTGCCCCCCACCCCTGGGAGCTCTTAAAGGGACTGGGCGGGTCTTGGTGCCCCCAGCCCGGGGTCTCCATGGGACAGCGCCCGGCGCCCCCACCCCCAGGAGCCCTCAGATGGGATGGCGGGACCCGGGACTCCCACCCCCGCTGGCTCCCAGCCCCGCAAGCCCTCGGAGGGCCCGTGCCGGCCCCGGCCCCCGGCGGCGCTCGCTCACTCACAGCCCAGGTTGAGCCCCTGCGAGTCGGTGCACAGGACGCCCACCACGGCCGGGCTCTTCATGCTGGGGGAACACAGCGCGGTCAGGGCCGGGACCTCCCCCCACCACGGGGCGTCAGGCCGGCCCAGCCCCGCTCCCCCAGCCTCCCTCCGGCCCTGCCCGCGTCGCCCGCGTCCCCCGTGTCACCCCCTCGCCCCCCCCGCGTCCCGCCCGTGTCCCCCCGTCCCCACGTCTCCTCCAGGTGCTGCTCCAGGGTCCCCTCCATGGCCCCGCCGGCACTTCCGCCCCGCTCCGGGCAGCTGCGTCACCACGTGACCCCCTCGGACGGCGGCTCCGCGCGCCCAAAAGGAGCCGTCCCGCGTTCAGCGGCAGCGGCGCCGCCGGGGGAAATCCCACCCGCGCCGTTCCCGGGATTCTCCCGGGATTCTCCCGGGATTCTCCCGGGATTCTCCCGGGATTCTCCCGGGATTCTCCCGGGATTCTCCCGGGATTCTCCCGGGATTCTCCCGGGATTCCGCACAATCCCTCACGCGAGCACCGTGCCCTGATCCGGGGGGAGCTCGCAGCAAATCCGCGCCCCCGAATCAGCCCTCCCTGGGTGCCTTTTCCCCGCAGAGCGTGTGATAGAGATGCAATTTTGAGGTTTTTTTCCCTTCTTTCTCGACCTTTTCCCACCTGAGCCTGGTTTAGTTGTGTCCCACTCCCTTCCCGCAGCACCGCTCAGGGTTTGTGCAGCCAAACGAAATTCAAGCGGGGTTTTGATGGAGTCCCTGCAACTCTTCCCCGGCCAGAGCATCCTCTTGGAGCTGGACCACGGCCGGGGATGCAGATCGGGATGCAGATCGGGATGCAGATTGGGATGCAGATTGGGTGCAGGGGCATGGGACACGAGGATACAGCTGGGGCCCAAAATTTGCAGTAAGACAAGCCCTTCTGGACCCTCATCACCTTCCCACTGGGCAGAGAGGTGATAAAAGTGATTCTCAGCCCATGCCAGACCAATAAACACAGTGGCAGGAGAGCCAGGACCCCATCGCCTTCCCGAGGGGCAGAGAGGTGTTAAAAGTGATCCTCAGCCCGGTTTTCCATTGAGGACCCCCCCCAAATTCGTCCCTGCTGCCAGCAGAGAGTGAGAGGTGATTTATGGCAGAGCAGCCCAGAGCTGGGTGACATTAATGAGGCCCCGTCTGCCGCCGTCCCCGGCTGCTCCTGCCGGTGGATTTGGGCTTGGCAGGTCAGGAAATTAAAATGTTATTGATGGGGGGAGTGAAGTGCAGCAGGATCGTTTATTTTTTATGTGATTTTTCTTGCTCCTTGGTCCAGCTGGGAGCTCCTGCAGGCAGCACAAAGAGCCCCCATTCCAACTGTCCAGGGGCTTCCCACTGCATCCCACCCCACTGGGATGGCTGGGACTGGAGTTGCTTTTATTTGTTTGCCTTTTTTTTTCTTTTCTTTTTTCTTTTCTTCTTCTAGGAAGCAACACTGGACAAAATGGAGATCCAACCTCTCTGTCCCATCAGCCCCTTTGCAAGGAAACCTCCCCAAACCAGCCATTCCTGAGCCATTGTCGGCTGTGGGATTTCTGGAAGGAGAGATTTTTTGGGAGAGTGGGGATTAATTAATTCAAGCCCAGGTGGAGGAGACTTTAGTGATGCAGCAGAGCAGCTGCCACATCAAAGGCTGGGCTGGGGGCAGGGCAGTGTTGGGGTTGGTTTTAACTAATTAAACTGATGATTTAGCACCAGACTGAACCTCTAGAAAAAAAAAGTTACCCAGAAAAGCCCCATCAAATTCATATTTCAAATCCCAACCCACCTTGCACCACATGGGGCAGCTCCTGGTCCCTGATTTGCCCCCATGGACCAGGTCTAGCCCCAAAATCGGCCTCGGGGTGTTTATTCCTCAGTGGGAAAAGCCAGAAGAGATGGAATTCATGATGCTGGTGAGGAGCTGTGATCCCACCGGGGTGGCTCCTGCAATCCAGGGCTGAGAAAATCCATCTTGCTCGGTCAGAATCACAAATGCAGTTTCTTTTTTGGGGAAAAAGGAGTTTTATTCCCTGCCCTCGTTGGGAAAAGGGTCTTAGGCATCATCTCTGCCCCAGCCAGCACTGGGAGCTTGGTCTGGGGAGTCTCAGACAAATCCAGGATGCAGGATCCCAGGATGGGTCGGCCATGGAAGGATATTTAAATTTTTAATGATTTTAATTCTTTTTATTGCTTATTTTATGGCCGAGGCTTCAGGAATTTCTTGCCCCCTGATGGACTGTGGTGCTTGGGGTGTTTTGTTTGAGTCCCCAAACCCTGAGCACATTAGGATGTTGTCCTTTGCATCCTCACAGGAGGTAGAAATTAAAAAAATAAGCAAATAATTCCACCTTTTCCTGCCTTTTTAGCCATCCTCTTATTCCCCTGCACTCCCAGAAGAGGCACCAAATGCAATTCGAGGTAGATGGGTTGTACTTTGAGCCATAAATCAACATATTTGCACATTATATTCAGATTGAAATTATGAAAAATACATTATTCCCTTTCTGCCTTCTTTTACTCTCCCAAATAAATGCAGCCAAGTGTCTATTTCTGGGGGATATTTATCACATTATTGCACCTTGGGCTCTTCCAAGACGGGGGGGGGGAGCAGCAGAACTTAATTCTTAGGTTTTCTTTTGGCTAAATAACCCCAAATTTTTAATTAAATTCTTCCATAGCCCTGTCAAGGATACATATGGATTTAGGGGTGTACTTGGAAAATCCAGCTGTGCTGATAAATCCCCCGGGGGGGGGAGGGAGGGGATTTTTTTTCCCTTCTTGGTGATTTATTAATATTTCTTTGATGCCATTGGAGATTCAGGTCTTACCTGCTTCTTCTGGGATCATCAGGGGAGGAAAACAAGCCCGGGATGGTGGAGCTGGAGGGGTTATAAAGGGTGTGAAGTGTGAGGCTGCTCAGAATTCCAGCACCATGGGCCAAATCCTGCAGCTCCTTTGCTTCCTCCTGCTCCTCAATTCCTGCCCCTGCGCCGTCATCACTGGGGTAAGTCCTGCTTCCACCCCCCCCAGGGATTTATATTGTTTCATCTTCGTTATGTTGGGAAATAACACAGGAATAACAGGCCTTTGTGCTGTTTGTTTTGGGTGGTTCTTTTTTCCCCCCCATTTTTTCCCAATTTATCCCTCATTTTTCTGACCTGTGGGTGCTGTTCCCTCCACCAGCTTCTCCTCCCAGCACCGTGTCAGCAGGGAAATGTGGGATTTTGGGAAGTTTTCCAGCAGGTAAACATCAATATATCTTTATGGACATCTCCCAGAGCACGTTACCAATTGGAACAAGGGTTCAAACACCCCAAATTGTCCTTTTTCCTCCTGAATTTAGAGGAATTATTAACAGAGGTGGGAGCTGTCAGGATGCCAAGGGCCGGTGGTTGCTCACCCTGTCCATGGACTCAGAGTGTCCCTGAGCAAGCACTGGATTGAGGGTGGTGCTAAAAGTGAATTTTAGGGACAGAATCCAGGTTTTTGTGGTGCTTCCAGAGTCTGGATGCTGGTCTCAGCAAAGCCAGGCTTGGCTGAACCCCTCTTTTTCCTCTAGTTTCTTCCTTGAAAAAAACCAAGCATTTCCATCCCACTGGTTTCTCCACTGACTCTTCAAAAAGAGGGATAATGATGGCTTTTCCCAGCCAATGGTAATTTGGGGGTTGACTTCAGCTGGCTCTTGGCTCCTCTTTTCCTTCATAGCCAGACCTCTTTCTTTGCAGCTCATGGGGATTTTGATCTCTCCAACCCGGAGCTTCAGAGCCAGGTCAGGGGGTTCCACCTCCATCCAGGGCCAAACAGACCCAGCAGCTCCTGGAATTATTCCAGGACTTATCCCAGGGCTTGAAATTATTCCAGGGCCACATATTTTTAATCCCACAAGGAAAGAGTTTGGATGTGCAGCTCCCTGGATGCCTGCAGCCCCCACCAGCCCCCTGGGTTTGCAGGTGAGGGTTATTGAGATCTGATTTTTAACAGAATTTGGGGTTTTCAAGGAGCTTTGGAAGCTCAGGGAGAATCAGGTTCCCACCAGGAAAGGGAATACTCTGTAAAATCCCCTTTCTGCCCAACCATGAGAGGGCTGCACCCCAAAACTTTGCTTTATGGTGGGTTTTTTTGTGGTTTTGCCCCAGCTGCAATTGCCACACCTCTTCAGTCACGATGGGCTCGTGCTGGGAACTCCTGGGAAAGAAATCCCTGGGAGGGGAGGGGGGGATTGAATGAATCCCATCAGTTCTCCTTGTGCTGCCAACCCAACATCAGGCAGGTGGGTCAGAGAAGGTTTTGGGAATGCAATGAGCCTCTCCAGTGATGGCCACCACATCCTGAGGGGAAAAATGGGACCTGCTTGGTGCTCAGAACGCCCCCATCCTCCTCTTCCTGGCATCGTGGACTTCCAGGTGTGCTGAGAGCTGAGGCAGCGTTTCCATCTGTGCCTCAGTTTCCCCATCCCTGTTTTCCAAAGTTTTATGTATTCCTTGGAGGGGAGATGTTGAGTTGTTGGAATTACTCTGCTCCCACTAACAATAAAATTAAATAACAATAAAATTAAAGCTCTGGGAAACTGGGTTACTGAGCAGTTTTCCGGGCGATATTCCCAGAGGGAGGATCCGGACAGTGGGTTTATCCCCTGCTGCTGCTGGTCTCCCTCGGCACCAATGCTGCTTTAAGTCAGGCAGCTGCAAACTTTCCCTCTGTGCCTCCCACCACCGCGCCCAGGAGGGATTTCCCCTCCATCCCACAAACCTCGGCACCCCACCCCAACCCCTGCCCCGTCCCAAAACCTCCCCGGCTCCACCCAAACCGGCAGAACTGGGAACTGCCACCCCCTTTTGGTTAAATCCCCGACCCCAGCATGGGCTGATTCCACCGCTGACCCCCCCAAAAAGAGGGATAACGGTGCTTTTCCATCCTCCTCCTCCCCAGGCCTGCGAGCGGGACCCTCAGTGTGGCCGCGGGACCTGCTGTGCCGTGAGCCTGTGGCTGAGGGGGCTGCGGGTCTGCACCCCCCTGGGCCAGGAGGGGGACGAGTGTCACCCTTTCAGTCACAAGGTACGGGCTGGGAAGGGGGGACAAAGACTCCTCACATGGGGGGAAAGCTCCATGAAACCCTGGGAGGGACAAGGGGTTGGTGTCGGGAGGAGGGGGGGGTTGGGAGAGTGGTTTTCCAGGGAGGAGGAGCTGGGAATGGAGCTGATTCCTGAAGACCTGGGTGCCAGCGCTGCTACAGTGATGCTGTCATGCTTCTGGATCGTGATATTCCAAGGAAAAAGTGCTGAGGGAGGTGAGGAGGCAGCTGTGATGGGGGTGGGGACTGGACAAGGGAACCCAGTGCCAGACCTGTCCATCTCCATCTCTTCTTCCCACTGCCCTGAACTCTGGGATGGAGGTGGGGGACTGAGGGGGGAATTTGGGGTAAGGCTCTGGGTGGGATTGTGGGGTCCCAGAGCTGGGGCAGCTGTTTCAGCCTCTACATTATCTTGGGCAACCTGCTGCATGTTCCCAGCACCCTAAATCAGGGAACCATGGAGTGATTTGGGGTGGAATGGACCCTAAAGATCATCTCATTCCACCCCCTGCCGTGGGCAGGGACACCTTCCACTAGACCAGGTTGCTCAGAGCTCCATCCAGCCTGGGCTTGATCCCTCAGGAATGCTGTGGGTCTTGACTGGGAGCTGGGGTTGAGCCACCAGCCCATTCCTTTGCAAGCAAAGCACAAACCACACCACTCCAAATTGAGCCATAAATGCTCTGCCGAGCCAGAAGAAGCCAAGTTAAATCCTCAGAGCTTCCCCAGCTCCCTGATTTCTGTCGGATAAGAGCCCCCAGCACACTGGGATTAGCCCAAAGCTTGGTGCTGCTGCAGTCCCAGTTCCAGGAGGATTTAGCAGCAGCGTCCCAGCCTCAGGAAGAGCATCCCCCTCCCTGTGCTGTATTGATTTAACACTCTGGGAGCAAGATTTAATGAGTCTGCACCTTCTGCTTGCAAAAGGAAGGACTTCAGAGGGATCACAAACTAATTTCAGGCACATTCCTGTTAAACCTTTGAGAAAATCCACGGATTTTCTCAGGGCTATGGTCCCATTGATCATTCTTGGGGCCATGGCACCTCATTTCTCTAGTTTTTTTCTGCAGGTCCCTTTCTTTGGGAAGCGCCAGCACCACACCTGCCCCTGTCTGCCCAACCTCCTGTGCTCCAGGTTCCTCGACAGCCACTTCCGCTGCTCCAGCGACTTCAAAACCATCGATTTTTAGGGGGATTCTCCCTAAAAACCCACCCATGAGCCCACAGCACCCGTGTCTCGCCCTTTCCCGTGGCTGTCAGGTGCCCACAGAGCACCAGGCAGCCCCAAAGTGCTTTTCTGAGGTGGATGGTGTCGTTTTGAGCTGTTCTGTGGGGGAACTGAGGCCAAGCTGCTCCAACTCGTGGCTCAGCAAAGCTCTGTCCCAGCAAAACTCTGTCCCAGCAAAACTCTGTCCCAGCAAAACTCTGTCCCAGCAAAGCTCTGCTCCAGCAAAACTCTGTCCCAGCAAAGCTCTGCCCCAGCCCGGAGCAGGATCCGGCTCCAGCATCCTCTGGATGTCCCTGGATTGAGGGACAGCGTGTGGCAAATGTCTGTGGCCTCACAAATCCCTTTTTCCCAAGCTGTTGGCTCCATGTCCTGGATGCTTCCAGGGAGTTCCCACCTCCCTGCTTTGTTTTATCCGGCAAAAGTCGAGGATGAGGAAAATTCGAGGAGTGAAAGTAGATGCCAAGCAGCCAAGAGCTTCCTCCCGTGTTTTTTAATCCTGGCACATGATAAATCCTGGGATGTGAAGCTGAGCAGCATCACCTCATGTTCCAGAGCATCTGCAGGGCTGGGGGAGACGTAGTTTAACCTATTTTAAATTTTTCAGTTGTGTACAAGGAAAAAAAATGAAAGGGGCAGAAACTTCATTCTGTGGGGAACTGGAGCATTTTGATCAACACCCAAAACTGCAGCTTGTGCCCAAACTGTCCCAAACCCAAGTCCTCTGGAGCATCCTCAGAGCTGCTTTCTCTCTGCAGTTCCCACTGCATAAATCAGTTCTGTAATGATGATTCCCATAGTGACACTGCCCAATTGTGGCCTATCAGGATGATCTAATCTGACCCACAATTAAATCAAATCCATCCCAAGGAGCTGTGGGGAATTATGGAGTGGCTTTTCCCAAAGTTCAGGCAGGAAGAGGCTGAAGCAGAGCTGGTTGGAGCCGTGTTGTGCCAGATGTGGGTCTGGGATGTAGGGAAATGTTTCCCAGCCTCGGCATCTCCCTGAGGATCAGGCACTGTATGAGGTTTTGGGGGTTCTCCTTCTGTCAGGTGAATTTGAGAGGAGAATGGCACATTAAAGGTCATTAAACGTGCAAAAAGTGATTTTGGACACGTGTTTTCAGTTCTGCTCTGAAATACATTGTGCAAAATTCCTGTGTCACTTGAGTTTCCCTCCTGCTTCCTACAGCAACCCCTGGGCACAATAAAGGCAAACATTAAAGAATAATAGTCAGCATTTACAGCAAAAAACATCTCAAAATTATTGGGATCCTTTCAGGCAGAAGCGGGGCTTAAACACAAAAGTTAATTTTGGGTTTGGATTCTCCTTGTGCAGAAATGATCCTGGAGAACCCTTGGAGTTTGGTGCTGGGGCAGTGAGGCCTCACTCTGCTGAGGCCTGGATTTGGTGGGGTTTGGTGGGATTTGATGGGGTTTTGGTGGGGCTTGGTGGGATTTGATGGGGTTTTGGTGGGGCTTACTGGGGGTTGGGTGGGGTTTGGTGGGGATTAGTGGGGATTTTTGTGGGGTTTTGGTGGGATTATCATGGAATTTGTTGGGGTTTGCTGGGCCTTGGTGTGTTTTAGTGGGGTTTTGAGGGGTTTGGATGGGTTTTGGTGCTATACCAACACCTATTTCTATTTCTCAGGCCCCCAAAGGACCCCAGTGTGTGGCTGTGGTAGGCACTGTGTTGGGATTTGGTGTTTGAGGCCAGGCAAAAGCTTCTCTGCACTTGTTCTTCCCCCAAAAAATCATAAATTTGGTGAAAATAAACCACTGCGATGACCGGGTTGATTCTATTTAGGGTGGGGGTTTTTGTTTTACACATCAGAATTTTTGCTTTTTATTTACAAGAGAAAAGTCCTGCAGCATCTGCCCAGGTGGGTGTTTGTGGTACCATCACCTGGCACTGTGAACACCACAAAAAAAACCCCTAGAAATGGATCCCAGAGCAACATTGAGGGGAAAAGTCAAGAAAAACCCCATAATAATTCATAAAACTGTTAGAAATACATATAGTTTCATGGTTTGGGCTTGTTTCCTTAACCTGCTTTCTTTATTAACTGCCTCTGACCACCCACCAGCTTGGAAATGTGCAGAAGGGGCTCTGAGTTTGGGATTTTGTTTAATTTCTAGACAACTCCTAGTGGAAAATATTGCAAAGTATTTTCTCCCAGCAGAAACAACAACAACAGCAACAACAACAAGAAATAAAACAACTTAACAGCTCCTTACCATCCTCAGTTCCCATTCTGGGGGCACCTCCCAGACCCCAGGGCAGCACTGCCTGGTGGGAATTACCAAATTCCTGGTGGCTTTAAACCACAGGAGGTGACAGTTTAGTGGGAAGTCACTGGATTCTGGCATAAATAGAGGAACATTCTCATTGAAACACCAGGTTCTGCTTGATTTTAAATTGTAAATTGAAGGAGTCGGGAGTTGTCCATAATAAAGATTATGGATAAGGTCCCTTTCCTGCATCCCTGCAGGGTTTTCCCTGCAGTTAAGCAGAAAAAAAACAAAAAAACACTTTTAAACTGCTTTCAAAGTGCATTTAGGGGAGAAAAACTTAGAAAATATTCTTTTTATTTTCCCCTAGAGGTGGAAACTTCCACCCAGTGCAAAAGCAGCAAAGCGCCAGCTCCGTCCTCCTGTGGGGACAAGGAGAAAAGTCAACTTTACCTTGAAATCAGGAGCACCAGGGGCTGTTTGATTCCTGGGAGCTGCTTTTCCCCCATGGAATGGTGCCAAGGATCCCTTTCATCCCCCAGCACGTGTGTTTCCCCCCCCCTCTGTTTGATGTTCTGGCTCCAAGGTGAAACGTGCCTGGCTGGACATGGCAGAGTGGAATGGGACAGGGAGGGGACACGCCTGGGATCTGACCAGGACAGGGTTTGGATCTGACCAGGACAAGGTTTGGAGTTGGCCAGGACACAGTTTGGATCTGACCAGGACAGGGTTTGGATCTGACAAGGACATGGGTTTGGATCTGACTGGGACAGGGTTTGGATCTGACCAAGATATGGCTGGGATCTGACCAGGACATGGTTTGGATCTGATCAGGACATGGGTTTGGATCTGACCAGGACATGGTTTGGATCTGGTCAGGACAGGGTTTGGATCTGATCAGGACAAGGTTTGGATCTGGTCAGGACAGGGTTTGGAGTTGGCCAGGACAGGGTTTGGATCTGACCAGGACAAGGTTTGGATCTGACCAGGACATGATTTGGATCTGATCAGGACATGGTTTGGATCTCACCAGGATATGGTTGGGATCTGACCAGGACATGGTTTGGATCTGACCAGGACATGGTTTGGAGTTGGCCAGGACACAGTTTGGATCTGACCAGGACATGGGTTTGGATCTGACCAGGACATGGCTGGGATCTGACCAGGACAGGGTTTGGAGTTGGCCAGGACAAGGTTTGGATCTGGTCAGGACAGGGTTTGGATCTGGTCAGGACATGGCTGGGACCTGATCAGGGCATGGCTGAGGTATCAGAAACCTGCAACATCCTGGTGATGCTCCCAGGTCTGAATATTCTACACCTAAAATAATTGCATGGAGGGTTTCCAAACAGCAGGGAAATATCCTATTCTTATTCCTATTCCTATTCCTATTCCTATTCCTATTCCTATTCCTATTCCTATTCCTATTCCTATTTCTATTCCTATTCTATTCCTATTCCTATTCCTATTCCTATTCCTATTCCTATTCCTATTCCTATTCCTATTCTGTTCTACTCTATTCTATTCTGTTCTGTTCTATAATTCTTCTATTTCTATTGTTATTAATCAATTCTGTTCTATTCTAATTAAATTCTAATTCTCTATTCTTCTCTAATGACATTTTAGTCTAGTCTATAATTGTCTTCTCATTCTCTTATTCTAATTAGTTCTAATTATCTTATATTCTATTTCTCCTCTCTATTCTATAGTATTCTATTTTCTTTTAATTATTCTCTTATCTAATGCTACTCCATTCTATAATTCTTCTAATTTTATTATTGTACTCTATTGTGTTCTATTTTAATTATATTCAATTCTCTGTCCTACTCTAATTACTCTTGGAAGTCAGGGGGTAAATTTGATCCAAGAGCAAACTTTGGAAACTGCTTGGCTATGTCAGAATTAATACTGGACTTTGGGAGCTTTATATATACATTTTTTAGGGGGGGTGGAGGGCTTGGAGTGAATCTCTGTTCTCAAGGTGGTTCCTAAAATTCATCCCAGTGGTTTTCCTCGTTTAAATCCATCTTAAACTCCTGCCCGAGACCAAACTGGGATGAGCTTTGTTGCCTTTTTGGCGACCATAGCCCAGCCCCAGCCCCTTCCCACTCCTGCACAAACCACCTGGACAATTCCAGCCGGTTCCCTTCCTGAAAAATCATTATAAATTCCCACTTCATTCCACAACAAGATCAGAGGAACCCACTGACCCCCACAACATCCCTGTGGGGAGGGGACGGAGGGGCTCTGCCCACAGCATCCTTCCTAAAAGTGGCAATTCCCGCAGGAAATTCAACAGGAAACTAAATATAAAGATCCAAAAGCCAAAAAAACAAAGATCCATAGACTTTTCCATGCTGTCCACAGAGAAATCTCCTGCAGCTGCCACCAAATTTGGGGGTCTGGAGCAGGTGGAGTTGCTTAGGATGTGCCGCCGAAATAAAAGCAGCGCCAGCGGATGCCAGCATCCATATCCCACATCTCCCGTGTCCTTCCCTCCCTGCATCCCTCCCGCTCCCTCGGCACGCCGGGAATGCTGGGCGGGTCCCCGGAGCCGCTCTCGCTGCGGTACCGGGATCTCGGGGGGGGTTTAACGCTGGTTAATGGTCCCGTATCTCCGGGCAAACCCCGCCGAGAGGGCTCAGCCCCCGCAGGGTCACCTTGTCCTGTTTGCATCCAGCGGGGCTAATTGGATTTTCCTGATAACAGTGGCCTCTGAGCAGGAAAAACGTGCATAAACCACCCCCCGGCCCCCTCCCCGGGGGCTCGCACACGTCAGCACCCAGTGGGGCCCCTTCCCCATCCCAGCCGGGGCGGGGGGGGCTCATGGACGGGGGATCCCGCTGCTGTTTGCCGAATGAAAAGTCAAAATGCTGCCTCTGGCTCTGGGGTCCAACATCCGGGTGTGGAGCTGCTGGAAGTGAGTCCAGAGAGGCCTTGGAGATGCTCCGAGGGCTGCAGAACCTTTGCTTTGGAGACTGGGAGAGCTGGGGGTGTTCTCCTGGAGAAGGGAGGGCTCCAGAGAGACCTGAGAGCCCCTTCCAGAGCCTAAAGGGGCTCCAGGAGAGCTGGAGAGGGGCTTGGGACAAGGGATGGAGGGACAGGACACAGGGAATGGCTTCCCACTGCCAGAGGGAGGGTTAGATGGGATATTGGGAAGGAATTCCTCCCTGTGAGGGTGGCGAGGCCCTGGAATGTATTTCTCAGAGGATGCCCAATTCCTGGAAGTGTCCAAGGCCGGGTTGGATGGGGCTTGGAGCCACCTGGGATAGTGGAAAGTGTCCCAGGAGAACCCAGCAGAGGTTCCACCTGCTGCCAACATGCATCCAGCACATGAGGTTGAGGCTCTGCAGGAGAAAAGGGCTTTGTAGGGTCTCCTCATTCTCTTCTCTTCTCTTCTCTTCTCTTCTCTTCTCTTCTCTTCTCTTCTCTTCTCTTCTCTCTTCTCTTCTCTTCTCTTCTCTTCTCTTCTTCTCTTTCTTTCACCATCCCCTCTCTGAGGTTGCTTGGAGCAACCTGGGTTAGTGGAAGGTGTCCTTGCCCATGGCAGGGGTCGGACTGGATGGGATTTAAGGTCCCTTCCAACCCAAACCATTGCAGGATTCCACGGTTCTGTGCCCAAAACCAGGCAGTGCCTGGTTGGGATGCAGGATCTGGGGCCTAAAGAACGGAGGGTTTGGGGAGGGGATCCAGGGGGGAGCATGAGCACGATGGAATCATCCCCCCCCTTCCCTGGGGACGTGTTTGCCCCTGTTTGCCGAGTCCTCCGTTCCCTACGCGTCACCTGCCTTGGCCGGGTGCCCAAAGGAGGGGAGGGGGCATCTCCCGTTGGGCCCGTTGGCTCCTGGCACTGCTGGTGGGGTGGGCAGGGCCTTTATAAAGCCCCAGGAATTCTCCCTGGCTGTCCTGGGACGATGCAGCTCCTCGTGCTCCTCTGCACTGCCTCTGCCCTCGCCCAGGGGCTCCCCAGGTGAGTCACCACAGCACCACCCCCGGGGCCACCTGAGCCAGGGGAAGGGAGAAGATGAGTAATCCAAGCCTTTTCATGGCTTTGGGATGTAGAGGTGAGGTCTGAGGCTTGGGAGAGCTGCTCCAGGGGTGCAGAGAATGGTGGAGTGCCTGGGGGAGGGCTGGTTTCTAGGGTTGTTTTGGGGTTTTGGAGAAATCCTCCTGACTCAGAGTTTTTTGGAAGTTTCCTGTGTTCCTGGAACAGCAGGAGCATTGAAGGTGTTAAATCCTTCTTGCAGGAGCTGCAGGCAGCAAAATCCCATCAAACTCTTCTTTTTTCTTTGTTTGTTTTTTTTTTCTTTTCCTTCCTTCTTTCTTTTCCTGCTTGTTCCAGACTGCCCTTGGAAAGGGGGAAGAAGCTGAGAGAGATCCTCAGGGAGAAGGATTTGCTGTGCCAATTCTTCCAGGACCACCACTATGACATTGGCACCAAATTCCCACATGCTTTTCCCAATGGAACCAAAACGGCCACGGAGCCCCTGCTGAACACCCTGGACGTGAGTGTGGGCTCTCATCCCCAGGGGGTGCTTTGTGGAATGTCCATCCCTTATCTGCATGGAGAAAACCCAAATTCTTTCACCCCAAATCTTACATTTTTCCCCTCTGTGGCCCTGGACAGAGAGATGTCCCCCCAGGAGCTCTGCTGGAAGCAGGGTGTCCCCAGAAAAAAGGAGACCATGAAAGTTGAAAGCCTGTGGAAGCTCTGGGTTTGGTTTCATGCCTTAAAATCCACCCCTGTCCCTGCTGTCCCACAGGTGGAGTATTATGGGACCATCTCCATTGGCACCCCACCACAGGACTTCTCCGTGGTCTTCGACACCGGCTCCTCCAACCTCTGGGTTCCCTCTGTCTCCTGCACCAGCCTGGCTTGTCGTAAGTAAGAGCTTCCCATTTGAGCAGGGCCAGGTCCAGCTGCACATCCTGGGTTTATAACTGAGCCTAAAAATTGGGTGACATTGCCAGGGAACTGGGATCACCCCCCTGGATCCATCCCATCTGTGCAGTGCTCTGGAGTGATGAGTGTTTGGGGTGTGGGACCTGCTCAGTGCTCGGCTCCACAGGGGGATATGATTGGTGTTCACTGCCTCAGTTTCCCCACCTGTGATGGGAATTCCTGTGGATCCCTTGTTCTGGAGGAGGGGGAAGGACACACAGCAAATTCTCACAGCTAAATTGTTCCCCAAGGCAGGATAATGAACATCAGCTTCCCTCCCCCCTTAGGCTTGGCCTTGCTCAGAGGCTTCATTTTGTGGTTTCCCCCTTCTCTAGAAACCCACCAGGTGTTTGACCCATCCAAGTCCTCAACCTACAAGAGCACAGGGCAGAGCCTGTCCATCCACTACGGCACTGGGGAGATGGAGGGAATCGTGGGCTCCGACACCGTCACCGTGAGTGTGTCCCCTGTGCCTTCCCCACCCGACTGACCCCAGTATCCCAGTGCCTGATCCAAGCCTCATGGCACCCTCCCCGTCCTTAGGTTGCATCTCTGATGGACACCAACCAGCTCTTTGGCTTGAGCACGGTGGAGCCTGGAGAGTTCTTTGTCGAGGTTAAATTCGACGGGATCCTGGGCTTGGGATTCCCAAACCTGGCAGCTGATGGGATCACGCCGGTCTTTGACAACATGGTGAACGAGAGCCTGGTGCAGGAGAACCTCTTCTCAGTCTACCTGTCCCAGTAAGTCACGTGGATCCCAGGGATGGGGAAGGTGGTGGATGCATCTCAGGCGCATTGTTGCATTTTGTGGTGGCTCCAGCTCTGTTGTCACTGTTGCCATCAGGTGTTGTCTCTAGATCATGACATGCTGGGGGCCACCACACTCACTGGGAACCAGTTTCCAGGCACGTGATTCCCTGTTTTGAGGTCCGAAAACCTGCCCCTGCGCCGGTACTGAGGGCAGTGGACGTGTCCGTGCCATCACCATCAGTGTCCCACTCCAGGGCACACACAGTCCTGCACTGAAGCCACACGGCAAAACTTCCCCTGTTTTTCTTCCCTGCATCACCCAGTGAGGCAACAGGGAGCGTGGTCATCTTCGGGGGCATTGATGAGTCCTATTTCACCGGCTCCATCAGCTGGATCTCCGTCTCTTACCAGGGGTACTGGCAGATCTCCATGGACAGGTAAATCAGCCCTGCTGGTCTGTGCTCACTTTGACATTGCTTCTAAAGAGACTTGGACCCACCACCATCAGAGCCTTCCCACTGCCATCCAACACCCCGTGGCTGAGGGATGAAGAAGTCAAGGGGCCAAAATCCATCGTTACTTTGGTAATTGCCACCCAAAATGGGGAAGCTTTGAGCCTGGGGCACAGCCCAGTTCCTACCCTGTGATTTTGGGGATGTCTCTGGCGATGAGTAGAGCAAAATTATGGTCCCAAACCTCCTTTTTTGGGCTCAGTTGGGTCTCACCTTGCTGAGCTGAGTTCAGTGCTCATGTGTGCAGCACTGGCTGTGTTCCCACTGGCACTGCAAACTCCAGGGGGGAAAAGGCTCAAGGGCAGAACTTTGGGTTCACCCGGCTTTAATAAAAGAAGTTAAACACCATCACTAGGGTCCATCTGGTTGTTTAATGTCCCCGTGGTTTGTCTCCCCTCCCAGCATCATGGTGAACAGCCAGGAGGTTGCCTGCAGTGGTGGCTGCCAGGCCATCATCGACACCGGCACGTCCCTTGTGGCCGGGCCACCCCTGGGCATCAGCAACATCCAGAGGGCACTTGGGGCCAGGCAGGACAGCAATGGAGAGGTGAGAGTCCTCCCTGCTCACCCTGGAGCCAGTGCCAAATCTGACTCCATGCACAGGGAAAGTGTTCGTGGCAAACTTCGGATACCTCCAGCAGAGCTCACCCTGAGACACCACCAGTCCCCAGTTTATTCCAGGAAATCACAGAATCAGAATATGCTGAGTGGGAAGGGACCCACAAGGGTCATCCAGTCCAACCTCTGGCCCTGCACAGGACACCCCAAAATCCCACTCTGTCCCTGAGAACATTGTCCAAACCCTCCTGGAGCTCTGGCAGCCTTGGGGCTGTGCCCACTGCCCTGGGGAGCCTGGGCAGTGCCCAACCAGCCTCTGGGGGAAGAACCTTTCCCTGAGATCCAACCTAAACCCCCTGACACAACTCCAGCCATTCCTTCAGGTCCTGTCACTGGTCACGAGAGTGAAGCAAACTGTGCTGCCCCTCCACTGTCCCTCCTGAGGATATTGAAGACCCCAGCAAGGTCTCTCCTCACTCCTTGCCCTCTGAACACGTTGTTTCCCTCCTAAGAGCCCCTTCCCTCTGCTCCCTGCAGCACAGTGTGAACTGCAGCTCCATTCCTGCCATGCCTGACGTCATCTTCATCATCAATGGTCTCCAGTACCCTGTGTCTGCCTGGGCTTACACTGAGCAGGTGAAGTGGAACCAGCTGGTCCTGCTTGCAAGGACCTCTCAAGGTCCTTCTACTCTCTCCAGTGGCTCTGGTTCCCTTGGCTTCTCCCATTCCCATGGGAGACAGCAGATGAGTGGCCACGAGCCTCCAGAGCTGTGCAAGGAAAGGCACCAGCTCACATCTCCTTTTCTTGCTCCGATGCAGCACGACCAAGGATCCTGCACGAGCAGCTTCCAGAGCACCTCTGGAGACCTTTGGATCTTGGGAGATGTCTTCCTCAGGGTGTACTACAGCATCTTTGACCGGGCCAACAACCGCGTGGGACTGGCCAAGGCTGTTTAGACCCACCCTGGTGAGGTGGTTTCACCTGCTGCCAGACCACAGCCATGGCTTTGGGCACAAATAAAGTGCTGATGGTTCAGAGTCGGGGGCTGCACGTTTCTTTCTTGTGGAATGGTGGGAATCAGGAAGGAGCTCTTAAACACCTGCTGCTTTGGGGTGATTTAGGAGCATTTGGTCATCACAGGCCTAGAGCCTTTAAGAGCTGCAGGGACTGAGGGGGGGGGAAGTCAAGATTGGCTCTTTTATTGGGGCTTTATCAAGGGAGTGATTCTGGAAAACCCAGATTTCCACCTAGGGAGGGTGAACTCACCATCCCAGACACAGCCCATGTCAGAGCAGATCCCTGCAGATCCACAATGTCCCACCAGTATCTTCCATGCCCCATGACCCAGTAACTCCCCATCTCTGGGCTCAGGGCTGGGGTCAGGCAGCCCCAAAACATCTGAGGGCAGTGAATCCCTTAGGAAAATGTGGCTTGACTGGAGTTTTCCCTTGGACAGCCCAAGAGAGCAGGGCAGGAAAAGGCTCTCACCCAGTGCCTCCCATCGAGAGGCTTTTACAGAAGCACAGAACCTACAGAGTTCCCATTTTCCTAAAGGAAATGACCTCCAGACATATTGAACCCTATTAAAAATGGAGGTTGCCTCTTTCCCTGGGAGCAACTGCACTGGAATTTCTCAGCAGAAAACTGGGAGAGAAATCCAAGTCCCTGCTGCTTCCTCATTCCTGCTGTGCTGAGGAAAAAGGAACTATTTGCATTATTTATTGATCAGTGAGGCTCCATCACCGGGCCTCACTCCTTACCTGATGGGAACAGGGATGTCGAGGGAGAAATCCAGGAAATCAGAGTCGGAAATTAATTTTTCTCTTCTCTCACTGTGCAAAAGTTGAGCTGACCATAAAGCAGGATGTGATGTGGGATGGTGGCAGTGTGATTTATCCCACCCCAACCCCCTGGGATCACACCTCCCCAGGGTTCCCAGCCTCAGCTGCTGGGAGTCCCTCGTGCCCAAGCAGAAGAGGGACAGCAGCCTGGATTTTGGGCAGAGGGAACTTTCTCTCAGCTCCATCACAGGAATTTTCTCACTGTTATGAGCAACAAGAAATGAGGCTGATGCAGTGGGACCCACATCTCCAAGGAGCAGTGGTCCATGGACCTTCCCTGCCAGGATGGACAAGACCTGCAGGAGCACCCAGGGGCTGTAGCTGTGCTCTCAGGGAGTGGGATGGGAGTGGGATGTTGGTCCTTGTCCCTAAATGCTGTGCCAGGAGACAGATCCTAAACCCTCCTGGCATGGCCATCCTGCACCAGTGCCAAGAGCCCCTGGAAAACATCACCCTGGAATGGGCTTCCTCCATGGGAGCATCCCCCCGGCCAGGAAAACCCTTCTCACATCCATGTTCACACGTGCAATAGAGGAATAAACCAGCTAAAAGTTTCCAAGCATGAATTAGAGAGAGGGAAACACACGTCTGGACTGTCTCCAGCAGGGAATGTCTGTCCTGGAGTGCCATCTCCTGGCGAAATCTGAGCTCCTGTGCACCAGATCCCCATCTCTGGAAGTGTCCAAGGCCAGGTTGGACGGGGCTTGGGGAAACCTGAGGTAGTGGAAGGTGTCCCTGCCCATGGCAGGGGGTGACTCTGGGTGATCTTTAAGGTCCCTACCAACCCAAACCATTCTGGGATTCTCGGGAAATTCAGCTCCAAGGAGGAGGGAGATGTTTCTGGATGACGAATATTTCACACCTGGCCTCAGGTTCTGATTTGTTCCTGGGATAAAAAGCAGCCAGGAAACACCTTTCTGATAAAGCAGAAGGCAGATTTCTTGCCTTCTTTTTAGCTTTTCCTTTGGCAAAATTTCCAGAGGGAATTCAGCCCGTGTGAGGGAGGACATGAAGGATTGGCTCCTTAGGGCTTGAGTCCAGAACAGGACTGTTACTGAGGGCTTTTTAGGGATTTCACTGAGCTCTGAGCTTTGGGCTTGTATTTGGGAAGGCACCAAGCTGCAAACTGTGCAGGCAAATGGGGTTTCTGGCAGGTTTTTATCAAGCACCAGCTGAGTGTTGACACTTTGAATTCACTCTCTGGTTTTCCTCCTCTTTAGGATAAATAGGAAGTAAGTTAATGAGTCTGGAGGGGTTTAATGGCTCTGGCCCCATCCTTGTGATATAAATCGGGGATTCCCTTTGGACCTGGCTTCCCACAGTGGATGGTGGGAGCCAAACTGCTGGGGAAACCTCTGCAGACCTCACAGGTCTGGAGATTTATAATTATCTGTTTTCCAGAGAAGCTGTGGCTGTTCCATCCCTGGAAGGGTCCAAGGCCAGGTTGGACAGGGCTTGGAGCAACCTGGGCTAGTGGGAGGTGTCCCTGCCCATGGCAGGGGGTGGGATGAGATGAGATTTAAGGCCCTTGCAACCCAAACCCTTCTGGGATTCTATAATGTCCTGTACTTCAACCCTCCCACACACAATTCCCAGCTGGGGACCAGTTAGAATTCCCAGCTGGGAGCAGCACAAAGCCAAGAACAAAAAGCTGAGTCCAAATAAACAATGTTTCCTGCATGCCAGACTTTGAAGCATTTATTCCTTTATTTGAGGATCAAGTTTACAAGTGAATAAGAATCAGGTTGTTTGTCCTTTCATCCGTCCCTCCTTCCATCCATCCATCCCTCCATCCATCCATCCATCCCAGCACCGTTATGGTCCATGTTTGCTGAGGGAGCAGAAGGAGTGAGGAGCTTATGGCCAAATATTTCCCAGCCCAAACCTTTTCATCAGTTTCCTGTGGTGATTAAACATCAAAAGTGCTTAAAATTTGAGGGGCTGGGGAGAGAATTTGGGGAGGGGACCATGAAAAATGTAAAAGAATGTAAAAAGTTTAAGTTTTCCAGAGGAAAAGGAAAGAGAAGCTGTTATGAAATGAAAATAAGGATGTGGAAGAGCTGCTGGAGAGAATCCAGTGATGAATGGGGAGGAGCTGGGGATGTTCCCAGCTGTTCCCAGCTGTGCCTTCTCCAGCTGTTCCCAGCTGTGCCTCCTCCAATCATCCCCACAGATGAGCAGAACTTGAACAGAGTGGGAAGGAAATTAAATAGCTCTCACAGCTTCTCCTGTCTGAGAGGATGGTAGGGGGTTTGCAAGGGATGGAGTAAAGAAAAGGATGGTGGAGGGATGGGGAAAAAAACCCAGGGAGAGCAGATGAAAAGATTTGTCCCAGATGAAAGAGGATTTGTACTTGTCATGTCTCGGATCCATCCCCTGGGATGCAAAACACCTTATTGCAGAAAGACAGTGCACAAAAAAAAAATGCCCCAAAACCAAAACAACAACCCCCACCAATCAGAGCTGTGGGATTTCTGCCACGGGGAAAATCCCATTTCCCATCAAACCAGGAATAATCAAACCTAATCCCTGTTTCACCACTGCTTCCTGAATGAAGTTGCAAACCAGGGATGGCGGAACCTTCAGGAGACAAGACATCAAAGGTAGCAGATGTGGGATAACAGCAGATGGGAGACACTGCACAAGAAACTGTGATTTAATGGAGGCAGAGACGTCCAAAAGAACAGCTGAGTGAGACAGTGAAGTGGCAACAAAATGTCTTTGTCAGAAGAAAACCTGCTGGCATTGGAGAGAAAGGCAAAATGAGCTGCTGCTGGCTTCTCCCATCAAAGTGCCACTGGAGATTTGCATGTTTTAGCAAATCAGAAGTGCCTTTGTAAAACAGGGAAACATCGGGCCTTGTTCTCTCTGTGGATTTTCTCTGTGCCACCTTTGCAGCCAAAGAAGTGGCAATAAAAACTACCAGGTCACTGTGGCTTGTCCCCAAATGTGTTTGTACATCAGATAACCCCCAAACCGAGCATTTGTTGCAGGAGGAATCCCGTTTTGTTGCAGGAGAAATCCCATTCCCTCTCTCAGAGCTCAGTTTTCCATCCCAAACCCCGGTGCCCTGGATGTTCCTTGTGGCTGTGCCACCATTCCTGGTCACTATCCCTGTCCTTCTAATCCCCTCACCTGCTGGCTTGGGTCCATCCATCACTGCTGTGCCAGCAAAATTAATTAGTCAGGCAGACCAGGGAACTCATCCAGCTAAAAATATCCCTTCTAATTTCTTTTTGCCAGCTTATTTTTCAGGCAGAGCAGTCCCAGGTCTGGGAATTGGTCAGATCCCCAGATCCAAAGTGGTAGGTGGGGAGGAATTATTTCAATGGATTAAAGAAACAGGGAGCTGGACCCACCTTCATCCCTGGACAGTTGGGTGCCACCAAGCAAAGCATTTAATGTCATTTTGCCCTTTTTCATCTCCAGTAAATGGGGGAAATCTCTGAATGTGGGGAATTCCACTCTGATGCCACGGACAGAGGATAGAAATGTCAAAGCAGATGAGCATCAAATAAGAAACACCAGACTGATGGGCAGGGCAGAGAGATAAGAAAGATGGTATTTATTTGAACGGCCACAGGAAATCAGAGATTGAAAAATGTCTAGAAAAAAAAAAAAAGCAGCAGCACATTTGGTTTAAAAAAAAAAAAATTAAATCAGAGCATGCAGATATTTGATACCTTTTCCAGCCAATCCCACCTGACAGTGCCCAGTCCCACCACGGCCTCAAGCATCATTTTTTGGCCTTGTCTCGAGGGTAACCCCCATTGGTCTTATTGAGGGACTCCATGCTGCCGTTGCCCGTTGCCACACTGGCCAGGAGCCGCTCCACCTCCCCGGGCAGGATCTGCTTCTCCTCGTTCTCCGTCTCCCTGTGGTAGAAATAGTTGAAGTTCGAGACGATGACGGGGACGGGCAGCGCGATGGTCAAAACCCCCGCGATGGCGCACAGGGTGCCCACGATCTTCCCCCCCAGGGTGGTGGGACACATGTCTCCGTAGCCCACCGTGGTCATGGTCACCACGGCCCACCAGAACCCGTCGGGAATGCTGGAGAAGTGGGACTGGGGCTCGTCGACCTCCGCGAAGTAAACGGCGCTGGAGAAGAGGATGACGCCGATGAAGAGGAAGAAGATGAGCAGGCCCAGCTCCCGCATGCTGGCCTTGAGGGTCTGCCCCAGGATCTGCAGCCCCTTGGAGTGCCGGGAGAGCTTGAAGATGCGGAAGACCCGGACGAGGCGGATGATCCGTAGGATGGCCAAGGACATGTTCTGCTGCCCGTTGAGTTCACTCTGCTGGATCAGCTCGGTGGTGAGCGTCACAAAGTAGGGGATGATGGACACGATGTCAATGATGTTCATGATGTTTCTGAAGAACTCGGTCTTGCTGGGGCACACGATGAAGCGGACGAAGAGCTCGAAGGAGAACCAGACGATGCAGGCGGTCTCTATGACGAAGAAAGGGTCCGTGAAGGTGCTGTGGGCCAGCAAGGTGTCTGTCGTGTTCCTAGAAAGCTCCTGGGCAGACTTGAACTCCCTCTCCTCTCGGAACTCCGGCAAGGTCTCCATGCAGAAGATGATGATGGAGATGACAATGACCAGGACGGAGACCAAAGCTACGCCCCGGGCCGCACTGGAGCTTTCGGGGTACTCAAAGAGCAGCCAGAATTGCCTGTGAAAGTCATTGGTTGGTAAAAGGGTCTCAGGATCCTTGATGAACCCTTCATCCTCCCTGAACTGGTCCATGGCTTCATCGCCCAGCTCATAGAAGGTGATTTCATCGGCAAACACGTCGATGGGGACGTTGGCCGGGCGCCGTATTTTCCCACCAGACTGGTAATAGTACAGGATCCCATCAAAACTGGGCCTGTTCCTGTCAAAGAAATACTCATTCCTCATGGAGTCGAAGTAGCGCATCCTCTTTTCCGGGTCCCCGAGCAAGGTCTCAGGGAACTGGTCCAGGGTCTTGAGCCGCGTCTCAAACCTCAGCCCAGCGATGTTGATGATGACTCGTTGGTCCCCCTCATCCATGCCCACCCTCTCCCCCACCAGGTGGTCGCTGAACTCGGCAGAGAACCTGGAGAAGATGGTCTCATTGTTGGCGTTCTCGCTGTTGATGAGGATCCTCAGGTTGGAGAGCAGGTTGGCGCAGCTGGGGTGGCCTTTCCGCGACTGCCCCGCGGGGCTGAGGTCGTTTGAATAACAGGGATCCTCCACGATCTGATCAGCGTTGTCAAAACTGACTAGTGCCACCTCCATCTCCTTCCAACTGGACACGTCCATCATACACTAATCAGATTAGCAGCATAAATCCCCGGATCCGACACCGGCAGCTCGAGTCTTTCCCACGCTATGAGGATCTGCAAGGGAAGGGAGAGGGAGACGATGCTGAACTGGGCTAAGCACACAGGTCACTTGGAGAGCATCTTTTGGGCCATGGGGTGGTGTGGTAGTTTGGCCTAGGCCTTCCTTGGTGACCAGTTTGTAACCAAGGAAGTGCCCAGATTTACCCGGTATTCCCTACGATTTTTACGTAAACTGGGGTATAAGAAGAAGGGAGGAAAGACCTTCACTCTCTGACCCCCCCGGCAGGCAGAGGAGAGTTCTATCCCCCTGCAGGAACATGAGCAGATCCCACATCTGCTCACACCCCCCTCAAGTCTCCAAACCTTACCAGGTGGGTAATTTCCCAGACTGGCTCTGTCAGGTGCTCAGGAACAGTCACTGTGTCCCCAGAATATTCCTGGGCATCTCCCCAGCCCAGCACTGACATTGCTCTGAACTCGGAGCAAAGTCAAAGAGGAGCCCAGGGACCAAGTTATGGAGCTGGGAAATTGCCTGTCCTGCCTCGGGGAGAGACATTAGATATTAACATGGAACAGTTCTGGGGAGATTTGCCCCAAAATGAACTTTCCAAGTGAACTCAACATCCTGATTTATTTCCCTCCAAATATGTTCTCTGGACAGGAGACACCACAGAGGGGCCTGTGGAGCTGCTCCATGTGACCGTGGATCACCAAGGGCACAGTGGCTTCCTTACCCAGGGAACTTCAGCAGAAGGGAGTGAAAAAACCCAGGTGCCCTGGACTGCCAGGAATAGCAACACAATTTAGGCCATGGAGCAGCAGCGACGCTGGGGCCAGTCCTGTGACGAGGATGGTCCCCAGTGCAGGGTTGGCTTAGTCCATCCCAGTGCTGAGATGAGATCCATGGAGACCGTGCTGCTCCCAGTGCCTCAGCATCCCAATTTCACTGAAGTAATTCAGTGAAGTTTTTTCCTCCCCAGAAGCAGATTTGTGCATCCTTGCTGACACACAGCCGGGAAAGAGGGGTAGGACAAGCCAAAAACCCAAATCTGCTGCAGAAATAGACTTTAACATCCTGTCTTGTACAAATCCTCCCTCTTCTCCTCTCAGCTTTACAGCCCCGGCAGCAAAACTTCCTACAGGAACCAGCATCCACATCCCAGACAAGGGTTTAACCTCACTCTTTCCTTGGCACAGATTCTGGATTTGGGGACAAATCCCACAATTTACGATAAGCTGTTTGCAGACCATGTTCCTTTGCTTAAACCAAAGCCACAGACCACGGCTGTTCTTAGGAATCCATCCCCATGGAACTACTTTGGGCTGGTTTTGTGCCAGTTTTCCCACTTGGAGACATGGAGAAAAGAGTGTTTGGGGCCGGGGGGCAGAACTGATGCCTGGAGGAAGCAGCAGACACGTGGTTCTGCCCCTCAAGGTGATGTGCTGCAAATCCGAGGAGCCCCAACAGCTCCAAACCTGAGTCCTCCAGCCCCAGTTACGTCCAGCTTGGAGCTGCTCCAGCCCAAGGACCAGCTCTTCACGCAGTTGGATTCTTCCCAGGCTTAACTGTTTGGTCACTCTGTGAAAACCTGGTGCTGGAGGGACAAAATGTAACATCAGAGCAACAACCCAGAGCCGTGCATAACCCTGATTTCAGGAGCATCAGGAGGCAGACAAAGGGATACCACAATAAGCCTGGCCCAAATAATGCCCTTCTGGATCTTTTGAGGGAAAACTAAGTATAAAAGAAAAAAGAAACAGCAGCACAAATCATTCCCTCCTTGCATCCTTATTTTTTTCTTAATATAAATCCCCCCAGATGATTTTAAATCTGAAAAAAAAGTAAAGAAAGCAAGTTTGAATCAGACTTTAGTGTTCAGTGGATGCAGGAGCTGACCTGACCCATCACACCTCCAGCCTGAGGGGAAAGCCCAGAGGGGTTCACCTGCCCAGGAGCTTCTCTTGGCAGTGGGACAAAGTTAGAGCAGCTAAAGCTGACCATGGAATTGCATCCTGAGGCAGTGCCATGAGATGATCTTGGTATTTTAAGCATTAAGTTTTAAGTGCTTATTAACCCGTAATACTGCTGGGCAAGAAAGTTCCCCAGCCCCTGCTTGAAGGAGGTCTTCATCCCGAGATTTTTGGTTGCAGAAGGAATTGTGATGTCTTCAAACCTGGCTTTGCTCTGGAGCCTCCATGAACATCAAACTGAGCCCCCCCTGCATCATCCCTTGTGGGGAAACTGAGGCACAGAGCTACGATGGGACAACTTACACATCATGGGCAGGGCTGAGAGTGGAAAATTGTCCCCACTGGGACATGGAAAGGTGATTTTCAGCTCTGTTTTAAGCCCTTGGGACAGCGTCCCACGGGGTGCAGGGCTCTGAGGTTCCTTTTCCTGCCTTAAAGCCCCAAAATATGCTGATGTCTGTCTGTCCCAAGACCAGATGGACGTGCCCCACCTGTCCCCAGGCCCCCACACCACCTTATGTGTCTCTTTTTTCATTTAGACCAAAATTACCGGCCTGTCCTGAAGCCACAAAATACCCTTCCAAAGCTTTTCCCTGCGCTCCGGCCGAGGCTTGAACTAGAAAGTTGCCTCTTTTTTTCCTCCTAAATCACCCAACATCTGCTTCTCGGAATCTGATTAACTAATATCCTTCAGCAGAAATCCCTGGCTGCAGAAAAATAATAATAATAATAATAAAAACCATGGGAGGGGGAGCAACGGAGAAGAGAAAGGTCATTTTGAGGGAGAGTTTGTGTTTTGCCCATCACATCCCGGGAAATCAGGGCTGTGCTTCCCACCAGCCCCTCCGCATCCATCAAAACCTGGAATTTCCCTACACTTCCCATTCATCCTACTTTCATCTCCCTCGCTCTCCTGAGGCAAAAAATGTCTGTTTCCAAGGTTTTATAGAAAAATGGAAATGCTGCTACCTCATCCCCTCCCCATGACCCCTTTATGGGATGGGAAGGGGGGTGACTCTTCCCGTTGCCCACCCACACGAGCACCCGTAAGGACTTACCTGGGCAGGGCATGGAAGTGCCAAAGCTCTCTGCATCTGGGAAAAGAGTCATTAACCACACATCGAGAGGTGTAGGGAAAGCAGAGGCGGAAAAAAACCCGGTCCAGCCATACCCTGGGAAGATCCCCTTGGGATAACGCAGCCAATGTCATTTGAAAGGCTCCTCTCTCTTAGTTTCACCGTGTCATTGGCCGGGGCTGGATTTTGGCAGGCACAGCAGTGGCACCCGGCACAGTTCGGAGCCGCCATCCCCCCGTGAGCCCTAAAAACAGCCGAGGGGCCACGAGGAAATGGGACTGGAAAGGTGCAAGGGGCATCCCATTGCCCTGCTCCCCTCGCCCGGGGAGGGGGGACGCGGCCACCCGGCTCCTGCCCCCACCCGCCCGCCGGGCAGTGAGACGGGGGAGGATGTGCCCTTCTGGCTGATGCCACCTTTAATCCCCAACAAAGCTCCGGATGGTCCAGCGGGGACAAGTCTTGTCCGTGACGTGGAGAGGTCTGAGCTGGTCCCCGGGAGAGAGACGGAGAGCGGGGACAGGGACCCGCGCGCCGCTGGCACCGGGAGAGAGATTCCCAGCAGGAAAAAAAGGGCTGCTTTTAGCATTGATACCTAATAATGATGGGAAAAACAGGAGGGGAGGGGAAAGCCAAGGGTTGGAGCATCCCCCGGTGCCCACCTACCTCTTGCCTGTGGCCACGGGGACAGCGGGAGCTTTTCCAGGAGGGGACGGTGCCACCACCACGTGGGACATCTCCTGTTCCCACCCCGGGATGACTGGGACCAGTTGCAGCAGCAGGTACAGCTGGCACAGCCCTGCTGAGGGCATCACTGGGGAACAAGGGAGAGGGGTTGTGCCCCTTCCTCACGCCTGGATCCCAGCTAGATGCTGGAATTATCAGCTCTGGTAATTAACTAATAAATCATTGAACACTCAGGGCAGATGGGACCGGGCAGGTTGGCACCATTCACTAAAATAACTGGGATTTTGGTTTTCCTTTCCCGTATTTTCTTTCTTTCCATTCCATGCTCGTGGCCACCCTCACCTTGGGTGCTCCAGAGGGGTTTCATCCCTCTTGGGTGGATCCCACCTCTACCTTCACCCAGGTTACCTTCCCACCCTCCTCGTCCTCCTCCTTCACCTCCTCCTCCTCCTCCCAGGCATTTGGGAAGGCAGAGGAGGGGGTGGCACATTTCTCCTCGTGTACTTCAGCCTGGATTCCTCCATGGTGACGTTCTTTTGCTCTTGAGGGACACGGTCACCTCGATTTCCCTCCCTGCAGCACCCTTGGCTGTCCTCTGAGATGTTTCTCCCGCCCTGTGATGTTAATGAGCACATTTAAGCCTCCCTGTCCCAGAGGAGAGCCCGGCTTGGAGCATCCTATACTCATCTCCGGCCTTCTGGGATGGAAAGGGGACATGAGATTATCCAGACCTTTGATCAGGCCCTTCAGGGCTGCTTTATCATTTTATGCACCCCTTCTGCACCTGTATAGATTACAGTCCTTACATTTCCTCTCATCCCATCGAGGCAGCTGGGGATCTACTGAGAAAAAGGAATTAAATTGATATTCTTGGCACTTAAATTCACCCTGTGTCCATTTCCCCTTCAAACCCAGCTTTGGCAGGGCTTTGACCACAGGGTGATGGGGTTTATAGGCAAAGTCTGACCTGGTTTGAGGTTTTTTGTCCCTAACATCTGCCTAGAACTAACCAGGGTCACATCCTGCACCCAGACAAAGAACATCTGTGGCCAGGGGAAATGCAGAGAGTGAAAACCATCCAGAGGACCCGCTGATCTGGCTTGTGCTGGGGCTGAGAAGCTTTAGCAAAACCCCGCTGTTAACAGGAATATCCCTGGAGTCAAAGCAGGGTTGTGGTCCAGGGGAGACGGGAACGGGGGGAGATGCCCGGAATAACATCCTTGCCTCCAAGAAATAGGGCGGTTACACAACTCCCTCCTCTCCGGAGAGTTTGGATGCACCCCGGGCACCCTCAGGAAATTCTGCCTTTGTGTTCAGCCAAGGTGACTTTAAAAAGCCTTTGGCACTAGGATTTCAACCTCCCCCAGCCAGGCTGCTCCAGGCATTCCTCCGGCACTTCTTCCCCTCTAATCCTCTGCTCTATGCTCCCGGTGTCCCCAGCTCTGCTGGAATTTATTCCAAATTTGGACCCCGAGGGCGTTCTGCATCCAGGGGGGACCAGAATGCAGTGAGTGATGGCACGGGATCACTGCCCAGCAGCTCTGCACACACAGCTCTGACACCAGAGGGGAGAGAGCTGGACACCCCCCAGCCCCACCCAATGCAGAGAGGGATTACTTGGCAAAGGAGGGAGTTTTGGCAGCAGGTCCCTGAATTATTGTTTGCACAGGGAGCTTCATTTTCCCTGCGGGGAAAAGTGGAGCTTATCACCATTTCTCTGGGATCTGACATGGGATGAGCTGGAGCGGGGTGGGAACAAGGAAGAGAGGACAGGAGTGGTCCTGGATCATAAAAAGGCAGCGACACTTCAGCTGGGTTTTCCCTAATTCCCAAGCAAAATGATGCTTCTGGAAATCCATGTGGGCTGGGCTTTGCCCCGTGCCAGGCACCAGCTTTGGTCCACAGAGCAATTCACTGCAGTAATGAGCCTTTGCTAATTATTCTCTCTCCTTGCAGCACTAATTACCTGGAGTTCAGCTCTATTCCAGCCCCATGGCTCCAGGATGGAGCTGAGGTGGCTCCACTGCACCTCCACAGTGGGAATTTTTTCTTTTTCCCTGCTAATTGAAGTGCCCCTCAATTAGCAACACCATCCCCCTGCATCATGAGGGCACTTGGGGATGTGCAATATGCAAAAACACAAGTTAAACACTTCAATGCCCTCGATTTAGGGCTGAGTTTATTAATACTTGAGCTCTGGCTCAGGCACAGAGAGTCCTTGGAGGCTTAGTGAGGTGCCCAGGGCATCTGTCATGGGTGGAGCAGGGCAGGAATCACCTCTGGAAGGAAAACAAGGAGCTGCAGGGGGAGATCCTGCAAAACTTCGTGGCTCAGGAGAGGTGTTTGTAAATGGAGCTGTTTAAATTCCAGGCAAATGTGTGCAGCTGTGAGGGAAGGAGCAGGGGGGGAGATGCTGGTAGTTTGGGAATGATAAAAATACAGGAAAGGATAATTCCAACCTTCCAGGGGATGACAGGGGTCTGGGAAAAGCTGCCTCTGGTCTCAAGTCCTCAATATGGGAATAGTGGAGAAATGGAAAAGGGGCCAAAATATACTGAAATATTTGGCAATCCCAGGGTTTCTCCTGCCCTGTGGCAATGAAGGATTCCAGGGCTGAGGAGCAGCTGGTTGTGAGAGCTGGTTTGTTTTTAAGGCAGAGGTTAAAGTGTGTCTGAGGCAAAGTGGGGTAGGACTTTTAATATTTAAACCCACACATTCTCTTTAAATGGCCAGAGGGCAGGTTTGGGTGAGATATTAGGGAGAAATCCTTCCCTGTGAGGGTGGGGAGGCCTGGCACAGGTTGCCCAGAGAACCTGTGGCTGCCCCATCCTTGGTAGGGTCCAAGGCCCCGTTGGATGGGGTTTGGAGCAACCTGGGCTAGTGGAAGGTGTCCCTTCCAACCCAAACCAGTCTGGAATTCTATGCATTTGCACCAGGAAACAAATGATCACCCTGAAACAACAACCACCAACTCCTATGAGCTAATTCCCTCTCCGTGCCTCAGTTTCCCCAGATGTGGTGTTGTGCCATACAGCCAGGAAGGAGCTCTCTGGGAAAAGATGTACATAAGGAAGATCCCAAACTGGATTCCTGGCACTGGGATGGAGGTGTCCATCCCTGCTGATCCCCACAGCAGGCAGCAAAACACCCCCAGCCAGACCCCATATAACCCTCCCCACTTCTCGTACCTCATTCTGATTTTTCCACCCGTAATTTTTTATATGAAAAAAATCAGATTATCAAAGAGCCCGGGACACACAGTACACGCCACGAGACAGATGAAACCTTTCTTATACCCAGCCATGGAGTCCAAAATTAATCAGCTATGGATTAACCGGGTCAGGATGTAATTTAATAACAAGTGAGGGAGAGTTCCTGCTCAGAGCCAATGTGGTCCCACACCAGGTGTGCCTGAAAGCTGCTGTAGCCCAGCACAGATAGCAGGAAAATGGAAAAGCCAGGTGGGATGAAATGAGCTCTGCAGGGCTGAAGGAATGGGGACCACCTGGGTCCGGGCCAGGCTTGGCTGCAGCTGAGCCCTCCTCATCTTCCCAGGGCTCAGAGTCGGGATTTTAACCTGATTCAGGAAGACTGAAATGGATTTTTGACTCTGAGGGTGCTGTGGTGGCTTTTGGGGGTGCTGAAATGGCCCTTTGGAGGCTGAAGGTCTGCTCTCTGCCGGGATTCATGAAGCAGTTGGTGCTGCCAAGGGTTTGACACACTTTAGGAAGCATCTGATGAATGAAACACGGACACAAAGCACTTTGGAAGGGCTTTGATAAGCCTGGACCTGAAGAGATGTGAGGAAGTGGGTGCCCGGAGTGAGCTCTTCCCTCCCGAGCATCCTGACTCCACCCGGGCGCCGGGATGGGGCCGGGGCAGGCAGCCACCCCTCACCCCCCCCTTCTGCTTACTGCCCTGTAACACGAGAAAGAACTCGATCCCAAATCGATGGGAAACTTTCCCAGGCTGTCCAAAAGTGCTGGGATAGAGGCAAAGCCGCCGCCCCCTCCCTGACCCAGCAGCCAGAGCTCGGTGCTGCAACCTCAGTCTGCTCCTGGGGAGGAGCAAATGACTTTGTCCCCCCTCAAAATCCGCACTGGCAGCAAACCCTGGAGGAGGTCGGTGGCCAGAGCCAAAAATGGATCGAAGGGATAAATGGAAAGCAATATAGGAAGCTGCTAATCGGGTCAGACGGATTCCTGCATCGATCCCAAGGTTTGCAGCAACAGCACTAAGAGGAGTCCGGGGCAGGTTTGGGGCCCCGGTGTCACTCAGGGTTTGTGGCATCATGCACTGAGCCAGTGCACAGATAAGGCACCCCCCAGCATATCCCAGCAACCCCACAGACCCCCCAGGTGAAGACATTGTGATCTGGACCCGGCAGCAAAAAATAATTAAGAGTAATTAAGTAATTGAGATGGCGCCAATGAGACCCTCTGACTCCTGGTAAAGCCGGGGTTCATCCAGCACACACTCGGTGATCGGTAGCACTTCACCCTCCCTCTTCCTCCAAGGACAAACTAAACTTCCCCTGTGGTCACCATGACCCAAAAAATACCCCCGAAAAAGAGGGAAACAGCCCCCGACTGCCCCGAACCCACTCACCCACCTCTCCTCTCCTCTGCCCCCCGAGTTCACCCCACCACAACAAAACCAAGAAGGGAGCAACAAACCCGGCTTTTGCATCATCCTCATCTTCCTCCAGCGTGAGGGGACCCCAGTCCCCCTGTTCCCATCACCTGTTCCCTCAGCTGTGCCAGGTGGGGGCTGCCCAGCCGTGCTGCCCCTTCCCCTCTCCCGGGCAGGGCTGGGATGCTCCAGCCTCTCCTGCGGAAAGGCGATGCCGGTACCCACGTGAGCCCAGTGGGACTCCTTGCCCTCATTCTCCTTGTGCCTGAAATGGGTTCTTGCTCCCTCGCTGGGCCCTGCCCAGCAGCAGCAGCGACGTCCAGGACTTCAAGCCGCCTCTTACATGTCTCCAAAAGTGTTCCACGGTCTTTTCTTTGCAAGCAAGGGTGAGGAAGGAGCAGCCTGAAGCAGAGGAGGAGGAGGAGGAGGAGGTGATGCTCGGATGAGACCTTTTCTGTCCTCTCCATGCAGAGGTGCTTGCTGGGACAGTGCTGGTCTCACAGGGATCGTCTTTATTTGCACCCAAGGAAGGAGCAGCTGGAAAAACAGGAGTCTCCGTTGCTCCCACCCCCATCACGGCCACACACAAAGGAACCAGCCAGGTGGAGGCATCCAGGGCTCCGCTGGCCATGGGGCCCTTTGTCCAGGCACTTCTCCAACATCTGGGCCTGGCTTTGCTCCGGTACCCAGGAAAATCCCCCATTCCCAGGAGCCTGTGATTACCAGCACCGGAGGTCCCAAATTCCTGAAACTTCAGGAGCAGGAACTGCCTCCCCGGAGGGCTTTTTCCATCTTGTTTTTATATGATCAGGGGAGCCTGTTCCTCCATGAACCCCTGTGGGGGGGTCACACCCTGATGTACCTCTCTGGATCCTGGCTGTGCCTTGGAATCAGCCTGGAGCAGCCCCTGGCAGGTGCTGGGCAGAGGTTCTGAATGTGGCCACAATCCCTCTGTTATTCCGAAGATCCATTGGGGGGTGACCATCACCCACTGTCCCCCGTCCAGGCAGATGTTTCAACTCCCTGCCTGCTTTTCCAGAAGGATTTAATGAAACCACAACTATTTCCCTTTCCATTTCTCCCCCCAGAACCTGCAGGGGCCTCTCCCTTCCCTCCCTGTCCCAAAACTTCACAAGCAAAGGTAAAACCACGAGTAACACCCTGGGAAGGGATCAAGCACTGAGGACTGGGGGAGCATCAGCCAGGGCATTTCTAGGCTGACCTCCAAAAGTCATCTGCATCCTGAATCCTCATGCCAGCATCTTGGGATGCTGAGCTTTTCCCTCAAGCTTTATTTCATCCCGTGTAATTGGGGCAGGTTTCCATGCTGTGCCATTGAATTAGGAAAGGAAAATATTGAGCTCAGCCTGCACTGAGCCCTTTCAGGGCATCCCAGCAGGGGCAGAGGGGGTGGGTGTGCAAAGTTGGGGTCTCCCAGAGGTGCTGCTCCAGAGAAAACCCAAGCAAATAAAAAGAAAACTGGATCCTGGAGACTCAGGTCTGGAAAATCCCCCCACAACTGTGGGGGAAAGGACATCTCAAAGGTCAGACAAAGCAAAAAGCTGCCCCTTGGGGCCCTTTTTCCCTGGCAGCCTCAGGCTTCTCATGCCAAGTTGTAGCTGATTTTGCCTTGGAGCAGTTTCCCAATCTCCTTCCCATGACCTCTGAAAACAGATCCAGCCGTGCCCCAAGGCAGCCAAGCCTGGAGGGGTGTGTGGCCACCCTGGGCTGGGGGGTCCTGGTCCCCACTCCACACCTGGGGTAGCCCTGACATGACCATGGCAAAGCCTGTTTTCCCTGTGCATGCCATGAGCTGAATTCCATCTCGGGATGCAATGGAAAATCAGTCATGGGGCCCAGACATAGAATCTTGGCTGTAAAAACTGCAGGTTTGAGCCATTTTGGGGTTGGGGGAGATGTAAAAGGGAACAGCTCAACCAAGGAAACCAAACCCTATTTCTCTGGGAATCAGCAAGACAATAATTTTTTCCCCCCCATTAAAAATTAGGCTTTATTTGGTTGAGGCTTTGCTTGGATGGAAATTTCTAGAGTCTCTACAGGGATCGTTTCCCACTGAGACCATGGAATTCATCCCACATCAAACAGGAACTAACAGTTCTGGAGTAAATCTGGGGTGCCACTTGATTGAACTTGCATCCAACACCAACCAAAGAAAGTCTCTGACATCTCCGAGCTCTTCCCCCCAGTCCTTATCCCCAGGGACTCATTTTCTATGGACTTTTCCATTAGAATTTGGAGGATGGAAGTGCTGTTAGTGCAAGCACTGAGCATTGAGCCAGGAGCAGGACCAGCTCCTGCACTGACCCACAAGACCAGGGAAGACAACCTGTGGCAGTTTGAGCCACGTTAGAAATCTAAAAAATCCAATTTTCAGGCTTCTCCACCCCCTCCCACAATTTATGCCAACACCGAAGAGAAACTTTCAGGCCAGAGGCTTCTATAGGGGAAGGGGGTTGAGATGTGGGAGGGGGGCTAGGAATCAGGAATTGGATTTTGGGATTTCAAACCCAGACTCTCTGAAAACCATGTTATCCTTCAACACTAAATACAAACTGTACCAAACCCGCTTGAACCAGCAGCAGTTTTGACCCAGTATTGCCATTAACCCTCTCCACACTGACCCATCACTGGGTCAGTGGGAATTCCCACATTCCCTCCCCTAGGATCACCTAAAACACCCCTTTCATTTCCAAACCGACCTAAAAAGAAACATCCCATAAACTATCATTATTGCAGCCTGAACGTGATATCATCACTCCTGCATCCCATTCCCTCCCCATTTAATTCCTCCCGACAGAACACACACTCCTGCCACTGTTTGGGGGTTTAAGTGACTACTTGGCACCCTGGATTTCAGCCTGCCAGAAATACTGATGAACTCTTTCACTCCAGGTCCTTGTGGTTTAATTGGAGCAGGCTGAAGGCAACTGATATTTTCTGGGAGTGTTTCGAGGTCTTCAACGTTTCTTGCCCACGTTGCCATTAAGCAGATTTGCAGCAGCTGAGGATTTTCTAATGGAAGCCTTGCAAATCATTCAAATACATTAAAAACATCACAGCTCAAAGTGACCATTTTATTTAAGCCTTGGAAGAGAAACAGAGGCTGTAAATGCTCAAAGCACAGAGTGTTTCTGAATAGGTTGAGGCACAAAACCAAGAGCAGCCAAAAATCCTGTGTCAGCACAATTTGGTATAAAAACGAGTCAAACATCAATTTAGCTGGAGACAAAGAGAAACCTTTTCAACCAGGTGATTCTTTCATATCCTAGTGATAATAGAGTAAAATAATTGGCTTAATATAGGTGGGAACTTTCCATGGGTGTTGGGCTATAATGGTTATATTTCCATTATATCATCAATGTCCTACAGGCTTCTATAAGCACAATAAATACAATTAAAACCAGTCACTCACCTACAGTGTTGTTCAACCAGCCCAAATTACAGCCCTTCCCTGAGCAATAGGAGGATCCTGGGTGGTTCTGGACGTGGCGAGTGCCTGCACGTCTCTGACACGCAGGTGAGGATTAGAGTTTGTCTCAGGAAAGACTCAGATTCAGAAATCCTACACCCTGGTGAAACCCTACCTTGCCTTGCTGTCCTTGGCTTTAAAGGAAACACAGTGCTGCAACCAGGGCTGTGGTGCATCTTCACACACAGGGTAACCACTGACCCAAAAAACCCAAACTCCTCAGTAACCACTCCCGAGGCAGAGGCTGAACCCCAAGAGCCCAGGTCCTGAGCTGAACCCTCCCAGTGATAGTTTTAGTACTTTGGGAACAGATTTATCCCCACATGGGGTGAGGGATTCCCTTGACATTCAGACTTTCCCACTGGGCAGCAACACCTGTTTTAAGAAGCAACATTTCTATTTCAAGACCTGACGGCACCAAAGAGTCCAGCAGTTCTTGCCTGGCAATATGTGGGTTCTAGTCCAGGCTCTTGGTCCCACCAAGGCACGTTCCTGCCTCACCAGGAGCTGCACGAACTTGGGATTGGGTCCTGGTCTCACTCTCTTCCTTGTGCAGTGCTTTAGGGAAACGAGTTCAAAGCTGTGGGGTCCGGCTGACTTGTGGCCCCTCCGTGTCCCAAGGAGGCCCTGGGAGTCTTTCAAGGGATTTTTCAGGAGACACTGAGCATCCCACCCTGTGGAAAACTCCAAAAGGAGCTCTGCATCCAGCTCTAAGCAGCATCAGTGATGCTGGGGAAGAGGTCACACGCTCCAAGATCACAGAGGGGTCTTCCCGTTAGCAAAGACCCACCTCATTCCCACCAAGCACCAGCTACAGGAGATTTTGGTTGCTTTGGTGGGTCCTTCCAAGCCTGTGGTGTAGTGTCCTGGTCATCTTTATCCCAAGAATACATGGGATGAGTTAAGCCCATCATCTTCTAGGTGAGGAGGGTGGGAGGAAGGTGCACTCTGGAGCTGCAGCGTGGCCATGAGTTTGTTGACCAGCGTGGGTGGGTCTTCTCCACCTCTCCTTGCTCTCCGTGAGCATCTTAGTGTCAGATACATCATCCAGTCCTGCAGAAATCATGGACAGCAAGTGGTAGCACGAAAGGCCCATGGCTTGCCCAAATCATCAGCTTGGCCATTTTGCTTTAACCCAACCCACCAGGAACCCAAAATCCTCCCTTCTCCTTCAAGCACCACCCAAGGCCGTGCCTGCCCAGCCCCCTCCGAGGTGGGACGGCCCAGTGGGTATTTCCCAGGGGTTACAGTTACACCACAGCAATGGGGAATCTCATTAATTACTCGTTCAGCTGAATGGTGGTAACGAAGGCCCAGGACATATCAAGAATCATGTTTGCATGGCAAGTGGCACAGGAACACCCAGAGAGGGTGATGCTCCACAGAAAGGCCTGAAGTTGTTACAAGGACGTCAGAAGACTTGATACAAAAAGCTGGCTCATTAATAGCTAATGAGGGAATAAATTATGCACCCACCTGGGTGGATTGTGTTTCTCCCTCCTCACCACCATCTCCATCACCTTCCTGCTCGCTGCTTTCTGTCCCACTTGGGATTTTTTTCTGCTTTATTTTCCTACTTTCCAAGACTTATATCTGATCATCACCAAAAGCCTCAAAGCTGAATCCAGCAGGTGATGCCCAAATCCATCCAGAGCAACCCAAGGGATCCCCTGCCACCCTGAGCCCTCCCTGAGGAGGGCTGGACACTTCCCCCATCACACCAGGGCTGCTCCTGCTCCCAGAGCCCCCTTGATGCCCCGGAAACCTGAAAGAGAAGCTCCAGGCAGCAAAACAAAAGCTTTCCAACGTGTTTTTCTCCAGGATGTGCCGTGCCCTGCCTGCCATCTGCCCGGCCCAGCGGGAGCAGCCGGTGCTGGGAGCAGCCAAGCGCCAGCAGCTCCACTCCAGCCACGCTCCAGTGGGTCCCTGGCAGGTGGAGAGGGATGGGGAAGGTTGAGAGAGGAGAAAAAGGGGGGGTTTCTGCACTTGGGACTTGGGGTTCCCAACATCCCCAAAAACCAGAGCGGGAGAAGGGAAAGCTGAGACTGACTTAGTAAAAGGAGATTTGGGGCTTTCCCCATTCCCTGACTGACTCCAATGCTGAGAGAGTTCTGGCATCTGCCTTGGCAGAGCATTCCCAGCTGGGATAAGGCAGCAGCTGCCTGGGCTGTGGGCAGGCTGGGGCTGCCACCCGCCGCTATTTCAGCTGGGACAGCGATTTTCCCTCTTCCCTTCCCCAGCCACGTTTCCCTCCTGGTTTGTGGGCAGTGCTCCGGTGTCCGCCTGATGCTGAGCCAGGTCTGTCCCGTCAAGTGCTCCCTCCTGAGCTCTAAATCCCAGTCCTGAGCTCTAAATCCTGGTCCTGAGCCCATCTGCAGAGTTCTTAATGGGAACCAAAGCCTGTGGGAGTGGGTGTTCTGTTAAATACCTTGAATTCCACCACCCCTGTGCTTTGGGGTTGGCTCCCGCCAGTCAGAGGGAAAACAGGGGATGCTCACACAGGAGAACTCCCCACTATTACTTTGATTTTGAGGTGTCAGACACCCCAACCACCTCCCCAATACACAGAGGAGGAGAAGAGCATTTAGGACAGAGCCAGGAGTGACATCCCAGCCTCTGGACCAGCTCTTTAACTGAAGGAGGATGGTCCCTGTGCCCTGAGACCTCTTTTCCGAGCACTCCACCTTCTCTAACCTTCCATTATCACTTTCTCTGCCCACTCTGATTTCACAGCCTGGGCTATGCAATCCCTCATGCCCGTGGTGGGGCAATCTGATCCCCCTCCCCTCGTCAGACCATCTACAAACACCATCACTGATCAACCCAGGCCCTACAATGAACCCAGTGAAGTTCCTCCCTGTGGGACTTGATGCCCAATTCGATGCTTCCCCAGCTCCTGTTCCGTGCCTGTCACCTCTCTCTGATGGGTTTGGATAACCCCAACCCACGTCACAGCAGCTCCTGGTCACCAAAATCAGGCTATTCTGTATCAGTAATAGGAAACTCCCAACACCTCTGACCAGGGCACACGTCTGCTCCTCCCTGGGGAGAGCAGCATCTCACCCCCGGATCCATGTAGGATGGCATCAAAGGATCCTTCTCCAGCCTGAATTTCATCCCCACAACAGTCTCCTCCCCGAAGGGTTGTTGCTGCATCATTTTTCTTCAGCCACAGGATGAGGAATCGCAAAATGGTTTGGGTTGGGAGGGACCTTTACAGCTCATTCTGTGGGCAGGGACACCTTCCACTAGCCCGGGTTGCTCCAACCTGGCCTTGGACACTTCCAGGAATGAGGCATCCACAGCTTCTCTGGCCTGAAGGAAAGGAGAGGGAGATGGTTTCTTTTCAGATAATGGGGGGAAGCAAAACCACACAGATGGAAAATAAAAGGCTGAAGCCAGGTCATAATGAAATTCTTCCCCTTTGGAGCCCCTGGAAACCAAGGAAATCTGGAGGAGGGGAGGAAAGTGGGAAATTAGGTCCTTTCTTCTCTCTGCATGTGCTGGGGACAGCCAGGAGGAAGGCAAGGGGGTGGCTGTAACCAGGCTCAGTGGAGGGGAAGCTCCTCCTGGGAGGTGCAGGAGACAAGGATGAGCCAACATCCATCCCAAGGGGACATTCTTGCTTTATGGAGTCACAAGGCCAAGCACAGCATCACTTCATTGTCTCAGAACCCTTTCCAAAGTGAGATTATAGGTGGGGAAACTGAGGCACATGAGGGTTGAGGTGCCAAAACATCTCTCACGTGGGGTGAGGGAGGTGCAGGTTTGTTCCCCTCACTCCTCTTTCCATCCACAGCCTGAGGGAGCAGCTCTGCCCGTTCAGGTTCCTTCAGCTGAGCCTCCAAATCATGCTCCTGCAGCAGCTGAAGCCTTGGAACAGCCAAAAGAGCTTGCTGGTGTCTCCAAAGCAGCAGTCTCTGTCTGCTCTTTGGTTACTGGGTCTTGTTGGCCATGGGTGACTCTGAAAAAATGACCAAGAAAATTAAAGTTACTGTCAGTAATCTTAAATTCACCTTGCAGGGAAAATGTGCCCCTTCTGGAGAAGCTTTGGTGGACAGTAAACCACAAAAGAAGATCAAAATAGCTTGTACCAGGAATTAAATCCAACAGTGCCCCTGTCTGGGGGATGGAAATACAGCAGCTTCATCCAGGAGGATTTTTACAGCACGACACATTTATTTAAATCTCACCAGGGTTTGGGACAACCCAGAGTCTCCAGGATCCACCGGCTGCATCCAGCCCCAAATCCAGGACTGTGCTGCTGAGGAATGGGGGTCCCCACATCCCATTCTCCGCAGGGGGGAGGGAGGGAACATGGCTCATTCATCCCAGAAAAGGGTCCTGCAGGTCTTGGCAAGTGGCTGTGGTGTAACAGCTCCTGCCAGAAGAGGACAGTGACGCCTGTGTTTTATTTGGGAATGCACCAAGAGGGATACAGAGGGCTCGAGTTCCATCTTTGCTCTTAAAAATCACCCCTTTCAACACACCCAGCAGGATCCGATGGGGATCGAGGCTCCTCCATCGAGCTGTGGGTGCAGAGATGCTCGAGGAGAACATCAGCTGCAGCAGGTCTGGGCTGCTGGGAGGGAGCAGGGATGAGCTGCAATGAAAATTGAGTCTGGAGCCATATTTTCACCTCAAATAAAATAGGATTTACTGGGCCTTGGAATGGTGAGAAGGGAGCTGCTTCAGTTGGTGCCACCACTCCTAGGAAGGAGATAAAGGGTGTGCATGGACTGAATATTCCTCTTCCTGCACTCAGGTAGAGAAAAAACAGAATGGCAACACCTACATATCAATATGAATTTAAATATGATATTAATATGCATATAAATATCACATAACTTCACAGGAACAAGTATTCAAGCTGTTCCCTGTGTCTTGACATACTTTCCTAACCCCAAACTGAGGTCATCTGACCCCAAAGGTGAGACTTGCCCACAGCAGAGGGGCTGGCACAGGCTGCCAGGAGAATTCCTGGCCTGGAATTACAAAGCTGAGGATTTAAGTGGGAATCTGCCAAGGCCCCACTCATGAACCGGGGTCCTGCTGCTGCTCCTTGCTCTGGGGAGGAAGGTGAAGGTGGGAATATTGGGTGGGACTTTCTTGCTACCAAAAATCACCAAATTAGGGATCTAGGAGCAAAACACGCCATGGATTTGGCACCAGTTCTCAGATGTTGTAATAAGAGGTTGAATCACAGCTGTTTCATGTGCTGAACCTCCAGTCTGTACATCTCTCTCTAAAAAACATTCACCACAGGATGAAGAGCCAGGATTGTCCACAAACAAGTGTTTTGTGGGCCCCACTCCTCTGGGGCAGGGGGAAAGGGGCCTCTTGGTGATGGGCACCAATGTTTGGATGCTGCAGGAACTGGGAAGGACCCGTTTCCACTTCAAATTCCTGCGAAAACCTCACTTTCCTGCTGGTTTAGAGCTCAAAGAGGCTCATTAACCTTCACTCCTGTGATGGAGGGAGGACGCAAAGGGCAAAGAGCCCGTCCAGGAAGGGTCTTGGTGGAGATGAGCCTTCCCAGCCTTCTCCTTAAATGCTGTTTTCTTTCCCCAAAGCTCAACCCTTGCAATCCAAAACCCGAGAGAACTCTCAGAGCTTGGCAGATCCACGTGATGACCTGTCACATCCCACTCCATCAGCTCCCTCTGCAGCCGTGCTCGACCGAGCAGAAACGATGGGAAAAGACCTGACAGGCAGGAGCCCCTTCTCCTTCCTTTAATTCCTTCAGCCATTCCCTCCCTTTTCCAGATGTTTAAAACCTCCTGTGGCTCCTCAGCTTGTGCGAACCTGCAGTGATGGACCTGGAATTTAAGGGGGGACAAGAGCCCTCTGGAAAATTTACTCTGTTTGGGATAAAAAAGGGAAAAAAACACCCACTCAGCACCAAGCAACTCCCTTGGGCTGGGAGAGATTGCACTTAAACATGGATAGAATCATCAGGAGCTCTTGGACACTGAAATATCTGTCACCGCACAGCTTTCCAGGGGCAAAATATTAAAAATAAATGTTTGAAAAAAGAAAAAAAATTGGCATTTTTTCCTAACTCCAGGTGGCTCCTGGGGAGTCAAAACTTCCCCTCCACCCCCCTCATCCATTCTCCTGCTCCTGCCAGCCCAGCAGGAATCACCACCCCCACCCCCCTCCTTCCCACCGCGTGTGCCCTGAAACGAGTCGGGAAAATTTGCTGCTGTAAAACAAACCAACCCACAGAAACCCACCTCGGCTCATCCCTTCCATTAACCACCTCTCTTCCCCCTCTCGGGATCCCACAGGGGAGGAGGATGAGACAGGAGCTGCCAGAAAACTGTCACAACATCCCCAGCACCGCTGCCTGGGAAATGCGGATCCGCTCCCTCCGACAGCCACATCCTGGGGTTTATTCCTGTCTAAGGATCTCAACCCAACCCATTCCTCCCTTATGCTCTTCGTGGCCTCACTCACCTGCTCAAATTCGAGATCAGGACATACCTGGCTGTCCCAGTAACACCAGCAGACCAGGGATGGTCCTAAACTGGTTTCCCTTTGCCAGAGGTCCTTCCCTGACCTCAGGCAGGTGGAGCTGCTCACCAGATTATCAGCCTCATTCCTTAGGTGCCCAACTAACCCGCAGCCTTGGGAGGCTCCAAATTCTCTGAGAATGCAAATTAGCAGGTTTTTCTGGTGGTTGGGACCAGAAAATCTGGGTGAAAATCTAGGAATTGGATGGGGAATAGGAAGGAAGAGGTGATGGTGCTGGGCATCCTGTTTGACCCCAGATCCAGGGCTGATTGCAGCCTCCTCCCTTCCCATTCCCCACTGTTTCCCTAAGAGGGTGAAAAGCAGTGATGGAGATGCTGGATCATCCATGAAGATGCAGGATCATCTATGGAGATGCTGGACCATCACTGGAAGATGCTGGACCATCACTGAGGGTTGGCCCATCCTCTCTGTCCCACAGATCCCAAGCAGAGACAAATTCCTGCAGAATCCAGTAGGGCTCTGCAGCAGAGACCCCAGGGCACATATCCCTGGACATGTGACATGGGAAAAGTCTGGAGGTATCAGCCCCATCCCTGTCCCTCTCCATGGTCCTTCCTGGAGGAGCCAGGGGTAGACAAACCTCTGTTTGCACCCATAGAACAGCAAGATGTCCTGCGCCCCTTGGAGAGCTGAACTGGGGGAGCCTCCACATGCAATTCCCAAGTGGGAAACAGCTCCCTGGGAAATAATCCTGCCAGGATTAGGGAGAAACACTCCTTTACATCCTTTCCAACATTAGCTGCCCCATGGCAGCCCATGTCCTGACTCAGCCCTGCAACCTGCCACCATCCTCCCAACTCCAGGGGGCCTCTTGGAAAAAACTTTTAAGCAAAATATTAAGAGTTGTTCCCCCAACTGTGATAAATTCCTGAAATCTGGGGAGGCAGAGGTTTGCTTTGGGGGTTCACAGTGGGAGTTCCTCTTGAAATCCCACATCAAACTGGATCTGCCTCTGGTTTGGGCACAGGGACAGAGACAGCCCTTGGCCTGGGCTCCCCCCATCCTCGCTGGAATAAAAGGTCAAAAGAAGAACTATATTTCTTGGAGCCAGGAATGACTAATTCTCCTCTGGGAGCAAAGAAATAATTACGGGTCTTTCCCAGGGAAGGGAGAGCCCTTAATTATGAAGCTGAGCAAACCCTCGGTGTAACCTTTGGAATTTCTCTCCTCCTCTGATGAACTCCTGGCACCTCATTTCTCCATTCACTAAGTAGGAATGATCCCTCTCTCCCACCTCACTGGCATGACACAGCCCTCACTGGGACACCTCTGGGAGATTAATTCTGTAGAATCATTCCATTGTTTTTGTTATTATGGTTGAATAAATTCTTAGGGAAGCCCCAGAGGTGGTACGTGCCCACTCATGCACAGACAGGGAAATTCAGCTTTTTCCACCTACAAAAATCCAGGGAATCCTCTGTTTGCAGGCTAATGGTGCTCACCAGGCATGGAACTGGTGCTGCTCCATAAGACCCCACAGATTTTGGGATGCAGGCATCCAAATGCTGCCTTTAATTTCCTCTGGGAGGTGCTGGGGTTCTGCTAGGAAACACTTTCCCAGGAAAAGCTAAAAAATCATCAGTTACAAACCTAATCCCCCAGATCTTTGGCTTGTGGCTGTTTTGGGCATTGGAAAACTGAGACATGGAGGGATCATTCTCCCAGTGCAGGTGGGAGCTGAGTCCAAAGGGCCAAAAGGGGGCAAAAACTCAACTGCATCTGTGGAGTCAAGGGACCAAATGCCCATGGAGACACATGTGGGATACCCCATGGATCAAATCCCCATGGAGACACACATGGGGTGTCCCAGCAAGTCTGGCTGGATCCCACACTTAGGGAGGGAGTTTTTAGGATGGATAATGGGAAAATGCCTCTTGGAGCTTGGCACGGGTAGAGAGCAGCTGCTCAACTGCCCTGGCAGCCCCACGGGGCTCAATCCTGCTCTGTGCTGCACCATGAGCTGCTTCCTGGCTTCCCACTCCTCCTCGGGCTGCTCCGGGAAGGATCTGCAGCCTCTGCGGGACTGCAGGAGCTCTGAAACCCCTTTCGAATTCTGCTCTCGCCGGGGATGGCGAAGGAAACGGAGCCGCAAATCCAGCAGTGTCATTCCACGCCTCCCGCCGCCGGCAAGGAACGAGCAACAGCCTGGGAAGCTGGAGGGGAAGGGATCCTCCCGCGGCGGGAATCAGAGGAGCCGTGGGACAGGGATGTGCTGTGGGAATCAGAGGAGCCGCGGGACAGGGATGTGCTGTGGGAATCAGCGCAGGAATCGAGGGACAGGGATGTCGGGATGTCTTGCGCGTTCCGAAGCGCAGCAGTGACGGCACGGCGAGACGGGCGCCGCCTTCCCTCCCTCTGCCCTGGGAATTTCTGGGATGCGGGGCCAGCAGGAGGCTCCTGGGTTCTTCCCCATGGCCGCACTGGTGAGGCTGCTCCAGCCCCAGGGCTGTTTCGATGCAAACGAGATACCACTATTTTAAGAACGAGCCCTAATCCCAGGGAGAGGAGACACAGAACTGTGGGTTTTCTTTTCAGACGTGTTTCGTCCCCACTCCTCCCCTCCAAAAAAATCTGAATTTTTTGTCACCTGCTCCTCTTTAGATCCAAAATGGTGTCAAATTCCTCTGCAGGCTGGTGGGAGTCAGTCCTGATAGGGAGAAGCTGCCAGGTACAGGAAGGCAAAGAGGATTTTCCAGCCCTATTTTGCAGAAGAGGTTTGAAACACTTATTTCTGCCTCGAGGGTGTGATTGGAGCCCTTGAGTCCCCAGAAAAACTGTCTTCAGTGTTATGCTTTCTGCAAGCATCCCTGAGGAAAACTGCTTGGGAATGAGCAGGAGGATGGAGGGATTTGCAGCACATTCCCAAGGAGAGCCTCACCTGCGGGAAATCAATCCCTTTCAAGTCACACAAGTGGGTTTATAAAACCACCTGGTGCCCAAAGAGGGATATAACCCCTCTGATATCACCTCCTTGCTCAGGGACACACAGGCTGAGGGCCAAGCCTGGGGCAGGATTTCCATCCATCCTCGGGGTTTCTGCTCCAGAACGTCAGTGGGGCCCTGGCGTGTCCGCCCATGAACCCCTTGGACATGGAAGGAGGGAAAAATCCCTCTGGTATCGGTGCCAGGTTCATCTCCCCGTGCCCAGGCTGCGTCCACTGCTTCCCCTGGACAACCCGAGCCTCTCCCTCCCTCCCCACATTCCCAGCCCGTCCCTGTCAGAGGAATCCTCCCCGCTGAACACAACAGCCCCTGCCAAGATAAAAGCGAAGCTGTGAATAATTCATGGCTCAATCTTTTTTACCACCGTCTGCTGTAAATATTTAAATAGCTCCAAGATGTCTGAGCTGAACTTCGGGAGGATGAACCTCCGGCTCAGGAAGCAGCACCACGGAGAGGGGGAGCTGGGAATGCGGCATAGGGAGGGTGGGAGATGCCGTGGGGATGGAAAGAAGCCCCTGTGTGCTCTGGGGCAGGGAGAAGGGAACCCTAGGGGAAAAACTGATTTATATCTCCGTAAGGAACAAATATACAAGCCTTTCTCCTCTTCCAAAATCAGGGAAGTTCAGAAAGGGACGCATTCCCACTGTAGGATACGTGAGAACATGGTTCAACTCTCCTCCCCTCTCCTCCACTGCCCCCGCCTGGCGCAAAACCTCGGTGGAATTTCACTCGAATTTCTGATTGCCAAAAAAACGATCAGCAAATTCTCTTTCCTCTGATCTGCAGCTCCCTGGGCTCTGCTCTCCACCTGGAAAATAAGAAAACAGCATCTGACATTAGAACAACACGTGACTCTGGGCCATCTCCCAGGTCCCAGTGCAGCATCCAGCCCAGACACGAGGGGGTTATTTACCTAATCCCAATGCTCTGGAACCATCTGGGAGCTCACTGCAGGAATCAGGAAACCCCTCCAGGGACAAACCCCATCCCAGCAGTGGGCTGGTTTTATTTTTATTTGCGGTGTGTGGGAGAACAGCGTGTCCCTGAGAAGCTGCTGAGTGGCCACGTGTCTCCTCCTGCTTCAGCATCACTGCGGTGTTTCCCAGCCCTTCCCACCGGGAATGGCTTGGAGCAATTGCTGCCACCGTGGCTGCAGAAATGGGGCCTTCTGGATCCTTCCCTGATGTGTCCCATGGCCACCTTGTTCCCCATCTCCATGTCTCCCCAGGGCTCTCTTTCAAGCCCCCTTTGGGAATGTGCTCAGCTGCTGAAAGGAACTCTGGGCATTTTCCTCCTGGAGATTTAAGTGGTTTTCACCAGGACTGGGGGTTTTCCAGATCTGCAAGAATGGTTTTAAATGCACCAAGTTCTCTTCGCTCTTCCCTTTCTCCCTGACCAGCATATGAAACATTCTCGTGGTCCTCTTGGTCCTCCTCCTGGCAAGACTCTGGTTGCAAATTCCTTCTTCATCCTCCAGTGAAAAGACCAAAAGACACTGGACCATGAACAGGGAACAAGGACCACCCAGCACCAGCATTTCCCACTTGTACCACCCTTGAGATGTACAGCTCCATCAACACAGAGGCTTTGGGGCCATCCTTGGATAAAAACCACGTCCAAGGTACCTCCACAGAGCCTGATCCTATTATTCTTTTTTTTTTAAAGGCAATTTGTGGTCTGGAAACAAGGGGGAATGGTTTAGATTGGATATTGGGAAGGAATTCTTCTCAGTTAGGGTGGGCAGGCCCTGGCACAGGTTGCCCAGAGAAGCTGTGGCTGCCCCATCCCTGGAAGTGTCCAAGGCCAGGTTGGACGGGGCTTGGAGCAACCTGGGCTAGTGGAAGGTGTCCCTGCCCATGGCAGGGGGGTGGAACTGGATGAGCTTCAAGGTTCCTTTCAACCCAAACCAGTCTGGGAATCTATGCAACAGCTTTCCCACCTCTGGAGGCTGTTTGTGAGGTTGGTTGGTTGGTTGATTTCCCTCTCTGGAATCAGAGTAAATGAAGAATTTGGGACACCAAAACAATTTGCAGTTTGAATATTTGAATGAGTGTTGCTCTTCAGCCAAACATTTAACTCAGTTTTAACCTTTTAAAAAGCCTTTTCTCAACCAAATTAACATTTGAAACAAAAGCGATCTCGTTTTCTCCACGGGATGCTTTGATAACTTCAAATCTTTTTTTCCTCATCTCCATTCCCAAGCCAAGATATTAATCAAAACAATATGTTTCCCACGACTGCAACAGCAACAAAAGGCTTTGAGTCAATGAGTCATCATTTATCTGTGAAAAAAAAAAAAAGACACATTTCCCCACTGCTCACGAATGGCACAAATCTCCACATCAACCCCTGCAGCTGTGGGGGGTCCTGGCCAGATGTGGAGGAGTCCTGGGTGGAGGTGCAGGTTCAGGAGGTCTGGGCAGTGTTTCCTCCTTCCTCTGAGGTTGATGGCAAGATCTACAACCTTTGGGACATGGTGGGCTTTGCCAGGTTGACTTATCTCACCCATCCCCAAAGATTTTGGAGCCTCCAAAGGGGAAGGAGAGTGTGCAGATGAACTAAGCACTAAAGTGTTGATCAGCTGGGGATGTTTTCCCAGCTCTTGGTTGTTCTTCCTACCTCAGGGAATGAAAATAGAGGGAAATGCCCATGTACAGGAGAGATTTTACCAGTTTGTATGGATTGAAACACCCTAAAAAGGATCTCATCCACTTTCAGCCCAGGGATTGCATTGAGTGTGGTGAAGCCCATGGGCAACTCAGATCCCACTCCATGGGACCCTGGCCTCTGAGTGGGCTCAAAATGTCCCCAAAACACAAAAAAAGGGGTTCAAAAGCCACTGGGCAGAGGGACATCAGTTGTGGGTCTTTATACCACCTCACAAGAGGTGGGACAGGATGGAGCCCATGAGGTGCTGCTGCCGAGGGGGCCCAGGTGCCTTCAGAAAAACAGAGAAAAAGAAAGAAAAGGGGGAAAAAATAAAAAAATCACAGAGCTGAAAGCCCTGGCTGATCAATTTTCCACAGAAGGCTGTTGGAAGGCTGGAGGGTTCACTCTGTACTAAGTGGTTTATAGATTTCCTCTAAATAGGAAGATGCAGCTGCCGGTGAACCACGTCACGTGGGTACGAGTCTGGCACAGGGGGGCAGGGGACAGAGTTTGGGATTGCTAGACTGGCCCCTTTCTCCTTTCTCCCCCAGAAAGCACATTTAGCATGGATTAATGGGGGCAGAGACCCCGGGAAATGCTCCTTCCCCCTCGCTGCAGGGGGATTGGGTTTTAAAGCCCCACAGGACACCAAGCCCCTCTTTTTTTTGAGGATTTGTGCTGAAGGAACTTGCCCAAGGCCTTCTATGGGGGAGAAAAGGGGTGGAACATCCTTTCCTGTGGGGAACAGGGCCAGGCTGAATTTTGGGCATGATCCTGCCTAAATGTACTACCTACTTTGTCCCAGTGGTGATCCCAGATCGGGCACATCCATCCCACCAACACCTCCTCCTCATCCCATTCCAGGGGTCTAAAGTGGGATCCCACAGGTAAATGGATGAGCAAGGATAAAACCAGTCCTATGCCTAAGCCAAGCTGAGATCAAAGGTGAAGGAGAGATGCTTAAACATCATCCCAATTACACTCTGGTACCATCTGGAAGAGTGGAGAAGTTTCCATTTAAGCCAAAAGATGGTGGAGGGTGAGAGGCCTGGAGGGCAGGGAAGGGACTGATCAATCCACTCATCATTTATTTATGAAAACAGGAGATGGGAGTGTGAGCTACAGTCCTTGCAGGAGGATTTGCGAGGAAAAATGGACAATCAAGGCAATAACTTAGGGGTGGAAAGTCTTATCTGGAGGGTCGGATCAATAGGGAGAAGAACCATATGAGACTTCTTGTCTCTGCCAAGGCCACTGGAAATCTGCCCATCCTTCCCAATGCTTTTAAGAACTAAGGAAGTCCCTAAAAAAGGTGTGGCTTTGCTCCATGGTAGGAACATCACCAGGACAAGCTGAGAAGGACATTCCTCACTCTGGAGAGACCCGGATTCAGCCTGATCTCCCTGCAGATGCCTCACCAGCTCCCTTGCAACGTCTTTTTCCCCTCCTTTGGATGTGGAAACCCTCTTGTAGACAGATCCAGTAGAGGGGACTCATCTACTTGGCCTGGGAATGTGTAGCCATGAGGCAGATCCCATGGGAAGAGCCTTCAGCCAAATATTAAGAGAGCAAGGAATAGGATACCCCGACAAAAAATATCTGGTGGCTCTTACTCAGGAGTCAGCAAGGATACACATCCAAAATATTCACCTCCAGGCAGAGTCTGGGCTCTCCCATGGGACCCTAAGGGTTGAGCCTCCCCATTGCCATGGGATTTGGGCACCTACACCCTCACCTTCCCTTCCCTGCAGCCAAACTTCACCCTCAATGAAGCCAGGGAGGCAGGACCAGGATCTCCAGGCATTTTAAGGTCCATTAACTGGCAGTGTAAGGCCTGAGTCTCATCAGGCATAAAACTGGAGTAAATCCAGGGACATGTGCAGGGTCAGGGCACCAGAGCAGTGGCAGAGGGTGCTGGGGCTCTGGCAGCTCTGGGAACCAAAGGCAGCCTGAGCTGTGCAGTTGGGGATGAACCAGTTCAGTCATCCAGAAAATCCAGCTCTGAGCCCTGGGGACACTTTCATGGCCATGGGTGGGACCTTGGTGCTCCTCTGGGTTACTCATCAGCATCAGACACCACTGCTGTGAGCAGGGATGACTCAAGGGTACGAGGAGCTGACTTGTATTTGATGTGGGGAAAGATGGCACCTTTGGGAACACGGAGCCCCTTGACTCATCTCCTCATCTCTCACACACGTGGGGACATTCCCGGGAGAACTTCACGGGGTCTTGTTGCCAAGGCCACCATCATGGTCAGCAGAGAGAGATTCTCCACATCAACAACCGAGCTCCATTTAGATATCTGCCTTCAGGCAGAGCAATAATGCCTTAAAATTGTCATTTCTCTGCATTCCCAGTGAAAGGATTCAGGGAAACAAGCTCAGCTGGACCATAGATTTTGGTGCAAGAGATGCCACCCAGCAGAGCCACCCTGCTGTCCCCAAAACCCCTCCCACAACAGGCTTGGGGCTGTTACAACTCACCCCAGAAATGATGGGGGGTAAGTCAGGTTCTTATTAATAAATCCCTTAGAGTGGATTAGAGTGAAATGACACTGAATAATTGGTGTTTGAAAACGTGTATATATGTGAGGTTTATTTTAGAACAATTTTGTTTCAAAGGTAAACAGGTACGTTCGCATTTTGGGTGTTATCACCTGTATCTCTCATCTGTAGCAATATGGCATAAAGAAAACCTTTGGGGAAAAGGCATAAGGGAGAGAAAGAAAAGACAGGATAAGGGTAAGGGAGAGCAAGGGAAAGAAAAGCTGAGAGTGGAAAGATGTCTATAGTCACTGCCCACGGGGTCCAGAGATGGAACTTGGGAGTTGCAGCTCCCATGTCTGTGAGTTGAAGTGGTGGCTTTGATCTGTTGGGGGTGAGGGAGGGAAGCCCCCACACTCAAAGGAGTTATGAGTTATTACATCCATGGATGGTGTCACGGGCCGTGCCTCGACCCTCCAAGGTCTGCTGGGCCTGCGCAGAGTTCCCGTGAGGGGACTGGGAAAAGGGGTTTTCCCACCTTTCAGGATTAGCTCTGATGGGCCATGCCATGAACCTCCAACACCTCAGACAGCCCAGAGCAGAGTTCATGTGGAGGGCATGGAAAACTTGGCTCTTCTCACCTTTTCAGGGCTTGACCCCTTCAGCAGCACTGGAGGGGGAGATGGGCCCAGCTGCCCATCAGAGGGATAATGCAAAGGTCTTGGATGCATAAATCATTACCTGTTTCAGTCTCTGACAGTGGCACCCACAGCACTGTGTTGGTTGGACACTCAACCCATGTCTGCTTGGCAAGGGCTTTCCTTGGAAAACCATCCGGCCAAGGCATGAGCGGGCACTGTTCCACCACAGCAGATGGTTGGGAGCACAGGCAGCCGGGAAAGCAGATCCCAGCACACCAAAGGCACGAAAAGAGCATCCAAAGGGGTCTTCTCTCTTCTCTGTAGGCACGAAAGGCACCAGCTGAGAGAGCAGAGGGAAACATTCCTATGACTCTGCTGTGGAAATACAGATCTGGGCATGGAGCTGGTGGTGGGAAGTGGTTACAGTCATGGGAACCCCAGCACTGCTCTGCCTGGGCACATATCAAAGCCATCCCATCCCACACAGCCTCTAACAGGTCTTAATAAGGGTCTTCCAGGTGTCCTGGAAATCCAAGTGGCAGCTGAAAGTGGAGTGTCTATGGTCCACCTGAGCTTGTTTCCCTGACTCTTTCCACCATACATGCAGAAAGCCAGGTTCTTTTCAGGCTTCCCTCTTCTTGTCCCAAGGCAGAGGGTTAAATTAAGCCAGATGAATCACGTGGAGCAGTTTCTCTGCTGACCGTAACAGGGTTCCCAACACTGAGGCCAAGTGGAGAGTCCTCCTGGGAACAGCTCCATGGGATATCCCCCCAAGGGGACCAGTCCAGTGGGGGGCCCGGCTCCAGAGCTCTTCATTCCCAAAGGGAACCACCACTGCGAAAAATCCTCTGTTCCTGGCCACAGGGTCAGTCCCTGGGGTCAGCACAGGGCGGGAGGGTCATCTCTGCTGGTAGGAGGGCAGGGAGCAGGAGGAGGACAGGGATCAATAGGACAGTCATCTCCCTGCACACCAGCAGCCTCCCAGAGTGCATTTAATCCACTAAAACACCTTCCCCCCATTTTCTATTTATGGCAAAGAAATGCCTAAACCTTGAGCTTTGTGCTGAGCTGGCGGGTCTGCGGGTGCTGCTCCTGCTCCAGGAGGGAGAGGACAAACTCCTGGAAGCCACAGGCCACAGCAGAGCCCAGTGGAGACACCCCCAAGCCCCTGCCAGGGAGAAGCTGCCTGAGCAAACTCTCTCCCTGCCATCCCACTTACCCTGCAAGGCACCGAAGCAATGCCCTGTAAAGGTGCCTTGGCTTCTCTTTTTGGAGCTTTCAGGGGTTGTTTCCTCCCCATAACAACTCCCACCACGGCCACCGTGCCCTCCATCCCACCTGGAAACCACTTGAACTAAACTCACGAGTCATATTCCCCTACAGCACCATCCCTAAGGCTGAACTAGGGCATGGAAGGACCTCAAACCAGTGCTTACTGGGATTTAATGGGTGTATCTGTGTGTCCATGCGTAAAGGAGTGTGTCCATGAACATGTCCCATGTGGGTGGGTGGGTTTGGGGTACCCACCTGTCAACCAATGCAATTTTCCAATGCCAAAGGAGCCAAATGGCAAAGGCAGCCAAAAACCTGAGTCCCCACAGGCAGTGGAGGGGTCTAGGCCAAGGCTGAGCTCACTGCAAACGCCCCCAGAGAATCAGCAGTTCCTGTGCTGCCCCACTCAAACTCAGGCTCCTCCCAGTGCAGGATGAACATCAGCAGCACCCAGGAACATCAGTGTGGGTTTGGAGTGCACCCTGGGGCCCCAAAATTGAGGGACAAAATTGAGCCCATCTGCCCTTGGGCTGGGCTTCTGTTTTCCAAGCAGTATTTCCACCCAGACAGTCCCTCAGTCCAGCTCCCCCCGAGCCTCCCCGCCCAGGGATGCTGCAGGCAGCAGGAATGCAAGGAGGGACCTTCCCCCAGGAGGCTGCAAGGATGAAGCTGCTGCTGCTCCAGGGACAGTCACACGTGTCTGGAGCCTGAGCATCCTCCGAGTGATGGTGGAGGGCGGCTAATGTTACCTGCTGGCACCCAGCCAAAGCAGGGAGGGGAAGCAGAGGAGGATTTGTGCTGCAGAGCTTTGCCAGGGAGCTCTCCAATGCCCTTTCTCTGTCCTTGAACCTCCAGTGTGGTGCAAACCCCTCCAGGGTGGCACACCAAGGGTCCTCCCTCAGAGACCTCACATCTCTTCCTGCCCTGGGAAGGCTCCTGCTCACATGGATGCCCAAATGATCCAAAGATGGGATTTTAGCACGTCTGCTGCATTCATTGGAGGTGGAACGGGAATGTTGGGGGGGATGGAAGGGAGGGGCATACTCATGGAAAGGGGTTTTTCAGGACCACAGCCCTCTGTGCAACACAGGGAGACTTCTGGAAGCTGAAGATGCCATTGGGAGCTGAGCAGAGGACACCCTTGCCCTGCCACCAGTCAAACTGCAGGAAGAGCTTCTGCATAGACTGTTGCCTGTTCTCCTCTGCTGGAATCACTGCAGACAGACCAGACATCTGAATCTTCTCTTTCCTAAAGCACTTTAGAGCTCCTAATGAAAAGCACTGTGTGAGAGCCACGAAACAGCAGCAACAGAATAATAATAGTTACTCTCCGTGCCTGCTTCTTGCCAGCCTTACTGGATGCCACAACCTTTTTTTTCTGTGTCTGTCTTCATGAAATTATGCCCTGTTATACCAAATGCTCTGTTGTTGTGGGGTTTTTTTCATCTTTAAGGGTTTCAGGGCATTACTGTAACTCGAACCCCTTAAAAACATTTGTGAGTAAAGTACATTGGGCTGCCTGGCTGGGAGATGTTAGACCAGCACAGAGCATCCTTCTTTCTGATTTGATGGAGGTCCTTCAGGGTTAAATCCTCTTTCTGCCTTTTAAAGAGTGGAAATAACCAGCATGTGAGTGTCCAAGAGCATGGATCAGACTAGTCTGGAAGTGCAAGAAGTTGCAGCCATCTGTGCTGCTGCTGGAGGGAGGCCAACAGCCAAGGGGGACCTCATCCCCCTCCATCCCTGGGAGGTGCCAGTCTCTCTACAGAGCACATTGAGGCCCAGGTGACCCCAGCAGGCCAAACTGCTTGGTTTTAGACATCTGAAGTTGCAAAACCAACTTCCACCCCTGTTCTTTTCCCCTGGGCCTGCCCAGCCCTCCCAGGGGGATAAAACACGAGATTTGGAGCAAAGCAGGGCTTGCAGTGGGCAGAGAGAGGCTGCAGCAAAATGGGAGCCACCACCCATTTTCCCTCCACCCTTTCCACCTTCCCAGCCTGATTTTGGGCTTTCTAGGACCCAACATCAGGGACCTGGGACCAGCCTCCCTCACCTTCCTCTACAGCAACTGGAGCGGGGTGAGGCCCCTTCCAGATGGGATCCAGCTGCCTGCAAACATTTCCTTGGGGATGAGAGGTCTTGGATCTAGAACAGCTGCCCAGATACAAACCTCTGATTGCTGGGATGTGATTCACTCATGCCCAGGGATTGGTGGGACCTCACCATGGCCACGGAATCTCATGGGATCACAGAATGGTTTGGGTTGGAAGGAACTTTAAATATCCTCTTGTTCCAACCCTCCTGTCACGGGATCTCTGGTGTCCTGCTCAGGGAGGACTTGGGAATTTAGCTGATCCATCCAACTGATCCCTTTGTAAACTCGGACAAAATGGGGCTGTATCTGCTGTTACCTCCTTCTACAACTCAGAAATTTTATTATCCCCGGAGCCAAAGCTGGTAAAGCTGTGAGATAAAAATGCTATTTCTGCCCAGGATTTCTGCAGCTGCCTCCAAGCATTTTGCAGCCACTTTCTAGTTATTAAAGCTCAGCTATGAAGAGCTGTGCTCCTTCAGCAGAGATTTGCCTTTAATTAGCCAAGGATAAAAGGACAGTGGAAGACAACCCCTCTCCTAAGCGGAAAAGGCTCCGCTCTCAAACGCTGCGCCGTCGGCGTTTCTGCGGAGGCAGGGAGCAGGTGCCTGGCAGAAGGGATTTGTTCTGCTTCCCTTCCCCTCCCCAAACCTTAACCTCTCCCTGGGTACAAAAACGCACCCCTGGGGCCTGATCCTGCCCGGTGCCTGCGGATCTGAGAGGGGGGACGTGCAGGAGGGAGGTCACGGCAGACGCAGGGGCAGCTGGTGGGTTGTGCCGAGCTGATCTCCACGTGGGTGCGAGGAGCAGGATGACCTTGGCATCTCCAGCTCCCCAGACCCCGCTGCTGCTCTTGCCAGGAGCTGGTTTTGGCGGCATTAAAGAGGCAGCAAAACAAACTCAAGAGTTGTCGGCGGCCCTGGGGTTTCTCTGCCAACACGGGGGCTGCAGTTCCTGCCCTTGGGCGCCTGTGAACTCCTCTAAACCAACATCCTCCCAAAGACTCCTTTGAGAAGCATCATGGAATTCTGGTGGATCAATAGCCTCAGCTCCTGTGCCCACCCAGGGTGGTGAGAGAGCTTTGCCCCAACAACAGCAAGCCACAGAGAGCAGGAGGGGAGCACACCTTCTGCTGAGCCCTCGGGAAACTTCCCAGATTCCCCAGACCCCGATTCTCTCACTGTTTTTTTAGGATGAAAAGATAAAAAACTGAGGCAGCCTCACTGTGGCTCTTCCCCAGCACAGAGAGGCACAAGGCAGTGAGATGTCCAAGCAGGACCTCAGCACTCCAGGATGAGAAAGGTGCCTCCCCTGGGAAATCAGGGTGGCATTGGAACAAGGGGCCTAAACATCGGGGTATATCTAAATATTTGGGTAGAGCTGACTTTAGTCCTTGGATCTTATTTGTCTGTCCTAATGTTCTGTAGACGTGAGGCCTCAGTAGACTCAGTTCTGACTGTAAAATTCAGATTCATGTTTAATACACCCAAATATTGCTTCATTTGCCTAAACCCCCCCTTCCCCCACCCTGGACACCATTCCAGGGTGCAGAGGAGAGCTCGGCTCCCAGAAATAGGTTTTTCAACAGCCGGCACAAATGCAAAGGAGGGAGAAGAAGGAGCAAGGAGGAAGTGGGAAGGAGAAAGAGAGATTGGCCTGATTTCCAGAGCTGCAGGATACATGTGCATCTCAGAGCTGTGTACGCTCCAAAACTTTGCCTAGAGGTTACCTAAAGATAGACTGTGGGGGCCCCGCTTCACACGCCCACCCTTGCAAATGTTTTGATCCCAGCTGCCCAGTGAAGGCTCTTTGGGATCACCAGCACTGCAGCAGTGATGGTTCAAATCAGCACCAGCTCCCACCTGAGTCCCACTATGCCAGGCACCCACAGAGCATCACCAGGAGACCAGCAGCATCCTGAGCATGGGATCATTTTCCCTTTCCTTCCCTTCCCTCAACAACCCTCACAGCTCCAGCCCAGGAGGTGCTTTCAGGGTTCGAGTGCCCACTTTGCCAAATGGAAGTGGACTCGCTCACAGCTAAAAATTCCTGCTGGTCTCAGGGAAACATCCCTTGGGGTTTGAGCATCCCAAGCTTTCAAGAAGTAACGCAGGTAATGCTTTCTTGGCACTTGAATCCTGGCCTTCCTCAATGGAAATGAGCAGGATTTGGAGGGATTCAGCCCCTCAGCAGGGAGAGGAGCTTCTGCAAAGGTGCGTGGTGTGGCCTTCCCACAACCGGGAGCATCACTGTGCCACCTTGGAGGTCTCTGACTTAGGAGCTCCAGAGCAGATCCATGAGGAATTTCATGGGGTTTTGGTTGGCAGAGGTGACACTCAGCAAAGAAAGTGGCAGAAAGTAGGTCAGTCAGCACGGGCAAAACCAGCCAGGCTGCGCTGAGTGGGACCAGCCCCTCTCTGCAGCCAGGAGGGCAGGCTGGGAGCCTCCAATCTGGGGATGAGAGAGCTCCCCAGGCATGGGGAGGTCTCCCGTTGGATGGGGTGATTCTTCCACCCTCTCCTTATCTCCTTGAAGGGTGTAAAAGCACAAACAGGTCGGCTGGAGGAGGCGGCAACACCCCGATGACATCTCCCACATCCTCCGAGCGCGGCCGGGATGGTGCCACACGCTGGCATTGCCACAATTTAAAATAATTACTGAGTCTCCCTCACAGCATCCTCCTGCCACAGCTCTGCAGAGCCCCTGCAGAGCAGACAGTTCGGCAAACTGCTTGTTCCACTCGGTGTTTAGGTATTTATGGGCCCACAACCAACAGGACACTGAGAAGGGAAGGATTTGGCATCTGCCAAACCGGCTGGAGCATCTTCTGGGCTTGGAAATGGGCTGAGAAGCACAAACTGGTCCAGTTTAGGGGCTGCTTCCACTCAGCATTATGGCAAACACGGACATTTCGTTCAGGGTGCATTGCCCATAAATGCTTCTGTTAATTTTTTTGCACTTTGATGGTTTTCTGTACTTAAATGTTTGTAATTGGCTGCTCTTAAAACACTTTCTCTCCCCTCAACAACATCCATCCATGGGTTCAGCCACCCCTTTATGCATTTTCACTGTCCTAATATTAAGATTTGTGGTTTGCTGGGTCCTTGGAGGCAGCTGAGGAAGCTGTTAAGGATGGGGAAACTGAGCATGGAATGGGACATGACATCCCTGGGTCACACAGTGGCCACACTGGCACAAGTGACAACTGAACCCAAGACTCTGAGCCCATACCAGGGGCTTCTCCATGACCAATATGAGGGGATTTGGGGTAGGATGAGATGGAGGTTTAGCACTAACCCTTGGTTTACCACCTCCCAGAGCCGAGCAGGACCAACCCATCCATGAGAGATGGAGATCTCTTTGGTCTCTTGTGTTTCATCTCCATCCCATGAACACAGGTAGGGGGGTTACCTTGGCTCTACCCTGTAAGAAAGGAAACCCAGAGCAGCCACGTTGCCTGTGAAAGCCACCAAGCAAATGGACAAACCCCCAAACATGAGCACCAAGGGCCCCCAAAGCCTCCCCTGCCCTTTGCTGCCCCAAGACACTCATAGGAGAGGAGACGAAACAGCAAGAGAAAATATTGTTACAGCTGTTCCCTGGGGATGGACAAACCAACCATTCCTCTGCAAGATTCCATTCCTCTCTAGGAGACATCTCCAAGGATACAAGGCCTGTAACCCCACAGAGGACATGCTACCAGCACCATCCCTGCCTATTTGCTTCTCCCTCTTCCAAGAGGAATCATCAGGTTAAAAAGCACCCTTTGGGTGCCCACAAAGTTTCCGAGAGCAGGTTTATCCCCCAGCAGCAGCCATTCTCCATTACCTTCATGGACATGGCTGATATCAAAGTTGGAAGAGTGGAGAACGATGGGGAATGCGGGTTTAACCCCACTTCCAGCCCCTTCCCCTGGAGCTGGAATCTTTTTTGAAGCAAATCCCATGGGAATGCTGTACACACCATGCAGCGTGTCCATAATCCTGGTGTCTATCACCAAGATCCATCAGCTCTTCCCTGAGCATCTCCCCCTCCACCAGCCCCTGCAAACTGGCTGATGTTGGAGCACAAACTGATTTTTCCATGGCTCAGACTGATTATTTCTCTTCTCACAGAAGGTTTTAGTTGTAGATAAAAAAAACACATCAAAAACACAACCACTCGTCTTTTCCTCTCCCACCCTCCACAGAGCCGATATCAAACTCCTCAATAATATACATATTTATTTTCTCTTAATTAGTGCCAATATTTACAAAAATCGTGATACTTTGTGAAGAATAAATTATATACACTCATGATAAACCAGACAGCAAATGCTCATTTGGGATATGTATGTACACAGATCTATATACCTATATACAACGGGCAGCCTTATTGACTCGGGGGCCCCTCACCCCTTTCCACCCGACCCCCCAGACACCCCCACACCGTCAATAAGAGCAGGAACGTCTATAAACACTGTGCAATTCAGGTACAGCTGGTGTCTAAATTGTTGTCTAGCAAACGCATGGTTAAATGACTTGAAATTCCTAACAGTTTATAGGCCTCTCTCCATTCCTGGTCCCATTTCTCCCGTAACCATGGAAACAAAAGGTTCAGCTCCAGCATCCTTAGGATGAGTCCTTCTTGGATTTCCTCTTCCTATTGATTCGCTCAAATTAGGCACCACATGCAGGGTTGATCCAATACCCATTTTTTCCCCTTGCTGTTTGGGGATGACATTGGAGGACAAGAGCACGGTCTCAAGCAATGAGGGAGCGAGAGCAAACTGATAATTACAGTCTTATAGGCAGCGGAAAATATTAAAAAATAATAATAATCTAAAAACCCCCAAACCCCAAAAGACCAACCCCAAGCTCAGGACAGCCAGGCAGGGCTGGGGAGGGGATGTAGTACCTCATGTGTGGACCTTGTGTGGTTACACCACGTCCAGCAGCTCCTACCAGCCAAACCATCCCCCCTCTGGAGGAAAAACATGGATACGGAATTTCTCTCTCATCATGCACAACTGGGCTGGGGGGATCTTGTCCCTGGGTATAAATCAGTGCTGTGCTCCCGGGGATGATTCACATCACTGGAGGCTGGTCCCTTTCCCCTCGAATGGGACGCGGCAGGATCGGAGCGCTCCGAACTGAGCAGGGGGATGAAATTTGGGCAGCAACATCACAGGGACACTGAGGCCATGGGCTGGGGAAGGGCAGGGCTCTGGCCAGAGGCTGGACCCTGGGGGAGACCCTTGCCCCCCTTTGGGCCTCCTGGCATTGGCAGCAGCTGGTGCCCAACAGGAGCAACCAAGGGATGTGACAGATGGGGAGAAGGTCAGATGCTGCCAGGGGTGCAAAGAGAGAGCCACAGCCTTATTTTAGGTGCACAACAAAATGGTTTGGGGCTGACTCCTTCTTTCTCAGCCCTTTTTACCCTGGCAGCACACTGATCAGCTCCCATGGATGACTACCATGGAAAACTACCATGGATAACCACCATGGATAACTATCACAGATAAACTACACCCATGGGTGTAGACCTTGAGAGAAGGTTTCAAGGCCAGGTTGGACAGGGCTTGGAGCAACCTGGGCTAGTGGAAGGTGTCCCTGCCCATGGCAGGGAGTGGGCTTTAAGGTCCCTTCTAACCAAACCCTCCCATGATTCCATGATAAACCTACCCTGGCTCCAAATAGGAGCTGCCACACTGGGACCAAAAGCTGCCATAGTTCAAGGGACTTAAATTCACCCATTAAAAAAAATAACTTCAAACCCCCACCTGGTGCAGCACAGCACTTGCATCACCACCAAATCCCTTCAACTTCTCCTTGGCTTTCCCTGCACAGTCACAGAAATGGTCATGATGGGCCCAAGATGGGGATTCAGGATCGGGAGCAGAGACTCTGCTGCTTTGCAGAGGGTTGCAAGGAGATGAATGTCCCCAACCCCTTGGGAAACTCCTGCTTCCAAAGCCAAATCCAGCTCTCCTTCACTTGGACCCATCCCCAAGTGTTTTGCAAGCTCTGGAAAAGCTACAAGATTTTGGCAGCGATTTCAAGGGCTGACCCAGGAATTATCTGATAACAAAGCAAGGCCCTTCCTGAAATATCTCCTCCTCCTCTGTCTTTTTCTCTCCTTCTGTGTATTTATGCACAAATATGCCCATATTTATACACCCACGTGCCACACTCTCATCACGCCAATCTAGAGATCCTCTTCTTCTTATAGCTCACTATTCAAATCTGGAGGACTTAGACACAAAATTTCTCTGCAGAGATTAATTTTTCCAATAAAACACAGTGCCCCACGCAGATAATTTTCTCCTAATCACATGGTAGTATCCAGCTGGTATTTGAGCCTCACCCATTGCTCTTAGCAGAGATTTTGGAAGATACTAAAGGGTTGATGGGTTGCTTGAAGGCTTGGGCATGAGGTTGGGTGTAGAAGACAACCCACACTGTAATCCCAGTTTTCCATCTCTCCAAAACTGTGGCACAAAGGATAATCTAAAAGAGACATGCTGTCTCCTCCAGGAGCACCTCCACAGACTAGAGAGCTCCAGTCCTCCATCCCAACCCTGCAGAGAGGCAAATTTCTCCTCAGGAGGAGGAAAGGAACCAGACCACCTCTGTTAAGAGGCTTCATGCAATCAAACATGGATGGTGGGACACCCCCCCTTCCCCCATCCCTAATTTAGCATCCTCAGTCTGAGCCATTTTGCAGCTCATTTTTGCACCCTTTCAGAGTCAAGAGGAGGTTGGGATGCTCAGCATCTCCACAGAAACAGGCCCAGAGCCTCTGAAACCAAATTCCTTGAGAAAAAAAAAATAAGAAAAGGAAAAAATATCACATTCTCCTCCTGAAAAACTGGTTCAAGATCACATCAGTGAGTCAGAAGCAAAGCTAGAAATAGCACTAGAGCTCCGACCTGCAGGCACAAATCCCATTAAAAGCTATAGGAGAACCATTTCTGTGTGCAAGGGAGAAATCTGGACCCCTCTGCTTCGTGCAGACGGACAGATCCCTTCCAGCCATGGCCCCCCCCGACCTTTCCCACCCTGAACAAACATCTGAGCACTGATCTGGTTGTTTGCCCTGTTTCCCAAACAAGTGCAGAACAGAGCCAATCCCCCACCAGGGCTTGTTTTCCCCAGGAACATCTGCTGGGGTCAGTGCAAGAGGTGCAGGATCTGTCCTAAGGAAGGGACTGGCCGTGCCAGCCCTGCCGTGGGGACAGATGTCAGCACACACTGGTGACAGCAGCAGAGTGGCCTCTTGCTCTTCGGCCCCATTTTTCACTGGAATGCACCTCTGGGGCTTCCAAAGGCAGCTGGGCCCCCCAGTTTGGTGAGAAGGTTTGGATGTGGCTGATCCTGCTCACGGATCCGCTCTCCCCTCCCGCCTGGCCTTGGAAAGCCACAAGGACACAATTCCCAGAACACCACCTACCCAAAGGAAAACACAACCTTCTTCCTCACCAAAGCACAGTGGCACTCGTGCTCCCAACGTGCACCCAAGGCTTCGGCCAACCATCCCAAATCATCCCAAGCTCACAACCAGGCACTTTGCCGAGTCTCACCGACTGACAGAATCCCCAAAAACATGCGGCAAGACCAGGAATGGATTGGAATAAATTCATCTTCATAACTTCGAGCTCTATTTCACCATTTCCATTAACTGGATCACCAGGTGTGGAGGCACCCAGAGGTGGGTGAGCAGCATCCCAGCACATCCAGCAGCTTCCCTATGCAAGCTCATGTCTCCATGGACCCACCACGATCCGGATCAATGGAAGTTGGCTGATTGCCCCGGGAATTGTGCCCGAGCTGGAGACTCCTGCCAGCCCTGCCCCATCCAACAGGATGAGCTTCAGGAGTCAAAATTTATTGCTTTTGGTTGTGCTGATTTTTTTGTGGGGGGGTGGGGTGGGTGCCTGGGTTTCAGAAGCTCCCGTTCCCAAGCTGCTGCAGGAAAGTGGGAGCAGAAGGCTCCCAATATAATGAGATTAAAGACAGGCCTGGGTGGCCCATGGTGCTGAGCACACTCAGCCCCAACCCCTGGATGCTGCTGGTCCTTTGCCCCAGGCAGAAGGCAGGACTCTCATGCACAAACCATGGTATTAATTATAGCCAGGCCGGAATCAATCAACCAACCAATCCAACAAAACTGAGGAGTGTTTCCACCTGGCTGAAGGAAGCCACATCAGCACAAGATCTGGCCCCAGAGCATCATTTGGAACCATTGCTGTAGAATATGTTAGCACCGGTTGGTTTATTGTTATTTAGTAGAGTTTTTCTCTCTGAGCCCAGGAAGGGTCTCTGACCTCCCCTATATGCTCTGCCAGAGGATTCCTTCCTTGTGCCCACACTTCATGCAGTGGTACAGCACTGACTGTGCCCCAATTCAGCCCAAATTCACCCCAACTGAACCTCGTTCCACAGCCCAGGGAGGCTTTGATCGACCACGACCTTGACAGAGATTTTCATCCCTCTCCCCTGACCTATCAGAGGAACAGGACACCTGTCCCTGGGGATTGTCAGCAATGAGGGAGACACAAGGAAACTCAGATGGGAATGGGGAAGCAGACGAGATTCCCCTGGATCAACAGCTCCCATCCCCAAATACCAGCAGGGATGAAGAAGCAGAGACAAACTCAGGCTCTCTGCACCCCAACTCACTGCTCTAAAAACCCTGGAAGAAGGTAAAGCAAAGGCTCAGAGGCACCAGCTCAGATCCAGCCCACCCCCAGCACATGCCCTCTCCATCAAAAAGAAATACACCCCCAGCCCTAGGGCTCTATGTGGTTGAAAAAGAGTTTTCCAACCCAAAACATGCCCTGCCCTGGTGATCCCGTGGGCTACATGGGGTAGGTCATCCTGCTCCAGCCCATGTCCCACCATCCCAGCACCCCTAAATCAGGAAATCCCCAATGCCCCAAGAGCTCTGTTTGCTGACGATTCGGCCCTGTAGTCGCTCTCTAAATATCTACATACACACACACAAGAATTATACAGGAACGGCTGAAAACTGCTGAACAAACAAGCCAAGAGAGCGATTCCACCTGCTCCTTGTGCCCTCTCTGATCCACCGTGGTTTCTGCTCCTGACACCAAGATTAATGACTAATTACTCGCCCCATAATGAGTGCAGGTGTTTAACTTTCAGCTCACCTTCCATTGCACTAGTTGGCTCTTGGGTCTGAATGCTCAGACACTCAGGCTTTGCCTTGTTATCTATCCAACTGTTGTCAGCACATGCCTTCCCCATTCTGTTTTTAACTACAGTTGAGATTTTTGAACTCCCATGAATCTCCTTTGAGCCACCGGAGAATCTATAAACACTATAAACATGAATATTGTATAGTCTACTAAGAAAATATATATTTGTGTGTGTATTAAATATTCAGATTCATGCAACAAATATCCATGCAGCTGTACTGTATTACTGGTTAAATTTCACTGCAGTATAAATATATTATAGGCCATAGCATAGTTGCTCCAGTTTTATATATAGATGTAAAAAAAGATGCTTTTTCCAACTCATTTTCAATATATTAGTGGAGATGTCTTTGGTGAGCCTGGAAATATTGGGGATGGAAGTGCTATCTAAAGAAATACTAAAATCCAAGCGCTTGATTTATTTACCCGGCCCTCCCGATGCCTGGCATAGAAAATTTAAGACTTAATAAATAATGTGCTGTCACACTAATTATCCCTCCCCTGGGCCTCACACTGGCACACTGCAGTGGCTGAAACTATTGCAGCATGCAGCATTTTCAGTTATGAAACACGAGCCTGGGCGACGCGTCCGGGGCTTGGCATTCCCAGGGTGGAAACCTGAGCCTTCCAGCAATTCGGACGCTTCGCCCGCATCGACCCTTCATTAAGTTCTGCCTGACCTTTCCCAGCCGTTCCCTGGAAGGTGGTCGTCACCCAGGACAGGGATCTGGCACAGCCTGGAGCTGCCCCCCTCGTATCCCCATCCTGCTGCTTGGAACACCCTCCATATCTTCGGAAACCCACAAGCCTGGGATGGGAGAAGGGCAACAAAACGGTTTGGGTTTGGTTTGTTGGGTTGTTTTGTTTTTGTTTTTTTTTTTTTGCACAGACGCTTATTCAGTGTGGAAATAGAAGGTTAAAAGTAACTTACACAGCTATTGCTTCCCATGCAGAACCAAATATACACCGTAGAAAATACTGTGTTAACTACAATGCAGAGCAGCACTCAATATCTGCAATTGTTCCACTTCAGCTTTAAATACATGACTAGATTTTAGCGACTAGACATCGGTTAGCATTTTGGTGATATTCACATAGTTTGTGTTAGCTAGGGTGCAATTGGCTGTCTTCAAGTTCTCCTCCCTAAAATCCTCATTGCTATTGTTTACACCTTCCTGAATCTCCATATAATCAGACTTACTAATAGTAGAGGCACTTCTGCTTTTCTTTAGGTCAGGGGAAGAGGGGATCTTTGGGCAGCTGGTTACTTGCAGATATTGAGCCTGCTCCTCTCCCTCCGTCTCCCGGTGGTAGAAGTAGTTGAAGTTGGACACTATGACGGGCACTGGTAAGGCAATCGTTAATACGCCAGCAATGGCACACAAGGAACCCACTATTTTCCCCCCGATGGTTGTAGGGACCATGTCTCCGTAGCCAACAGTCGTCATGGAAACCACAGCCCACCAGAAGGCATCGGGGATGCTCGGGAACTGGGACTCGCTCTCATCGGCCTCGGCAAAGTAAACGGCGCTGGAGAAGAGGATGACGCCGATGAAGAGGAAAAATATCAACAGGCCCAGCTCCCGCATGCTGGCCTTGAGAGTCTGCCCCAGGATCTGCAGCCCCTTGGAGTGCCGGGAGAGCTTGAAGATCCTGAAGACCCGCACCAAGCGGATGACTCGGAGGATGGCCAAGGACATGGCTTGCTGGCCTTGCTGGCCATCCTCTGGCTTCTCGGCCAGCTCTGTCCCCAAGGTGATGAAATAGGGAATGATGGCTACGATGTCAATAATGTTCATGATGTTGGTAAAAAATCCAGCCTTGCTGGGGCAGGCGAAAAACCTCACCAGGAACTCGAAGGAGAACCAGATGATGCAAAGTGTCTCCACGATGAAGAAGGGGTCTGTGAAGGAGGTGGACTGCTGGTACCCCATGCTGCTGTTGGAATAGGGGAGGTGGCTCAGCCCGCTGCCGTGCATGTCTTCGTTCTCATCCCGAAAAATGGGCAATGTTTCCAAGCAAAAGCTGACAATGGAGATCAAAATCACCATGACGGAGACAATAGCTATAATCCTGGCAGGGCCTGAGCTCTCGGGGTACTCAAAGAGCAACCACACTTGTCTCTGAAACTCGTTCTCAGGCAATGGCCTCTCCTCTTCTTTGATGTAGCCCTCGTCCTCTCGAAACATCTCCATTGCCTCTTCCCCCAGTTCATAGAATCGGATCTCTTCCGAGAAGATGTCTAAGGGCACATTAACCGGCCTCCTCAACCTCCCACCAGACTGGTAATAGTACAAAATCGCATCGAAGCTGGGTCTGTTCCGGTCAAAGAAATACTCATTCCGGAGAGGGTCGAAATATCTCATCCTCTTTTTAGGATCCCCTAATAAGGTCTCTGGAAACTGGGCAAGTGTCTTGAGCTGCGTCTCGAAGCGCAGCCCCGAGATGTTGATGACCACCCTCTCGCAGCACTCATGGTCGGTCTCGGGGTTATACGTGTCCTGCGGGTGACCGGGAAGAGCTGCAGCTTCATCTGCAGGATCTCCAGTGGCAACTGTCATATTGGGGTTTCAAAGAAATCCTTATGCTAAACTCTTCCCAGGACCCAGTGGTGGGATCAGGTTCAGGGCAGGGCTACTATCCTGCAGAAGGACAGGTACGCAGGGTTGAAAGAGTCTCATGAAAAGGCAAAGGGATGAGATTAAAAAAAAAGAGGAAATGAAAAATTAAAAAAAAAAAAAAGGAGAAAGAAAATCACCCCTGCTGAGAAAGAGAGAGATGGAATAAAGTTGGGGGGAGGAGAGTAGATCCCTTCACTAGCATGTCTATGCCCTTTCTTGGGGGGTTAATTTGCCTTCTATGATACAGAGTTCAACAACTCCCATCTAAACCCATTAGGTGGAACAGAGAAAACACCTGAGGAACCATCACCTGTTCAAAACCAGCACGGAAAAACTGGCATTGGCAAAGCAGGGCTTTTTTTTCTTGGCTAAAAATCAGAATTCCAATTTAAAAAAAAAACAACAACAACAACAAAAACAAAGAGAGGGAAGGGAAGAGAAAGGAAGGAAGAAAAATAACCCCATCCAGCCCTAAAGTGGCAAGGGGATCCCAGGGGGTGCCGGGCTCAGCTCATTCCCAGGCATGCAGTGAAGGGTTAATTAACATTTAATCGTGCGATCTCAGGCAATCAACCCTCTAGAAAAACTCGAACTCGGCTTTTAACACCTTCCCAATCCTCTTGCCCTAGCCACGAAGCAGCGGCTCGGCGACATGCTGCCCTCCCTGCCTGCAGCCAAGCTCTGGAATGCGGAGCCAGCGATTCCCCGTGGACCACCGCAGTCCCCCTCCTCGGCCGCTGGTGTCCCGGCTCCTGTCATCCTTTGCAAACCACCATGGCACACAGAAAACAAATCACATTACCTGGAGAAGCCAAATCTTAGTCTCTTAGTAACACCGATTATCTGACCCTGGGGAAATCCTAGAGAGAAATACAGGCTTCCAAGATCCCCATAATTTCCTCTCTCTTCAAAGTTAAAAATAATGGTGAGTCATCGTAGAAAAAGGAGAAGGGACATAAGAGGGGTTAAATTCCCAGATGGTGGAAGTCAGGTCTTGTAATGGTTTGGACTGGAGAGAGAGAGAAAAGAGAGACAGAGAGACAGAGAGACAGAGTCTTCCCGGGAGCTGTTGCAGATCTGCACTTCAGGGCAGATGAGCGTCTGTCTGATGCCTTTGGTACGACGGCGAAAAGCTGCTAAGCTCAGCAAAACCCGATGTCTCCAGTGTCCTCGGGAGGTGTGGCATCGCCTGGAAAAAACACCGAGAAGGTAACAAGCTGCTGGAGGTCCCAGAGGAGCATCTGCAAAGCCGCGGCTCCTCCGGGCACCCCCTTTTTTTCCTCCCCGCGAGCTGTTCGCCCGCTGCTCGCCCGCCCCGCACTGCAACGCGAGCCGAGGGCGAGAGCGCGCTAGAGCCAGGGCGGAAAAAGCCAGAGCCCAAAAACCCCCATCTCCCTGCGCTCCGCTCAGCACCGCGAGGCCGCTGCCCGGGGGAGCCGGTGCCAGGCGCAGGAGGGGGGGGGGAACGACGCAGCCCCCCCGCCGCTGAGGCTCTGCAAAGCCACGGAGGGTCCCCACCACCGCCAAGCCCACCGGGCTCATCACCCACCGGGCACAGCACCCACCGGGCACGGCACCCACCGGGCACAGCACCCACCGGGCACGGCACCCACCGGGCACAGCACCCACGGGGCTCATCACCCACCGAGCACAGCACCCACGGGGCTCATCACCCCCCGGGCACGGCACTCACGGCGCTGCGTCGCGTCCCCCGGTAATTCAGCAGGCTCCGGTTTCATCCACCAGACTGAACCCCCCCCACCGGTCCCTGTCTGTCCCCCTTCAAGGCCACCTGCCCCCCGCTGGTAGCTCCAAGGACCCGCACTGTAGGCCCCGACCCGCGCGACCTCCATCCACCCTCCCCATCCTCCCAAAAGCCAACGCTTCCCCCCGGCCGACCCACCCCCGTGGGAATTCGACTCCGCCGGGTGAAATTTCTCCTGGGGATGTTGAGGCTCGTGTCCCCGGTGGGTGCCGGATCCTCACATCCCTGCTCCCGGCGAGTGCTCCTTTGGATCATCCTGCATTGCCTCGCGCCACGGAGATGCTCAACCCGGAGAGGCACAACCGACCTCTCATTTTTGCTTCCTTTTTTTTTTTTTTTTCTCCCCTCCCAAATGAAATAAAAACCCCTCTAACCTCCCTTCTTCAGCTCCAACTCGACTTGTCTACTTTGAGCCAGGATTACAGAAATGGGTAGGGGAGGCAGGTGGAAAATAACCCCGCGGTGCCAATCTCCTCGGCAAGGATTTCAGCTGTCTCCAGGCCATTTATGCCTGTTGGTTCCTCTCTTCATCCCCCGAGGTGCAGATATTGCCGCAGATCCCTCTTTTCTTGGAAATTTCCCTTTTCCGTGCAACCCTCCTCTCCCTTCTCCTTATGCACTAGAAAAAATAGTACAACCCTGACGAGGCTTGCAGCAGTCAACCGCTTCTCTTAACCCTTTTCTGCCAGGCCCAGAGGAGGGGAGGTCACATTTGTCCCAGTTTTTCTCCTTTTCCTGCATCTGCCTCCCCACCACTCGCTCCCCAGTGACTCACTCGGGAGTTTAGCTGGATTTGACCTTCCCTGGCTCCTCCAAGCATCATACCAGAACACCACAAACACCATCTTTCTGCTCCCGCAGGAAAGGTCTGGCAGCCACAAATGCCCATGTCACCAGAAAAATCAACCAACCTTCAAGATTTTATTTATTTTTTTAATAAACACGCAGTTTTTCTCCTGTCCGTAAATTCTCTCCTCCCCTTCCTCCCTTCCCAAAACACCCCGAATTTGTTTAACAGCACAGAAATTTCCTTTTTCATTATTTTAACAGGTTGATTTTTTTTGTCATAGGCTCTGGGCTGCTTTCTCTGACTCCAAGCAGTGATGCTCAATGGAGAGGGTTACGACATCGTCTGAGTTGACATCACCTATCCCAGCACTCAGTTTCTCCTACTTTCTCCCCATCACCTGCCTTCCTGGCAAGTACCCTCCGCCCCCCCCTCAAGCATTTTTAGGGTTAATTCATGCAAATTTAGGAGGTGGGGGGGATGGAGGTGGTGAAGATTTGCCCGAAGCCCCTGAGTTCTCTCCCTGCCCGCACTGCAGGCAGGAGCCATGGCTGCGTCTCGGAGGGGTGAGATTTGGGGTCGTGTTTGCGTCTAAATCAAAAGTCCCTCCTTTTGCACCGTTCCTGGCCAGGATTATTTAAGCAGGGGAGCAGCGGGAAGAGGGGAAGGATGCAGGGATGGGGCGGGGGGGGGGGAAGAGAAAAAGGCACCAACTTACGCTCGGTTCTGCAGTCAGGCATGCGGCGAATGCACAAGCAGCTGCTCCGCGCCGCTGCCGGCACCTCTCACCCCCGGCCCCCCAAACTCTACCCCGGACTCAATCTCCAAAGCCAGCAAAGCTTCACCATGAATATTCATAAGATTAATACGAGCGTCTTCCCCCCCTACCCACTTCCCCCCCACCCCGCACCCCTCCTCCCAAGCAAGAGACCTAGATTTCAACCACTGGGAAATAATCATATCCCTGGATACATGATGCTGCTTTACCATGCGGCTCCAATCCATACCATAGCCTTGGTAATAGCCTGGATCTGCTGTGGGAGAACGGGGGGATGGAGAAGCACCAGCTCCCTGCAGCTCTGGGGAAGGAGATGGGGCAGGACCGGACTCTCTGCTTTGCCCTTGGCTGGGGTGGGGAACGTGGAAAGCGATTATTTTGTATCACTTTGCCTTTACTGAGGTCCCTTCACGGGGAGGCTTCTCCCACCCCAAAGGAAGGACATGGCCAAGCTCCTACAAACGTATAAAACCTATGGATCAACCCCTGCCTGCACAAGGGAGATGCATCTGCTTGGACCACTCTGCCATCCCACAAAAAGCATTAGAGAGTCCCACAAGGCTCCTGGCACCCAGAAACATGAGCGCTGGAGGAGGGAAATGGGGGATATTTCTATTCCCATACACAGTGGTCAAATTTGTATGGAGCAATTTCAGACAGTGATCACTGCACTAAGGTGCAGATCCCACCCTGAGGTGGGATGGAGGGCATGGACCCCCCTGAATACTCAAGCAAATCAGTGCTCGGTGTAGTGCCCAGTGATCCAGGGGGATGTGGAGATGTGGGGACATTATTTTAGCTCCCTAAAGGTCCCAGAGCAGCAGGAGGCACAGACAGAGAGCGGGGGCAGCACTGGGGGATGCAATCACTCTTCATCCTGAAACAAAAATTGTATTTCCACAAGCCCCAGCCAGATCCCAATATCGAAAATTAATGTCTAGCCCTATGGAAAAACTGTGAATCCTTTGCAAACAGCCCTGGCACTACACGTTTCCCTCCTGCAGGCATCCAGCTGGGAAGGAGGCTACTCTGGGTGAGGGTTTTTAATGTCATCTGCAACATTTTAGCCTTTTCTGAAGGCGGATCTGCCAGAGCAGGGTAGGTTGAATCCAAAAAATGACTTGCCCCAGGCTAATCTTTATGCAATATGCAGAAACTGAGGCTGGGCAGGGAACAATTCCAGTGGAGCTGAAATTCCAACTTTCCCTTCCTGCTGTCGCCTTGCGAAGGTTCTGCAATAGCAGGGGGAGTTTGTCCCCTAAACAGCACCAGCTCTGAATAAAGAGCCAAACTCCAGAAAATCAAGGGAATTTCTCTAGATTGAGTGATGCTCTCTCCTCATTTACTCTCCTAATTGTGAAGCCGTTGTTGTCTGTGTGTCTGCACTCACCTCCCCCAGCCACGCTCACTGCTCCAGACATATTCCAGCCCTTTGGAAAACCAGAGTTCTGCACCCACTTGGCTCTTTCACGAGGATTTAACCAGCTGACGTCTTTGCATCAATATTATTATGAAATAATAATTTCCTTCTGAATCGTTTCTATCTCAATGGATTTTATAGACACCCAAACTGGAAATCTTACCCCATCTGCGTGTGTGGTGCTGGGAAAGGCACTTTGTGTCCTGCTGGGGACACCATCCCACCTCCTGCAAAGCCAGAGGGACTTCAGGGCTGGAGCAGATGCCAACAGCCACTCCAGAAGGAGGATCCCTAGTGTCCCAGGGACAGGAGATTCGGTATCCAGGTCCCATCAGGAAACAGATGATCTCTCTTTGTTTTACTGTCTTTATTCCCAGGGAAGCCCCCAAGGCTTCAGACCATCTGTTTGTGAGTTTGCAGACCACCTACAAACAGAAAAAATGTGCTTTTTTCCACCCTTTTCCCCCTCTGTATCCTGCTGGTGGTGTGCTGGGAGGTGCTCTGGGATGTGATGCTGTGAGGGATATATTAAAACCACAGGGCAGGGTTATCCTCAGGACTGGCCTCATCCAGAACAGCTGAATTCCAGTCCCAGTGTCATTGGGAGTCCAGACTCATACCCAGCCCCATTGCTCAGGACTCCCAGGGTGGGCACCTGCAGATGCCAAGGGCAGGGGTGGGAGAAGCTCTCCAAAGAGGACAGACCCTGTCCCACCACCTTCACACCTGCAGAGCCCCAGATGGTCACATCTCCCCATGGTGTCACTCCTGGTGACCCCATCCCAGCCCCTGCAAAGGCAGAGGGACTCTGAGGGCTGGAGTGGATGCCAGCAGCCATTCCAGAAAGAGCTGGAATCCAAGCTGGCCCAAGGCTTGCCCCTGGTGCCCAGAGGGGTTGGACAGGGCCAGTGGCTGAGCCCCATCCCCATCCCAGCCACGGCTCTCCAGAGGAAGGGGGTGACAGAACTGGGCCTCGTGTCATTTTAGGAGCTGTGAAAGCTGTGAGTGAGTTCCCAGGACTGTGAGCCACCTCCAGGGAAAGCATCTGACCTCCCCCACACTGCTGATGCCAGAGGATGGAGCTCTCAGACCTCCAGCACCCCCTCACCCCCCCCTTAGTGTGGGGACAAGAGGAGGGGACGCCGAGAGACATCGGTGACCCCGATATGGTGGCACCGTGTCTAAAAATGAACAGCCTGGGAACAAAGTGACACAGACCCACGGAACAGGAGATCTTCCACAGCAGATGCTGCTGGTGAATCCCAAAATACTGTGATGAGAGAGGTCAGAGCAGCTTCCCCCACCCAGGGAGACAGGGGAAGGTTTGGGGCTTTGCCTGGAGTGATGTGGGAAAGGAGGAGCAAAGCAAAAAAAAGATGCTGGGCAGAGCTCCTGGTCCCTGGGAGAAACCCCTGGATCCTGGGGGGTTTTCCTGGAGAATCCCCTGGATACTGGGAAGATCTCCTGCAAAATCCCTTGGTTCCTGGGGGAATCTTCTGGTCCCTGGGAGAATCCCCTGGATACTGGGAGCATCTTCTAGAGAATCTCCTGGTCCCTGGGAGAACCTCCTGGATACTAGGAGGAACTCCTAATCCCCTGGGAAAATCTCTTGGTTCCTGAGAAGATCTTCTGGTCCCTGGGAAGGCACAAGAGCCAAAGGAAAACCAGCAAAAATCACCTATCTACAAAGTTAACATTAAATACCTTCCCCTTCTGTATTTCTCCAAGGTTTTTTTATTAACAAAATATCCAATTATTTAAAAATAGCTCCTTTGGGTTCAGTCTGAATTCTCAGTTGGTCAAGGCCACTGAGTTGCAACACTTGGACTCCAAAGATACTCCACCAGCCTGGATGGAGCATCCTGGACTGGAGAGGAGCTGGGCACTATTCACTGAAATAGAAGTCTTTTAGCTCAACCAAAACATGGCAAAGAACTTCAGCTCTTGAGATGACTGTGAATATTTCATGCCGTGGAGCAGCTTGCTCCAGCAGAACTAATGGATCTGGGCTGGCACAGGGTGGGCATCAGGCCTGGGGGTGTCTCCCACCTGAGCTGCTCCAGCCTCTTCAGTTAAAAGGCTCTCAAAGCCACTTTATTTCACTTGCACAAACAAAAAGGACAGGCCAAGCCAAATGAAGGAACAGGAAAGGAATCAGTGGCCTCCTTCCAGGCGGTGTGAGGGCTTTCTGCAGACGCTGTTTTTAGAGCCTGTGGGTCTCAGCCCAAGTGCTGAGTGGGGGCCAAGAGCTGCTGAAGGTCAGATCTGAGCCATAGAATGGGGTGAGATTTTTCCAACCCCCCCAGACACTCACCCCTCCTGAGGAGCAGCAGGAACTGCAAATGAGCCAGGAGGAAAAGTGGTTTCAGAGGGTGATTTCCCTCTTCTCTTCCTCCCTCACAGAGATGTGCAGGGAGGTGAAGCCGACAGTGGGGATGTTTGGGCTGGGGGTGCCTTCCCTCTGGGGTGGGCATGATGGCACTGTGGGCAGGGGGGCAGGGGGCAGCTTCAGCCATGAGATGGCACTGAATGGGATGGCACAAAGTGTCACTGAGCTTTCCTGCCCTGTGCCAAGGTTTGGGCCGTGGCAGCCCTACGGCTGTGCCAAATGGTGAGACAAATCATGGGATCCCAGACTGGTTTGGGCTGGAAGGGACCTTAAAGCTCATCCAGTCCCACCCCCTGCCATGGGGACAGGGGAACATCTCCCACTATCCCAGGTTGCTCCGAGCCCTGTCCAGCCTGGCCTTGGACACTTCCAGGGATCCAGGGGCAGCCACAGCTTCTCTGGGCAACCTGTGCCAGGGCCTCCCCACCCTCACAGGGAGGAATTTCTTCCTTATATGGAATCTAAATTGACCCTCTTTTTAGTTTCAATCCTGGGTCAGGCCAGTCCTTGGTCTGTGCCAGATTCTGAGCTGTGCCAAAACGAGGGCCACATCCTGGGCCAAACTGTGGATCATGCCAGACTGGGAGCAGTGCCACATTCCAGGCCTTCTCCACCTGGCCCCCAATCCTGCCATAAGCCCCTGGCTGCCATCACCATGCAGCCAAACCTCCCCCTGTGCCTTTGCTGCCCAGCACAATTCCCTTCCCCGCTGGTATCCCCTGGGAATGTCCGTGCCATGGTGGAAAATCCCCAGAAGAAAAAATACAAGATTCTGTGTACTTTTTTCAAAGCATTTGGAGGATATTCATTATTTTATCACCTCTCTGCTGAGCCACCAGGGGTGGTGGGAGATGCCCCATCGTGGTGACAGTGGCCTGGCCCTGTGTGTCCCCAGCTCTGGGCTCACTGTTCTCAAGGTAACTTGGGCAGGTCACAGGTGACAAGGATACAAAACAAGGTGACATTCCCAGGCTGTGTGAGCAGGCATTGTCAGAGCCTGATCTGCTTCTCCTGGGTCCCAAGTGAGCTCAGACCCCACATCCCCTCTCCTTGATCCCTCGGGAATGCCACACAGAATCCTCTTCCCCGTCATTCCTGTATTTACTATTTCTTCATTTCCCACCCTCTCTTTTAGGAAGAGACAGACTTCCCCGTTTCCACGGAAACACTCCCCCTCTCCCCTCATTTCTTCAAAGGGTTTTTCATCCATTTATTTCAAAAATAGCTATTTTTAGCCACAGCTTCCCCTTCTTCCCCTCCCCACCCTCCGCTTCCAGGTCACGTTTTCCCAGACAAGCAGCGCCCACTGGGGCTGTCACTGCTGACACTGAAGGGAGCTGTGGCATCACCCACATGCCTGTGACTTGGGCAGGGCAAGAGCAGCTCAGATCTGTGGTCCAGATCCTGGTGGTTCCCTTGATTTGTGCTTAAATCCTCGGGGGTTGTGGAAAAGTTGCTATATAGAGGAAATGATTGTGTTTGCAGGAGGGACCATCCAAAATTCCCACCACTCTGTGGAGTGACCATCCCTGCAGCATCCTCTGATTCCATAGATTCCACAACCCCATGAAGCCAAGGCACTATTTCCTTTCCTGCCATCAGGATAAACCAAGAGGTGCCACACCAACTACTGACAGAGCAGGAAATAAAAACTGTTTCCACCCTTCCCAAATACAGAAGAGGAGAAACAGCACCTAAATCCTCAGGAGCTGGGACCCTGTGGACAAGTGGGATGAGAGGCTGGGACTGCAGCACTGGTGAAAGAAACCCACAAGTCAATTGAATAAAAACAAATAGCCTGGACAAGGTGCTGTAAAGTAAAGGAGATTTCCATGGGGGAAATTACAACCTTAGCAGTCCCATGGATAAATCTGGAGCAGAGGGATGGACAACAACACCCCTTGAAAAAGGATGCAATGCTTCACTGGTTGGAATACAAAGGAAAATCCCTTTGGATACTATCATCCATTCAAAAAATAGGAAGTGAAGTGTCTAGAAAAAGGGCTCCTTAGCAAGGCACAGTTTGAGGAGCCTGACTCCAAACTGGAAGAGCCCCTGTACAGCATCCTGGAAAAGTCATGGTTGGAAGAGCTGGATGCTCTGGCTTGGAAAGAGGGACATGACACAGGCCATTAAAATCCTGCACAGTGGTGAGGGAGTGAGCAGGGAATGATTAATCAATATTTCTTCATCATGCAAGGAAGAAATAACACCCAGGGAAATTCCCAAGCAGCAAATTCCAAGGCAGCAAGAGAAGGATTTACTGCACAGCTCCGTGGGTGTGCAGGGATGCACAGCTGGAGGGGAGGCTTCCAAAGCCACCCCATCCTCATGTGGGTAAGGAAGAGACAAATATCAGCCAAAAGGCATCAGAACCCAGCCCTTGTGCAGCCAAATTCCTCCAGACCCTTATTTTAAGCTGAGTTTACCCATCACAAACCCAGGGATCACTGGTGCCTGCTCCATGTGTGGCTCTGAGCACCCAGCGCTGTGTTACTGCTACAAGGGCATTTTCCATTGTTTATAACCTCTGGGGATGAAGCAGGAGACATCCCTCCTGGAATCACACTGTGCCATCCCTAGGCTGACCTACACCCCACCAGCCTCTCTGCTTCTCTCAGCTCTTCCTCAAAACATTGGCAAATCCAATCCAACTCTGGGCAAAAGAGCTGTTGGCACTGATCACGTCCAGCCCCTCTGCAGCTCCTTGGTGCAGAGTCCTCTCCATCTGTTTATCACTCCAGGTACGGGCTGGAAACTCTGCAAAACCCACAAGGGTTGAGGGTGTGCCTCAAATCAAGGTTCCCCCCTGAATTTGGTGCAGGAACATCACCCTCCACCCATCAGTGGTGCCAGGGAAGGTGTGTCCTGGGGCTTTTGAAGCAGTCCCGGGTGGAATGTGCCAAATTCACCTTCCTCCAGAGCTGGTTTTGGCTGCTGGTGGTTTCATGCCATCTCAAAGTTTGCAACATCCTGTTTTCCACGGATGTTTAACCACCCCCCAGTTCACCACATGGCAACTGAAACCTGCAGCTGGAGCCACCACGGGGAGGAGCTGAGAGAAATCAAGGTCACAGCACAGAAAGCAGCAGCCAGAGCTCCTAAAACCCCTGAACCAGAGAGGGTCACTCCTCCCAGCCTGAAATCTGCCCCTGCCACCCACACTGGCCAGGAGCTACTGTGGGCCCAGCCTGCACGGCCACACTGGGATAATTTGGGAATGTGTGAGCTGAAGCTGCTTTTGCTCAACATGGATCGTCCTTCCCCAGCAGAGCTCACAGCAAACCTCGAGAGCAGAGAGCAAAGAAACCACACAAACCCTTTCCACCCTCAACGCTGCTTTACTGGCAACTTCTTTGACCCTTTCAGAATTCTTGAGGCTGACAGGGTCAAGTGAGTTGTTTTGTAAAATTCAGGAATCTGAGGTTCTCCATCCCTGCTGAATTCCTCTGGTTTCCTCCTGCCCAGGGTAGCTGTGGGCAAAAGTGGCTGATGCTCTGCTCCCAGTCCTGAGCCTTCCAGCTCAGCTCCTGGAGCCTCTTGCAGGATTTATGCCTGGAATTCAGTCCTAAGAACGGGATTTGCAAAAATAACCGAGTCACTTGGGATAACAGCCTGTGCTCCTGGCTCAGTGACCACTGAAATAAAATCCCCTGGCAGGAGCCTGGGACCTCTGGCCATGGGACACGGCCCAGCAGCACTTGGATGCACAGTTCAAGTCATTTTATCATGGAATCATTCAGTCACGGAATCCTGAAATGGTTTGGGTGGGAAGGGACCTTAAAGTTCATCTTATTCCACCCCCTGCCATGGGCAAGGACACTTTCTGCTCTGCCAGGTTGCTCCAAGCCCTGTCCAGCCTGGCCTCGAACACTCCCAGGGGTGGGGCAGCCACAGCTTCTCTGGGCATCAGAGGAGATCAAACTTTCACATTTTTAAGGCATCCAATAATGTAAACCAAAAGCTTTGACACTATTTGGCCCAGTTTGCTTTTGGGTGAAGCTCACACATGGTTTGAAGCCGAGAACAAGGTTTTCAAATGAACTTCAAACCTCATTTTGCAGGATTTCCATCTGTGGTTGGAGCACATGGGTCATGTCCCCAGTGGGCACCTCCACTTGCTTTTGCTTTGCCAAAGCAACATCAGTGACATTCCTTTTTGTGATGCATCATCAAAATTTAAGGGTTTGCCTGGAGCTCCTTCAGCCCATGCAGAGTGCACAGATCTTCAGATGGCTGCTTGGGATGCTGGAAATGTGTGGATTTTATCCCCAGATTTTATTTGTCTCACACAGTAAATTCTATTCCCAGGAATGGCATTAAATGTCAGGTTATTTCACCCTGAAAAATTAGTTCACCCAGCGGATGCACCTCAAACCTCATCCTCCTGCCATCCTTCCCAGCCCGAACATCTTCCCTTCACCCCACTCAAAACACTGTGTTTCAGCCATTTTATTGAAGTTTGTGTATGAAATAACAGTTTCAAGTTCTAATGAGAAAAAAACAGCCATTAAAAAAATAAATTCAACATCAGGTAAAAAAATCACACAACCAAAAGAAAAAAAAAATCACTTTTTTTACTGGTAACTGAACACAAGGCCCACACCACGGTGGAGTCACCAGGACAACAGGAGGCAGCAGCTTGGTTTAACATCAGACTGGTATCAAAAAAACCCAAGTTTTAAACTATTGGAACACAGCTCACTGGCAAAACCAGAGTTTAAAATGAACTCAGAGTAACAAGACTGCATTTAACACCTCCAGTCCCAAATTGCATTGTTCCTGTGGCACCAGATTAGTCAGGATTTAGTGAAGAGTTTCGTTTTTCAGTCCCATACACTGAATTTCACAATATTTCACTGTTTATACACCCAGTGTATGTCCAGTTGAGACAGGCATGGAAAGCATCTCAGCATTACCCAGTTGCACATGTGAAGGAGGGAAAGCAAAGTCAAAATTATATCCAGCCATCTCCATCCCAGGAAGATTCCATGAAAATAGGATGGGAAATTAAGAAACATGAGCTGCTGCTGTGCTGGAGGTCGATGCGACCTTTTGCCATGTTTTGGGGTCTCAGGTGATGAATTAAGAGCCTGTTCTCATGAAAAATTCTAAATTCCAACATGAGAAGACCTGACTCTCAGCAGAGAGGGGGGATTTTCCTGCAAAACCTGAGCAATTTGGACAACAAAGTCCAATTCCAGCACATCAACAGCAGCCTAAGGAACGTGGCAGCAAACACAGAGTCTTGTATTAAAACTGCACTATTTCAGGCACTTCCTGACTCCATTTCCCCTTAATACCACTTGACTCACAATTCCAGCTCTATCAATGACCTGAGCATTGCCAGGTAAATTGTCCTGCTCCAAAATCATCCTCTGGAATAGGAATAATGGACTTAAAACCAGCATCAGTGCCTGGCCTTGCAGTGGTCAGAGCTGATGTGTTATGGACAATACCAGGCAGTGTCAGAGGCATCTCAGGCCATTCCCTTTAAGACCTGATGATGTAATCTTGGAGAAAGCAGAAAAAATGGGAAAAGGAAACATAATATACCTGTATCAGAGGCTGGTGGATGAAAATACTGGGATTAGAAATGTGTAATTTAAGTCAACCAGGGCTGCTACAGGACTTTAACCTCATGTTGAGGGATGACTCTGTGCCTTCCAGCTGACTCTCTGCAATGAAAAGAAAAGCAGGAGAGTGAGGAGCACTGTATCTCAGAAATCCCTTAATTTTAAAAGGATTCTGTTGCAATAACAGCATTTGAACACCTGTCTCAGAAAACACCCAAGTGAGTGTGGGAATGAAACTTCCAACGTGGTCTAGGGCTGTTTTCTGAGATGTCAGTCCTGGGGGGGGTTTGCCAGCAGCTGTGGAAAGAGGCTGGAGTCTGGGATGGGACTGCAGGAACCATAGAATCATAACTTAATAGAATCCCAGACTAGTTTTGTGTTGGAAGGGGCCTTAAATCCCACCTTGTTCTACCCTCTGCCATGGGCAGGGACATTTTCCACTAGACCAGGTTGCTTCAAGATCCATCCAGTTTGGCCCTGAACACTTCCAGGGATGGGGCAGCCACAGCTTCTCTGGGCAACCTGTGCCAGGGCCTCACCAAATCCTGACTTTTCCCCCCAGATCTATCAGGGCAAAGCAGCCTCACAGTTATTCCCTCGTTGCCTCTGACAGCCTGTTCCAGCCACTCCTCTAAGCCCCATCCCTGTGCTATGTCCCCAGAGCCTTCCTTAGTGCCCTTAAACACTCTTTCAGATCTTTCCCTTTCTAATTTTGCTGCCTTCTTAAAACAGCTTAAAACAAGGCATTAAAAACAAGCCGCTTTTCATGACCCTACACCAGCCCCGCTCCCCAGATCAGCTTTTCCTGCCTCTCCAGCAGGATGGAGCCAACAGCAGGGCTCTAATTGCACCCTAAAATTAAAATGGGGAAAGGGTTGGTGCTCAGCCTTTGGCTGTGTTGGGCACAGAGGAGAAATATCTCTCTGTTCAGAGTCTAAAGAGCACGTCCAAGGCACGACAGCTCCGAGATGCTCTCACAGCGTCTGGGAGCAGGGCTTTGAAGGACTATGAATAAAGATGAGCTGCCTGCCTTCGGATGATTATGGGAATCAAAGCACGCTATTTTTTGGATCTTCTCTTGATGTCAGCCATCATTAAATCGCTCCCTTTTTTGTTTTTTTAATCGGCTGGATACATTTTTAATTTGCCTTCCCCTGCCAAATCCAGCCCTCCGCTCCCAGTGACATCTCCATGCGGCTGCCCTGCTACGATGGTTATCTTTGGAATGCACAAGGCTGGAGTCAGAGTGGTGGCAACACACATTAATACACTGGACTGACAGTTAAAGGCTATCAAACTCCCAATAATTGTGAAAAAAGCACATCAACAACCAGCTGGCTCAAGCAAAAGGAACCCAACAGGATGGAGCGACGTCAACACCCGTATGTACAACGTGGAGAAAAGGTTGGAATTTGGCAAGATTGTCACTGGTGTAAGATGTCTGTGAGGTGGTTGGGACGCACCAACCCAACTGTGTGAAGGGATCTGGTTTTTCCCACATCTTCAATCATCAAAATACCTTTTTGAGCCATAACAGAGACACTTAAACAAGTGGCTGTTGAAAACAGACGAGGTATAATCATGTTACAGACACACCCCCCCCCAATAAAAAAGCTCAAAAATAAAAATAACTTTAGTACCGATACATTCTATCCCCCATTTTAAGGGCTACTAGATCATGTTCCAAAAGAAACTAAATATAACACCTTTGGGACCAGGGCTTCCCAAGATCCAGGTCTGTGTTGCAATCCAGAAAATCAATCTCCCCCTGTTAATATGTCATTATCTCCGTGGGCAAAGCCCCCTTTATGGGGGCTTTGGCTGTTTGCAGCCCAAACCCATCAGCGTGGTAGAAAAGTGGTTTTTGGATCAGTCTCTCATGATTTCAGAGTTGCAGAAGCTTTTGTTCAGTCTCCTTTGCAGGTCAAGATCTCGCTACAAACCCATCACGCTGCAGGGAGGCTGCAAACAAATATGTTTTGCAGCTCCTTAGGAGTTTTGGAGGTGACATGTCCCAAAAACGCCCAGTTCCCATCTGCCCCAGCTGCCAGCAGCTCCGTCTGTGGCAATTGGGAAGAGAGATCTGTGGTTATTTGGGGTTCCCAGTGATGGAAACAGGCTCAGCCCTCACCCTCCAAACACTGGGCACTTTTCCTGGTCTTTCTTTAAGGGTATTTTTTAGCTCTCAGAGTTTTTATGGTCTGAGCATTAATTAAGTTTGGTGCTGGAGGGATGCAGGAAGCTGGGTGGACAGTTTTTCTCTGCAGTGACAGGGAGGGATGCTTGGGAAGGAGGTTTGGAAAGCTTTGCAATCCACTCGCAGACCCTTCCAGATCCACGGGGAATTGCCAGCAGAGAAATTTGCTGGAGGATCCCATGGAGAAGCTCCCTCTGTCCCCATCACCCCTCAGGGCAGGGCAAGGGCAAACTGGAGTTAATGAGAGCCACTGCTCTAATCAGCTCTAATTTGTGCAGGCAGATTCATTCCACCTCTGGGATTCTCCAGCATCCCTGTCCAACCTTGTCACCCCCAGCTCATCTCCCTGGGCTCAGGGACCTGCTCCATGGGCTCTTCCAGCATTTCTGCTCCCAACCCAGCTCAGGGACCTGCTCCATGGGCTCTTCCAACATTTCTGCTCCCCAGCTCAGCTCAGGGACCTGCTCCATGGGCTCTTGCAGCATTCCTGCTCCCCAAACCACCCCCAATAAATCCCAGTGCCAGCAGCACCAGCCCTTTCTCATTCATTCAGCCCCAGTGCCACAAGGTTTGTATCATGCTGGGAAGAGCAAGAGGAGCAATGTCCCACTGAGAGCCAGAGTCATATTTGCTCTTCATTCCCCAACTCATTAAATTGACTAAAACTGCTGGGTTTATCACTTTTTCTTTCTTTTCTTGCCATTTCAGCCCATTCTGCTCACCCTGTACCTACACACAGCCCCAGAGGCTCCTGTTTTTGGGCCTCCCCCAGCCCTTCTCCCATGAACAAGGTCTCCACCACCAACAATGCCATGACAGGAGCAGGAATTCAAGCCAAGGAATTATCTGTGATTAGAAAAACAAACAAAATAAATGTGGCTTCACCAAAGTTGATGCATTCCTTTTAAGAACTACGTCATTTCTCAACCTCAGGAGAATTTCTCAACCTGAATTTCAACTGGAGTTTGCATGTGGGGCTCAGACAGCCAAAAGGAAGGTGACTTCTTCTGCAAGTCCAGAGCAATCCCAGCCTGAACCTGCTTGGATCGTGTTTGTCTTCAAAGCTCTTCTGCAAGGAGAGATGTGAGGAAGACAGTAGGTTTGCTTTGCCATGAATATTCCAAAGTTTTCCCATTTCAGAGCCTTTCTTCCAGTTTAGGGTGTTTGTTTTTAAGTGCATCCCCACTCAGGTTGTGCCTCAAAGCATGTCACAGGTGCCTCCTGTGGATGTTCCTCCTGGAATTTGGTGTGAAATGCAGGTAAATGGCTCTGCTGGGGGCAGGATTCAGGTTTTGGTGGTGCCTCCAGGCAGAGTGGTCCTTGTTGAACCTTCCAGGTACCTGGTAGAAACTTGTCCTTGGACACATCAGCATGAAATCAAGAGTCTGCTCCACATAACTTTGTCTCCTGTACCTCCCCTTGAGCATTCCCTTCTTCAGAGGAAGCTCCAACTCCCTTGGTTCCATCCAGTCCAAACTAACATTTCCCAAACCATTTCCAGGGAATTATTGCACTGCAGACACAGAGGTTCCTGTGCTCATCTGAGTCCCACCAACGTTATTTTCACCCTGAAATCCAACACTGTTGCAAGTATTTCCTTGCTTCTCTGCCTGAGTATGTGCTGGGCAGATTTTAGTCTCCAGGATGGAAGAGGCAGCATCAGGAGGTGGGATAAAGCTGGAGAGGGAGAGGGGGGGAGCCAGAAGCAGGAAGAGCATCAACCATTTCCATTTATCCCTTTGCAGATGATTTATCCCTTTGCAGATGATTTATCCCTTTACAGACCACTTATCCTACTGCACCAGGATAATATTGATCCATGCAGTTCTAAGAAATGCAGTGAGGTCAGAGAAACCCCAGGTTTAACAGTTTCCCAGCCCAGCACGGGCAACCCACAGCTCTAAACCTGCCACCCAAAACCTCAGTGTGCAAAATGAAACAGCAACGGGCAAAGGAGGAATGGACTTCCCAAATGAGGGAATACTATAATATTCCCTGTGGAAGAGCAGAAAAGGGCACCCAGGCTCTCATGAAACAAAGCATGAGCATGATCAGCCAGGATTCATGTTTTTATACCTTTTCCACCTCTGGAAATTTGATTTTTCCTTAGTTTTTCATGGAGTGATCCTGAAAGCAAGGCACAACTTGTTGACTGTTCGACAACTTTTTCCTCAGCATTGCTGGAGATGTTACTTTCTTAAGAAGGACTTAAAGTAAATCACAGCCTTTGGTACAGCACAGAACTACTTATAAAGGGCATTTGCAGGAAAGGGAGAAAAATGGAACAGAAATTATTCAGAAAGAGCTGAGAACAGCCCGTGGCCTTCACCAGGGAACAGTGAGAGCAACTGGATTCCCTTTTTCCCTCCCACTCTGAGGAAAACACTTGGACTGAGCTTTAGCAGCTCTGCTTAATGTTTTCTTTCTGGTTGCTTAAACTTTCAAGAGATTTTTTTAAAAAATAATAATAAAACCAGACTGAAATAATGTCCAAATTTCCACCTCCCCTCCTCCTTTTCCCTGCTCAGTCTGGTTATATTGCACATGAGTTGGAGACAATCTTCTGGCTGCAGAGATGTTTCCTTCTACATGAAGCACTTGTTAGAAAACACGGATAAGATGGCAAATATTCCATATATATTCATATATTTACGGAATATGAACTGAGTTTAACTGGGGAGGACAGTCGGGTCCACAGCAGCGTTGGTCACCATGTCCAGGATGTTTGACTTTTCCTCGGAGCTGTTTTATTTCTCAACACAGTCCTGGAGGTCGTAATTTTGAAACGTCTTCTGTTATCTGTTGGGCAGAGCAAAAAAAACCACTTTTATGCTTTGGAAAACAAGAAACAGGTTATTTTTTTTCAAAGTAAAGTGGAAGAGGTGTCGCACATAGGCCCCCTCGGGCAAATTCACATCTCCATTTCCCACGAAGAAAAGTGAAAATTTGCTAATTAAAATCCTTTAATGGACTAAATACCACACAGTCTAAAGTGAGCTAAAGATAGAAAAGAAGATTCACTAAATAGATCCTGTTTATTAACTATTATCTCACTAATGGAAAGTTCCAAATCCGGAATAATTAGCACGAAGTGGGTTTTCCTCATCATGCTTTTGTCTTAGTCAAGCTGGGTTTGTTCCAACTCGATCACACAACATTGTGCAACTGGTTGATCTTATAAATCCAATGCTGGGGCTGACCTCACTCCCAGTGCTTGGACTGTGGAGTTGCTCCCACAGAGGTCAAACTCAAAACCCCATTTTGAGGCAGGAATGGAGCAAAGGGCCAGAAAATTGTCCCAATCTCTGCAGCGCTGGAGCCATGAGCTCTTGGACCCAGCTGGAACTGCAGCAGTAACTCAACAGCACAAAGGGACTCATCCTGACTCCTATTTTAATATAGGGAGATGCTCTTCTCTGTCTTTAAGACACAGAAATTCTTTCAAATTTCATGCAACTGTTCATATCCCTCTCATTTTTTGGAAAATCCATGTTCTGCCTTCAGAGCAATTGAGGCATCCCCCTCCCCCCATCAGGGGGGGAATGAAGTCGGGTGCTTCATTCACAGCCAGTGATGAGGAAAGGGTTGGAAGGAGCTGCAGTCCCAGCTCAGAGCCCAGCCTAAGGCACCCGGACCTGCCTGGTCCCAGCTCAGTCCCCAAATCAGTCTATTTTCCACAAAGGGAGAGGGAGGATGGAGATATGCAGGATGGGATCCATGTGCTGAGGAGGGAGACATCCACTCTGGCTGCTGCAGGGATGATGATACGGGGATGGTGATGTTGCAGGGATGATGGGGATGCAGGGATGAAGCTGAAGGGATGATGACATGGCAGGGATTATGAGGATGCAGGGATGAGGTACAGGGATGATGAAGTTGCAGGAATGATGAGGATGCAGGGATGAGGTACAGGGATGGTGAAGTTGCAGGAATGATGAGGATGCAGGGATGATGTTCCAGGGATGATGCTGCAGGGATGAGGATGTTGCAGCTATGATGAAGTTTCAGGGATGAAGTTGTAGGGATAATGAAGGTGCAGGGATGATGAGGATGCAGGGATGATGTTACAAGGATGAGGATGCAGGGATGATGATGTCACAGGGATAATGGGCATGCAGGGACAATGTTGCAGGGATGATGTTGCAGGGATGATGTTACAGGGATGATGCTGCAGGGATGATGATATTGCGGGGATGATGATGCATTTGCAAGGATGATGAGGATACAGGGATGGTGATGTTGCAGGGATGATGAGGATACAGGGATGGTGATGTTG
>NW_020898030.1:309680-312395 GCF_003984885.1 Neopelma chrysocephalum
CAGGGATGGTGATGTTGCAGGGATGATGAGGATGCAGTTGCAGGGATGAAGTTGCAGGAATGATGATGTTGCAGGGATGATGCTACAGGGAGGATGAGGATGCAGGGATGATGAAGATGCATTTGCAGGGATGATGATGTTGCAGGGATGAGGATACAGTAGCAGGGATGATGGGGATGTGGGGATGGCCATGTTGCAGCGATGGTGATGTTGCAGGGATGATGATACCACAGGGATGCTAAAAGCCAGCAGAGAAAAGAAAGAGGTAAGAATTCCCACAAGGAGCAAAATTCCCTCATAAGGCAGTGCAGCACTCAGGGAAATGAGCTTCCAGAGGGGCTCAGTGCTCCTTACAAGGGGCTCAGACCAGCCAGTTGTTCAAATACCAGCTTATCTTGAAGTGCCAGAAGGGACTATTCGTGGACTTAAAGCTAACTGGGATTTATGCTTTATTAGACTGGGCTTGCTGGGGGGATTACACCCCCTCCCACCTGCCAGCAGGGAAGGGTTCCTGTCTTTTTAGCAAAGCAGGGATCAAACTGCTGGATCTTCAAGCAGCACTGGAGTGTTACACACCCATTAAATACATACACAAATAAAACCCAAATAGCACCTTCAGCCTGGGAAGGGTCAGTGATTCGGCCAAGAAGGGGAAGCCGGAGTTGATGCTCTGCAGATTAAGTGGTAAATAACAATTTTATCCCCACCAGACAAATCATCCAGTGCTTTGGGGTACTCTGGTGCCTTTCCAAGTATATCCTTGCTCTTGTAGAAAGAAATCCCAAATCCTCAGCCTAACAGTTATGTTATTTCACTGAATTTGGTAAGAACAGCAGTAGGGGTGAGAAGTCATGAGCATTGTGGAGATATCACTGCTCCAGCTCCTGAAGGCATCCAGATGTCTTTCCATTAGACAGGGGTGATGAAATCCTCTCTACACCAAGAGGAACAGAGGATATTAAACAGCAGCCACAAAAATTAGATGTTTTTGAATAATCTAAGCCAAATAACTTGTATCTGTGCATTTAGAGCTGCTGAACCAGCTCCTGAGAGTGCAAGTACAGAGCAGCTCCTGAGTCCTCCCAGAGGACTGGAAAAAAGCTCCTGTTTGGGCCAGTTTTTTAAGGGATAAAAAAGTGACCTGCAAAAATGATGGGTCAGGCCATCTGTCACTGATCCCAAACAATATGATGGGATGGCTGAGCCTTAGCACAGAATTAAAGAGAAAGATATAATTGATGCCAATCAACACAGGGTTAGGGAAACCAGATCTTATCATATTAACTGATATCTCTTCTTACTGAGTCCCACAGCTTGGCTGATAAAGGTGCTTGTGTAAAGCTGTCCTCTGAGAGAATTACATGGCAGTTTGGTTAAGCAAACAGAGCAATAAAGCCAAATTCCCAGGAGATATCACAGGTGAAACACCCAGCTGAACCCAGGCCACTCCTCCTCATTCATGCCGTGCTTTCTTTGAGCATTTTGCAACGAGGATGGGGGAGACACTCCTGAAAGTTTCCAGCCCCAGGAGGAAACAGTCCAGGCTTGTTTCTGATGCTGCAGAAAGATTTCCTCCTTTAATTCAGAGGGATTTGAGGTGCAGAACATTCAGGAGCCAGCAGCCACTGATGCACATGGAGGGGCAGGAAACCCCTCAAACCTGCAATGCTACACCCAACTCACATTAAACTCCTTCCACATCCCTCCTGCAAACTCAAATTCAGAGCAGGCAAGTTCACTTTAAGCCCAAACTTCTGATGTCTCATTTTTGACCTGCTGCAACAACTTGAGGTTTGAATTGTTACAGAGCCACGGTGGCAGCTCCAAGCAGAGACCAGCAAGGAGGGAGAGGAGGGTTTTCAATTCTAAATGCACAGAGAATTCAGGAGAAATGGGCCATCAGGGTGGAAAAGGAGAGGCGCAGGGAAGAAATCACAGGAGAGGAGGATGGTGGTGGAAAGGAGAACTGAAGGCAGAGCTGGCATCTTGGGAAGCTGAGTGAAACCTCGGCCTTCCCTCCACCCAGAGGAAACAACTGTGATTATTGGGGTACCCAGGGCAGGTCTGCAGGCTCTGCCAGCCTCAGGAAAGGTGAATTCCATAAAACCTTTGGAGGAGTCCTTATTTCTTGCTCTGTGCTTCAAAACTGCCTCCTCCTTCCAGAACAGGTTTCACTGCAAAAACTTTCTGAGGCTGCTCAGTGTCATTTACAGATGGGGAACCTGAGGCACAGAGCAGCCAAGGCACCCAAAGCCAGTCAGGAAACACCACAGTGCTCCTACCCTCCAGCTCTGGGTGTAGGGACACCCAAATCCCCCTGAGAGGCACAGCATCCCCCATCACCCCCATTGCACTCAGCTCCTTCCTTGCACCGAGCCCAACAGCAAAACTCATCTCTCTGCAAAGGCAAAAGACACTTTGCAAAGTGTGTGTTTATCTCATCCAACCTCCATCCCAATCTTCAGCTTTCCATGAGAGCAAGACCCCAAGACAGACCCTGCTGCAGCAGCCCCGCTCCCCCCAGCACAGCTGAGCCTTCAGGGCTTCCACCACCCACCAGGCCAGGACACAACCCCAAAGGATTTTCATATCCATCCATGACTGTGCTTTGGAGGAAGCAAAGCAAAGCATCTGGTGCTGATCAGCAGCAAAATAAACCTGATTTCCTCCTGCAGCAGGGGAGAGGGGAGAGGGGAGAGGGGAGAGGGGAAAGGG
>NW_020898030.1:312795-357913 GCF_003984885.1 Neopelma chrysocephalum
GGAATCACAAGTCTTAAGGAAGTGAATCATTCCTAAACAAACCCAGCAGCGCCTGCTGCCGTTGGCGGGGCTGAGCCAGGGGCTCAAAATGAGTGTGAAGGAAACGGCTGTTCCTGCTGTGAGTAGGGGAAGAGCAGCGATCAGGGAGTATTTCAGCTCCTCCTGACTTCAGTGAGAAGCTGAAGGAGATTGGAGACATGTTTTAATTTACTTGAGCGTGTCTTGGTTGGTAAGAAGGAGAGCAGTGATGGTGCCCTGCGGGGAGGTTCATGCGGGAAGGTTTCCCTGCCCTGCTGCTGAGCATCCTCAGCACGAAAAATGCAGGCTACGAGCAGTGATGAGACACAGACAGACCCGGAAACTTGTGGGTGTCAGAGAGCAGCAGGGCTTGATTTTGTGGCTGCTTTTTTGCCAGCAACAGCGATAAAAGGGCTCCAGCTGCAAGGGCGCTGTGGGACCCTGCACACAGCCCTCTTCAGAGGAACCATCCCACACAGGGGATGGTTCTCATGAGCAAAAATTGGGATTTTCTGAATGACAAAGAGCAGAAGCCCTGACGCCTTCCCAGGCAAAGCAGCCAACACGTGTCCATCAGGTGGGATAAATCTCCCTTTGACAAAGACATCATTACTCATTTTCCTGTTTAGGAAGCCAAGTATGGGAGTAAAAGGTCTCAGTTACATCTCAGGCCCAACCACAGAGCATCTGGGAGAGCTTTGGCTGGAGCAAGAGCCAGGAGTGACTGGGGAGACAGGGCTGGGGTTGCTCTGCAGGGACCCCCTGGCAGGGAATGAGTCCCCTCCCTGGGATGGTTCTGCCTTACACGAGGTCTGGACACCCCCCCTCCTCATGTCAGTCTCATTTCTGACCTAAGAACTCCCCTATCACCACCCCCAAAAATGAAGTCAAACCACTTCCCCTCCACCACTGCCAGAGAAGTGATTCCCAGCTGGGACGAGGCACCTCGGGGCACCTGCCCCAAAATATCCTCATCCAAGTGGTGATGACCTCAAAATATCCTCATCCAAGTGGTGATGACCTCAAAATATCCTCATCCAAGTGGTGATGAACACAAAATATCCTCATCCAAGCAGTGATGACCACGTTCCCAGGACTGTTTCCGAAGAAAAGAAGCACATCCCTCCATCATTCCATGTTCAATGTCCAACTCCCACCCTTGGCTCTATGCCCAACTCCCACCCTGCACCCACAGCAGCACCCACTGGGACAGCCCGGACCTCTGCCGTGCCAACAGCACCCAGAAAAACAGGAAAAGGCAGGAATATCCCATTCTTAACACATCCTCCAGCTCTGTAACACCCCCAGAGTCAAGCCAAGTACCCCATTCAGACTATGGGAGAGCAGGAGAGCAGTGATGGAGACAATTTATAGAATATTGCCCTGCCCACAGCACCCTATAGTTATAGAATCATGGAATGTTTTGGGTCATAAAGGACCTTAAAGGTCATCTATGACAAAGATAACCAGAAATCCCCTATTTCCCTGTGCCCACACCACTGCCCTTGCCGAGGCTGCTGGTGCTCTGAGCTCTCCTTCCCGATCCAGACAGCAAACTGAAGGGCTAAATAAGTTACTTTTGTATCCTTTTTGTCCATTTGCACTCCCATGTTTGCAGCCCACCCAGAGATCACTCGTCAAAGCATTTAAAAGGGGGGAAAACAAAGCCCTGCTTCCATCGGGCTGCGCTGGAGCCGCCGTGTGCTCTCACCAGGATTATGCATATTTTAAAAGCTTGGCAGGAGAGGGCTCCAAACTACACAATTAAAGAGATTTTACACAGAACGCTCTCCGTACACACCAGCCACTGCGAGAGACCCTTTCCCTGCGTTATCCCTGCAGGAAAGACCCCTCTGGAGCCGCTGACCCTGGATGGCTCCTTTCCCTCCGCTGGGGAAAGCACTTCTCTGCCCTTTGCCTTGTTTAATTGCCCATAAAGTGGGGATTAACAACAAAAACCGACCTCTTTTGTCAAGGGATAGAGCAGGAACAATTGCCTGGGAAGAAATTTAACCCTCCCGGAGGAAAGAGATACCTCCAGCCCTCGTCTGCGTCCACCAGCGCAGTGGGACAGCTACTGCTCTGCTCCTCGGCCACATCAAGCACCCAAAGGGCATCTATTGTGCTGGAGAACAACAGACCTTTTTAGAAGAGTTCAGGCCTGAACACATGCAGAAACAAGAGGGCAAAGAAACAGGAGAAAGAGGTGGCAGTGTCAAAGTACCAAGTGGAGGGGCCAGGGTTGGGGTTGTCGCATGTCCCCTGCAGCCCCCGGTACCAAGGATGTGTTTTGAGGTGGCATCAAGGGCTGAAATAGGGGAATAAAATACAGGCAAAGGCAAAGGGAAAGGGAAGGGAGCCTGTGAGAAGAGGAAGCAGGCTGTACAAGGCTCTAGAGCACCCAGTGCCTCTATACTGGGGGTTGGAACGAGATGATCTTTAAGGTCCTTTCCAACCCAAACCACTCTGGGATTCTATGATAAACTGAAAGCATCCATGGAGACCGCTCCAGCCTCCCAGGGCTGCATCCCTTGCTCCCATCCTGCAGTGCCAGCAGTGTAATTTGTCTCTAAGGTGACCAGAAGGACAGGGGAGGAGGAGGAGGACATTTCTGAGAGCATCCCTGGGGCCAAGATGGGGATTACCAGTGCTCCGGGGTCCCTGCTTCCCTGAGCTCACTGTCTGGGCACTGGGAAATGTCAGCCAGGAGTTGTGGTAATGCCCTTTCCTCCATTTAATGTAATAAGCTGAGGCTGGACGAGCCCTTTGCCTTGCAGACAGCAGGCAGCAGCTCTGCTCATACTAATCCCCTAATGCTGCCCCTCTAAGCACATTAGGAACAGTTGAGTCCAACACGCTGCGAAGGCTGAGGCTCATCTTTAACTCCCCAGGGACTGTAAAACACTCCCTGGTCCCCTAACAGGAGGCTCATGGCAAGAGAGAAGAGCCAGTTTAATAACAGCTGGTGTGGGAAGAGCAGTTTTTCAATGATCTCTCCAATTCCTCACACAACACGTGCAGCAGCCAGTCCCAGAGAAACCACCAGACCACGGAACAGAAAGTATTTGTAGTAGAATCACAGGATGGTTTGGGTTGGAAGGGATCTTAAAGACAATTCCACCCCCCTGCCACAGGCAGGAACATCTTCCACTATTCCAGGTGGCTCAGGTTGCTCAGTTTATCTCATTGAACCCACAAGACAGCAGAGAGGGAAGATGCTGAGAGACAAGAGCAGACCATCAAAAGGACACCCCCAGTTCTCCACTTACATTTTCTGGGTGCATCTAAAGAGCAGCAGTGATTTTATATTTTTCAGTGATACCATTCAGTACTGAAAAGTACTTTTTTCAAATGGAAAGAGGTGACATTTAGGTTGGATATATGGAAGAAATTCTTCCCTGGGAGGGTGGGGAGGCCCTGGCACAGGTTTCCCAGAGAAGCTGTGGCTGCCCTGGATCCCTGGAGGTGTCCAAGGCCAGGTTGGACGGGGCTTGGAGCAACCTGGGCTGGTGGAAGGTGTCCCTGCCCCTGGCAGGGGGTGGAACTGTATCTCTTAAGGTCCTTTCCAACCCAAACCATTTGATGATTCGACTGGAGAAAAACTGCCTTTTACTCCAGTGGGTGAAGTGGTTTCCTTGCCACCTCTCCCATCCAGCACCATTTACCATCAATCAAATCCATTTGAAACTATTCTGCCCCTACAGAATCAGGCAGGGAGGAGTCAGGAAAACAAATCAACAACCTGCAAGGTTTGTGCTTATTTTAGATGGCTGAGAAACTGAAATTGTTCTGTGCCGTTTCCAGGAGCACATGTGGTTTCCGTATCCTGAGCAGCTGCCACGAGGAGAACAGAGACAAAAAATTCATCTGCAAACTCTCCAAATGAGATGTTTCCACTCCTTTTAAACTCAAACCCTCCTTGTAGGAATACGCATTGTGGGAAAGCTTTAATAACAATAAAATTTAGTAACAATAAAAGTTAATAACAACAAAAAGGGAGAACTCATAGGCAGAAATGATATTTCAGCCTACTGGCAGCCTGGGCAAAAGGCAAGTCGGGGTGTTCCCAGTTATCCCAGACAAGGAATTCCAGTTCTCCTGGATAAGGGAGCTCAGGTTTGTAACTTGCTGTAATGCTCCAGAGCATCTTCCTAATAAAGATCATTTGTCTGACCCTCAGCTGATGAAAACTACAGAAGCTCCAATAAAACCATCACACACCAGGAGCCAAGGAGCTGCTGTGATGTTTTTCTTGGGGCTAAGGGAGAGTGTTACAAACTGTCCAGATCCCTTAAAATCGGGATAAAGTCCCAGTTAAACTCTGATTTTGGCATGGCTGGCATCTCTCAGGACAAACCCCCCTCTCCACACCCTTGGGAAAGGTGTGACTTGCACAGGTTGGGGCCAGAACTCTCTCTTCTGAACACCTATGCCGTGTGCTACCCCAAAGGAATTTGGCTTTCTTTAACCCAAAATCCTGAGCAAAACTGAGGAGAGTCAGAGCCAAGGTCCTCAAGGCTGAGCAGCTTGGAGCTGGAAGCATTAAACCACTGAAAACCACCTTTTTAGCACAGAATTGAAGAAATCCAGCTGCAGAGAAGCAGCAGAGATTCTCTTCTACCACTGAAAAGTAAAGTGAACAGCAAATATAATCAGAGGAGCTATAGGAAGTGATCCCACTTTATCTAACATGTATAAAAATACCCAAGAGCAGCAGGATAGGCTGGAAAATAAAAGTAAGCAGTGGAAAGCATGGGGTTTGTCCCCCCAAAAAGCAACATTCCTTTATGACCCCATTAAACTGTGTCCCGTGCGAAGCTCACCTGATCCCTTCAGATGTCCCGTGGCCCCTGGTGCACACGTGAAGATGAAGGTGGTGAGTTTTCCCTGGTGGGGTTTTTGGTTATTTTTCAATCCTGCTCTCTCCTGTCCCCCTTGTCTCCCAAAGCTGCTGAGGTTTCCCAGCCGAGCTTCCCGCTCAGGACCGTTTCCCACTGGGTTTGGAGTCATTCTTGGTGGAGCAGGATGAACCTCCATCCCCAAATTTCCCTGCCAAAGGAGCTCCTCAGCAAGGGACAGGTGGATTTGGAGGTGTTTATTGCCTGGGGGGGCCTTGTGGGGCACAGGGGACGTGGCCCAGGAAGGGGGTGTGAAGCCACGATGTCCTGCGGGATGGCAGGGCTGGAACCATCTGGAAAAAGGTTTTTTTGCAGGAAGAGCGAGGACCAAGGGGGATGGGAGCAGGGATGCCATGACAACCTTTTGGGGTTTCCCAGGAAACCAGGGTCGCCATGGCAACTGCATCACTCCTGGTTGGAATCAGTGACTTCCGCTGGAAGGCGTGTTCACCGCTTTAATCTTCTTGTGATAAGCGGCTGCATCTCTCCCAAAAGCATTGCAAAAAAAAGGAGGAAACGTCCCTTTGTCTCTGGCTGGGTGGGTTGGAGGCTGCCCAGAGATGATCCTGCATTCCCTGGTCCACACAGGCATCTCTCCCGGCTCCTGAAACCATTGCATTGTGCCTTTCCCTGCCCTCCTCCCCACACGCAGACCCTCTGCACAGATCAAATTGGATGGAATAATTCCATCACGTTCCACGGGAAGGGAACTAAGAACAAAAAACAAGGGCTCTGGGTTGGGGTTTTTTTCTATTTAAATCAGCATTGATTGCACTCCGTCTCTGACCAGATTAGAATTTCATAAACAATCTAATGGGGGGAAAAAATAGAATCTGTGATGTGCCCGTAATGGCACATCACAGGATTCAATATAAAGCATTGTTTAACGATGTGGTAACAGAGACTCTCTGCAAAATTAAACGGTTATTTCCTCCCAACCCCCTCCCAGTACTCTCGGCTACATGTTTTCCTCATTCCCCCACCCAACCCGGGGTTGTTAATCCAACAACTGAGCTTATGTGACGGAAGGGAAATCGGCTACAGGCTGCCTTCAGGGAAAGGGGGAGGAAATTCAGGAGCAAAGCGAGAGGATCCCCAAAACCCCACAAAGCAAAGCTGCCTTGCAACACGTTGCAGAACAAACATCTGTTTCGACAGTGAGTGTGGTTTGTCTTCATCTTCCTTGTCTTGTTACCCTTTAGCCGTCCTCTTCTTTGGAGAATTTTAAATCCTTTTATTTTTGGATCTTTAGAAAGGAAGGATCTAAAAAAAAAAAGTATCAAAACGAGGGCACACACAGACCGACGATGGTGCATGTTCCACACAACACCGACACACAGTCACTTTGCATTATTATTGTTATTATTATTATCGGTATCATTTTACCGCATCCTCGGGTTTTTGTTGCTGTTTGTTTGGTCTGGGATTTTTTTTAAACATCCGTGAAGATCTTTTTGATGTTCACACAGTTGGGATTGTTTGTGGTTGTGCAGTTGCCTGCTTTGAAGGCAGCCTGTTTGAATGCGCTGTGGTTGATCCCCCCTTCCTCGATGACCATATATTCGGACTTGCTGAGGGTGGAATTGCTGCGAGCCTTCTTCATCTCCTCGCTGGATGAGAGGTGCTGGCAGCTCCCAACGTGCATGTACTGGGCTTGTTCCTCACCTTCTGTCTCTCGATGGTAGAAATAATTGAAATTGGAGACTATCACAGGCACGGGGAGGGCGATGGTCAGCACCCCCGCAATGGCACAGAGAGACCCCACGATCTTGCCCCCAATGGTGATGGGATGCATGTCCCCGTAGCCCACCGTGGTCATGGTCACCACGGCCCACCAGAAGGCATCGGGGATGCTACTGAAACCCGAGCTGGGGTCATCGGCTTCCGCAAAGTAAACGGCGCTGGAGAAGAGGATGACGCCGATGAAGAGGAAGAAGATGAGCAGGCCCAGCTCCCGCATGCTGGCCTTGAGGGTCTGCCCCAGGATCTGCAGCCCCTTGGAGTGCCGGGAGAGCTTGAAGATGCGGAAAACCCGAACCAAGCGGATGACTCGGAGGATGGCCAAGGACATGGCTTGCTGGCCATTGCCTTGCCTCTCTGCCAGCTCAGTGCCCAGAGTGATGAAGTAGGGAATGATGGCCACAATGTCAATGATGTTCATGATGTTCTTGGAGAAGGTGGCCTTGCTGGGGCAGGCAAAGAAACGGACCAGCAGCTCGAAGGAGAACCAGATGATGCACAAAGTCTCCACCACAAAGAAAGGGTCAGTGAAGGATGACACCATGGAAGCGGCCGAGGACGAGGAGTTGGTGAAGACTTCAGGTGGGAGTGGGCCACCGCCCGTCCCAAAGGTCCCCCCAGTTCCCTCATAGTCGTGGTCATCCCTGAATTCAGGCAGGGTCTCCAGACAGAAGATGACAATAGAGATAAGGATGACCAGGACAGAGACGATGGCAATGCCTCGGGCCGGCCCAGAGCTCTCAGGGTACTCGAAGAGGAGCCACACTTGGCGCTGAAACTCCTTGTCGGGAAGCGGCCGCTGCTCCTCCCGAATGAAACCCTCGTCCTCCCGGAACTTCTCCATGGCCTCCTCCCCGAGCTGGTAGAAGCGGATCTCCTCGGAGAAGATGTCGATGGGGACATTGACGGGCCGCCGGATGCGCCCACCCGACTGGTAGTAGTAGAGGATGGCATCGAAGCTGGGGCGGTTCCGGTCGAAGAAATACTCGTTGCGCAGGGGGTCGAAGTAGCGCATCCTCTTCCGTGGGTCCCCCAGCAGCGTCTCGGGGAACTGTGCCAGCGTCTTCAGCTGGGTCTCAAACCGCAGCCCCGAGATGTTGATCACCACCCGCTCGCAGCACTCGTGCTCCCCACCGCCCGCGGGCTGCCCGGCGGGCGGGGCCGGGGCCGGGGGCTGCTCGTAGCGCTCCCCTCCGAGCAGCGCGGGAGGAGGCTGCGGTTCTTCCAGCAAAGGGTCTCCTCCGCCGCCTTCCACCACGGTCATGCTGCCTTCCTCCCCTTCTTCACCCTCCTCCTCCTCCTGCTCGGGGCCGGGCTGGGGGGCGGCGGGGGGCTCGGTGTAGCCCAGGTTGTGGTGGCTGCTGGTCGAGCCGCCCCGCGGGTGCCGACCGGCGGAGGAGGCAGCGGGCGAGTAGAGCAAGCTCCGGCGCTCGTCCATAAAGGTGTGGGGCGGAAGGGGAAGGGGGGGGGGGCGGGAGGATCGGAGAGGCGGCAGCTGAAGCCTCTTCTTCCTCCTCTTCCTCCTCCTCCGGGCGGAGAGGGAGAAACAGCCGGTCAACTCCTCCGGCGGCTGCCGCTGCTCTGAAGAGCTGAGGCTCTTCTCAAAAAATCCGCCCCCAGCCCTAGCACCGCCTCACTCAGTCACCGCTCCCGGAGACACCCACCAGCCCCCCGGCCCTGCCCCGCAGCCCCCCGCCAGCTGCGGACAGCCCCTCCCCTGGCCCTGCCTGGGGGACCCCCATCCATCCCCCAGACAGCGCCGAGGGGCTTCCCAGTCTCCTGCGAGAGCATCCTTTGATGCTCAGCGGGTTGCAAGTAGGGAGAGGGTTTTGGGGTTTTTTTTTAGTTTTTTTTCTGGCAGAACCGCTGCCTAGAAAGAGTTTTTCTGCCCTTCACTATGTGAAATGCGATTTTTATTCTGTATTTTGGGGGTTGCCTGTTGGTTTTCAGCCACGGTTTCACGCGGTGGCAGGGCTGTGGGCAGGGGAAAGCCGACAGCGCGGCCAGAGACAACAGTTGGTTTGAATCAGCGTCTGGGTTAGGCTGGGGATTGTTTTTTCTGTCTAGGAGAGCCTGTGCATATGTATGTGCACACACGTGTGTGTGTGCATGTGCTCCTCGTCAAAATAAACAGAGAAGCAAAGCTGAGCCAGCCCTCGACCAGGGAGGTTTCAGGCTGGACCCAAATCTGTCTTTCAGACTTTCCAGCAAGAAAACCAAAACCCTTCAGTTTGGTTTTTTTTTCTTTCTCCCTTCAGTTGATCTTATGCAAATAGTTCAATTCTGGGCAAAAGGGACTTTTTCAGGTGAAAAACCTCCTCTGCAGGAACTCAGCGCTGGAAAACACTCTGTCTGCAGGAGATGTGGATCAGGGACAACCTCTGATCTCTGCACCCCCATCAACCCCCCCTCCAATTTTCACAACTCACCCCAACAGCAGAAGCACTTCAATCCCCAATCATGTGATAAGTGGGGTTTATGCAATTCAGAGAACTCCTGGCTTAGGAAAGAATCATGGAATGCTTTGGGTTGGAAGGGACTTTATATCTCATCTCATTCTACACCCGAGCCATGGGCAGGAGCACCTTCCACTGGACCAAGAGCTCAACCATGAGGGCTGGGGGGAAGTGAGAAGGGAGACCACTTTCCCTTCCGGAGCCAGATGGGTGGTCCCACCATGATGAAGTTTAAAACCCCTCCACCATCCCCACTTGAGCTCATCTTCCTGGTTGTTTTTAACCAGCACAGCCTCCAGAAGATAAGGAGAACAAAAGATGAAAAGATTAAACTTATTTATACTTTAAATCAGAAACAAGCTGTACAAAATACACAAATCTGGGTGGGGGAGGAACAACAGTAAATATTGGTGTAAGAGCTGAGTCTGAGCTCTAAATGGCAGATGAAGAGTGTGGATGGAGTCTGAGTGAGCCGAGTCCACCTTCTTCTTTGCTGACAGAGTGGAAAACACCCTCTGCCACCAGAAATCAAGGAGGATTCCCACAGGAATGAGCCCCAGCAAGGTGTGGATGAAAAGGTGGACATTGACTCACAACTCCACGCAGGGACACTCATCTCTAGGTCATGTCACCTTGCCCCAGACTTGGACACAAGTCCCTTGTCACCATCTCCATCCATGGCTTTAAGCCCCACTTTTAAGACCTGTTTTCCTTGAGGGTCCAGATCTCCTGGGATGAGGGTATTGAAGCACTGGATCCCCAGTGCTGCTTCCCCATCATTCCTACAGCAGTTCATAGTGTTAATCACCAACGTGCTCCCAGTAAGAGCATCCACCCCTCCTTTCCAACCCACAGCATCTTCCAGCCATCCCAAACCCCAGAGAAAGCAGAAAGCAAAGCCCTGGAACACCATTAACCCTTGAGCTCCCCTTGTTGCTTGCAGGTTGAGAAAAATTCCTGGCAGAAGTTCCCATCCAAGTTTGAGGCTTTATTTTCACAAACATGAAATAACCATCATCCCCTCACCACAGTCGTGTGTAGCAGTTAAAAACTTGTCTGGCTCATCCTTTTTCCCTGCTCTGATTTCTGCCAATAAATCAGTGTCCTCTGGTCTAAGGCAAACAAACGAGGCTGCTTCAAACCATAAACATTTATTGAGGACACAATGCTGGAGGCAACAAGGTGTAACTTCCATAGTTGCCATAATTTACTCTGAATCTGTCAGGGGCAAACTCATCAGGAGTTAATGATGGAGCCACAGACCTTTGGGATGCTTCGAGGAAAATATTTCCCTTGAAACCAGAAGGATTAAACCCTTACCCCACACAGACATTAACCCTTGAACTCCTGCAGCTTTGGTCGCTGGCTCAGAGGATTTCTCCAGGGGCTGGTGGCCCCAGGCGTGGTGTGTCCTCCTGGCCCTGTTTACTCCTCGGCTGCTTCCCTGTAATCCTATCAAAGCCAATTAAGCTGTACCAGGCAGCAACATAGCTGCAGGCAGAGGGAAGCCAGAGGGACAGATCACCTCCTCTCCAGCCGTATCCCCTCAGCTCCTGCCTTCTCCTGGGGTTTCCAGCCCAGGTTTGGATCATCATCAGGGATGCAGCAACAGCATCACCTCCTCCCTGAGCCTCCACCAGTTCCCCAGAGGGATTTGCATCCAGGAACTGCAGCAAGCCCAAAATTTATCAGGCAGCAACAGAGGTGGTCTAGGTCAAGTCCCAAATCCTGGATTTCTGAGCACAGGGGCAGGAGAAGGGACATCTCTGTGGTGTCTAACCCAGACAGAGCTTTCCTGTGAGCTCAGAGCTCAGAGCAGCATCAAACCTGCTCCTCAAGGCTATGGTTTGCTGTCTAATGCGAGACGTCTCAGACTTCCCTCTGCAAATTTCCCTCTGCTTTTTCATCCATCTCCTCTGCTGCATCTGGTCTCCACAAATTTGATTTTATTCCTAATGTCCATTTAAGAAATCCCCCTGTGCAATTACCTACGGGCTGCCCTGGAACAGCAGACGCAGCTTCTATGAAGAAGCAGAGCAAGGATCGCTCTTTTCCTCCCTTAATGCCCTTCTCAGGGCTGATTTTCAAGCAGAGGGGACACATATCTTGCCTCTTTGCACAGCCAGACCCAGACCATGAGGGAATCCACCCAGCATCAGGGGAACACTGGCTGCACAAATCATCTCAGGATGTTCACCACCAGCCTCGGGGCTGCCCTATCATCCTTCTTTCACCTTGAAATGTTCCTTCCCGCTTGATGAATCCCAACATCTCCCAGGCAGCTTTTTGGGGTTGTTTTTCACCCACCAAACCCCCCTTTGTCCCCTGTTAGCACCAGCAGCTGGGCAGAGAGTGGGAGCCCAGCTGTGGCAATGAGCAGGATCTCAACCACCCTCCCCTCCCTCCCATTTCAGTGGGAACTCTGCCTCTATTGATAAATCTGGGACAAATCTGCTCATCTTTATTTCGGAGGATCAGAAACCTTTCAGCACAAACAGGGTTACAATAATACCTTAATGCACTGCAAATGTATTGTCTCTCCTCCCACAGCAAAGCCTCAACTGCTTCATTAAGGCAGAGAAGTATTAACTCCCTGGCAAGGTTTCCCATCTCATCTCATCTGGGAAACATGAGCCCAACCTCTGCTGCTCATAACACTGATAAATGTTACAGATAAGAGCTCGAGGTTGTCACTGGGATCACTAATCACAGCCTGAACCCTTTGCAGGCAGGACTGCAGAGACTGTTGGCATCAGCAGGTACAGGATCAACCTGACTTTTCAACATTAACTTGGATCAATCATGAAATCAAAGAATCGTGGACTTGTTCAGGTTGGAGCTGAGTCCAACTGTTTACCCAGCACTGCCAAGGCCACCACTAACCCACGTCCCCAAGTGCCTTTTAAATGCCTCCAGGGATGGTGACTCCACCCCTGCCTGAGCAGCCTGTGCCAGGGCCTGACCATCCTTTTGGTCAATAAATTTTCCCTACTGCCCAACCTGAACCCCCCCCCGGCACAACTTGAGGCTGTTTCCTCTTGTCCTGTCACCCAGCAATTGGGGAATAAGTTGAACAACAAACCTTCTGGCTCCAGACTGGCCAGTCCTGCCATTCTCACCTTCTGCCTCACAGAGACAGGAGGTGGGAGCATCCCTATGGTCCCTGAGGCTCACACCCTTCCACAAGAACTGTGATGTACCCCAAGATGGGGTCACTGACCCCATTTCCAGAGATCATGAACCCCATTTCATCTTCCTGGAGCCACAAAAGCATCCCATGAGTGTTACCCCTTCGGGATAAGACACGTTCTCCACCAACGCCATCCAGGGAGGCAGCAGGAGGGATGAGGAATGAATCTTGATTTCCCAGGATGGATTTAGTGCTCTAACTCTGGAGCACATAATCCCTATTCCTGTCTCTGTCTTAGTCAGACTCTGAGGATAGCTCAGTCGTGGAGTGAATCCTTCAATCCCTCTGTGCCTCAGTTTCTCATTTGTACATTAAGGGAGTATCTCTCGCCTCCCACCTGAAGTCTATTTAAATCCTACACCAGAAGCTTCTTGTTGTGCTCACAGTGGCAGAAAATAAGACACTGAAATTTGGAAGAGGGAGGAAAATCCAGTGCTGTCTAAATCCTTGGTTTGCTCAGCCCTCAGCACAGGTGAAGAGCATCACTGGGAGCTCTGTAGGGATAACTGATGCCTCTTTAACAGGACATTTGGCACCAGGCACAGCAGGACAAACACCCTGGGAGTCTCTCTGACTGCTGCAGCCCAGCTACTGAAGGCAGAACATCTTCAGAGAACAGTCATTGCTGCAAATAGAGGGGGGAAGTAAAAATTGAAACTGATAACCCAAAATAACTGAGCATGGACAAGAGCTATTTTTCATGGGTTTTTTTCCTCACAAAGCTGTGGATTGAGCAAGAGCCTTTCTTGGCCTGCAAGGAACAAGTTTTGTGGGCAAAAAAGATCAGCCAAGCGACTCTGTTGGCTTTAACAGAGCTAAATCCCATCCAACCTGTGGGAATCTGTGGGTTACAACTCGGGATAGAGTCAGACCTATTTTTTTTAATATCCTAAAAACGTGATTAACCGGGTGGCATTATGATGGCTAAACAATGTTAATGCCAATTCAGCTGTAATGGGGATCACATTCCAAGGCCTCCACAATGACAGCAAATGATACCTCCAGACGTCCTCCACAGCTCCTGTTGCACGCCATTATTTGATCATTAAGATCTAAGATTACATTGACAAAGCAATTTAACCACAAATCCTGGGGAAAGGCAGGTCAGCATTCCGTTGTCCACAGGAGAAGAAGATGACCTGAGCTTCTGTGAGGGGAGGAGGAAAACCAGGGAACATGTCAGGGATTAGGGGTGAAGCTGGAAGAGCATCAGTGTTAATCCAGACGCAGCCTCAGTGTAAAGATGTGAAAACCCCAATTTCTGGCAGCAAAAAGCCTGGTGTGGGCTAGGGGGGACTGTTTGGCCCCTGAATAATTTATTCATTTCTGGTTGTGGTTGGTGACAGTCACCTTGTGAGGTGGCACAAACCTACACAACCTCCCTAAGCCGAGCAAGTCAAAATGACATCCCCTGGCAGGGAAAACTCTTGGAATCCCTTACAACCAAACCCAGCAACTGTTACCTGTCTAAATGAATGTGCTCGAAGCAGTTTGCCCTAAAACACGGGCTCTGACTCTTCACAACAGTATTTTAAGCTGAATTTTCAGAGGATGCTTAAGATACCCAGTCTGAATTGGTGCTCAACTCCAGCTGCACTAACAACCCTGGTTTTAAGAAAAATGGTTTTGCTTTCCATAGAAACACCAGAGAATCTGTAAGTCACTGCTGTGCCACAAAGCACCCCTTGTGCAGGCTCAAGTGTTTATTTTTAAAACGTGCCCTCTTCACCTTTCTCCACTCTTTAGCCAGTTATATCCAGAAAAATAAATTGGATCAGAGAAATGAAGGAATTTTTCCTGTGTTCGGCAGCTGTGATGGAACCAGTCTTGACCCTCCTCTGCCCAGCACCAGGCACCAGAGCCTCCCAGGAACTGGATCCACGAGAGCTGGGCAAGGAGGAGATGGATGGAGGGCACTGAGCTGTCTCACCCGAGCACGGGATCCCTGTGACAGCCCCTGGGTCAGCTGACAAACTGTCAAGGATTTTCAAACTGTGTGTTTTTTCTCTTGGATTTTTCCACCTTTCCCCAATCCTCCTGATTTTTGTTGTGGCTTTTCATTTGCTCGTTCAGTGAACATTGTGTCAGAGAGGAGGGAAATGGAATTGGAGGTTGCAGGAGTTTGATTGACACAGCCCAGGGGAAAATAAAGAGGGCTGAGGCACTGCCAGCATATTGTGTTCAAGTGGGACACGATGTCCATCAGTGACATGTCCAGGGTGTTGATGGGGAAGAGCCACCATTTACAGAATCATGGAATGGTTTGGGTTGGAAAGGACCTTAAAGCTCATCTTGTCCCACCCCCTGCCATGGGCAGGGACACCTTCCACTAGCCCAGGTTGCTCCATGCCCTGTCCAACCTGGCCTTGGACACTTCCAGGGGTGAGGCAGCCACAGCTTCTCTGGGCAACTGGTGTCAGAGCCTCACCACCCTCACAGGGAAGAATTTCTTCCATACATCCAACCTAGACCAACTTTCTTTTAATTTGAAGCCATTCCCCCTTTTTCTATCACTACATATCCCTGTAAAAACCTTCCCTCCATCTTTCTTACAGGCTCCTTACCAGAAAATGACCCCGTGATCTGCATAATCCATTTTCATCCAGGTCTGGTGCCCCTGGTATGTCCCAAGAACCCCCCTGCAATATCTCTAGTGGTGCAAGGTGGAGCTCAGCTCTGCCTTGGGGACAAACCAGCCCTGGGGAAAAAGACTTGTCCCCCAGAGCATCCCAGTCCCTTAAGGACTGGCAGGATTGGAGGAGCCCAACCCAGCTCTGGGTATCCCCAGTCCTCATGTAACTATGGTAACCCACAAAACCAAACTGAGGGAACTCTCCAGCTTCCACTAAAATCACACGACAGCTTTTGTGCGATGTGAAACTACTGGTGGTTAAAACAGGGAACATGCAGAGGATCAGAGAAAGGAGAGAAAATCCCCTTTTTTAATTCATCTTTATGCCTTCTAACAAACCCAGGAGCAAACCCACTGTGGGAGAATTATCCTGAAGCCACCAAACTTCCATTAGAGTTTGATAAAGCCTTGGAATGAAACAGGGTGACTCTGCCTGGCTGAAATGAGAGAGCCAAGACACAGAGACCAGGATGCTCCAGAGGGCTGGACCCCCAGCGACACCATCCTCAGGCTTTTGGCCTCAAAGGAAATGACAAAATAGCAAATTAAAACTTGCACAGGTCACCAGGCAAAACACATTAGTGCCTCCCCAGCTTCCTGGCCTCAGTTAATCAGTTCACATGAGGCAGTGCTTTGAGAGCAAAAAAACCTCCCCCTGCATTAAGTGGTAATGTTCATCGTTCACTTCCCAGCTGGAAATCCAGGGGAAACTCCTTCCTGCCTCAAGGCTCTTCTGTCTGTCCTCCCTGTCCTCACCTTAACCCTGGATCACCTGTGCTGGTTTGGTTTGTTACAGAAATCCCTCTCTCAGGTTGTTGGGGGCGGTCGTTTTGTGCAGGGGAGATGAATTTGTTTGCAAACACAGGCCGGGAGTCCTTTTGGCTTTATATGTAACATCTGGATGCTGGTAGAGCTGCATTTACCTGTAACATCTGGACACTGATAGAGTTGCATTTAGCTGTAACATCTGGATGCTGAAAGGTCTGCAGAGCCTGCAGGTAAAGCTGAAGCTCCCTAAAGCTTCCCAGCCGTTAAGCAAAGGCTTCATTTCTGGCTGGGAAACCCAAACCAGCAAAAATTCAGAGCAAAGGAATTTGTCTGCAGAGAGCTCAAAGATCCAAGCCCTGCAGCTCAACCCTGTGATTTATTTTTAATCAGATTTCCGGCTTTTTAGCTTCAACGGTTGTGGGGGATCCCCCTGAAACCCGCTCAGAAATCCCCACGTGCCGCGGGCTGTTTGCAAGGAGGGATGGGCCAAAAAACCATGTGAGGAGGAGCAGATAAGTGGCTTTTTGTCTTCCTAAGTGCTCTCATGAGGACCAGGAGGTGTGAGGGGTGATGGTCCTGCCAGGAGGTCACCCATGGGTGCCACAGGTCAGGCTCATTTTGCTGACCCCCATTGTTTTTGCCAAGCAGTAACAAATTAATTCTGCCCACAATTATCACAAGATTTGCTCAAATGACTTTTCTTACACTACCCCCAAGGCCACCACGTTCCTCTTTTGCATTTCTCTAAGCTCCAAATGGCAACATAACCAACTTGGGGGTGTTTTCTTAGGGGAAAGAGGGGGATTTCTGAACCCTGCCTTTTGTTTGTTCTTTGATGTATTAGGAAAAACATGTCGTGGCTCAGCCTGGGGACACCGGGAAGGCTGATCTGCTCTGTCACCTGCAACAGTAACCCCAGCAACAGCTCTGCTGGCAGCAGAGGCAGGAGAGGATGCTGACTCACTGCCTGCTTCGCTTTTGCAGCTCACCCTTCAAAAAAAGAAGAGTCTTACCATTCCTTTCCTTCAGCCCTGCTCTTAAAAAGGTAATTAAGAAGCCTTAATTATAAATGAACACATGAAAAAAAAAATCAGCAGTGGCTATTAAGGAAAAGTTTCACTCCACCAAGGAATTCATTCTGGTTCCAGAGGCCCACCATGAATTCACTGAAGTCATTGCAAACAGAAATGACTCTGAGATGGAAGGGTTTGGTGCAAATATGTATCACTGCATTATTAAAACCTGGAGATGGCAAGAAAGGGAAGGAAACTTGAGAAGACCTTCTCAAAAGGGGAACTCTCCCCAAAAGGACCGAAAGTCTCTTCTCCCCTTTGACCTTATTTCTGTCTGACACCTAATTTCCTTTTTAATGCAAATCTGGTATTTTCTTTGCTGCTTTCTTCCCCTTCTTCTCTTGGGGAAGCACAAAATGAGATGCAGAACAGCCTAGAGAGAGGAAATCACTCGACTTTGCCTTTTTCTCACAACTTTTCCTTACAGTAAAGTCATTTTGACTGTTGAGTGATGGGTACAGAGTTGAGGAAGAGGGTGGAGATGGTGGGAGCAGGACCAGGGGTGGCTTTCAGCATCCTGGGAAGGGAGAGGAGATGTCATGGAATTCCCCACCAGGACATGTTCTGCAGCTTTCCCCTCGGCATCAAAGTTTTGTGACACCCTCCTAATAAATAGTGACTTTGGCAATGCTTTATTAATTGCCAGGACTTATTTCTGCTTTTGATTCCTCCATTTGGCCCATCATGAGGAGTGTGCAGGTATCCCTGACACACGGTGACACTGCTCTTGCCAGATGTCATCACGTCTGGGCTGGGTTCCCCCTCTGCTGGCCCCAACTCCTGTCACCCAGCAGTGATGGAAAAGCCTCACTTTTCACTCAAATGGTGAATTTCCAGCCCTCCTGCAGCACAGAGACAGAGAAAACCCTGCACAAGATAATATTGTTGCTACCTTCTAAAAATCTCATGAGGTGCCTGAAGATGTCAGGGAGGGGGAAAAGCAGAGGATGAGTTGTGACTCATGACTGGGAAATGCACGAGGGTGGCAGAGCCTGTTAGAGGAAAATCAACCCCCAAAAAACCCTCCTTGCTCAACAGTTGGCATGAGCCAAAATTCAGCAGGGAAATCCTGCTAAATCCTCCAGTTTCTGCCACACACACGACCACGTTCAGCACTGCAGGTACACGATGATGCCAGAGCCCAGGGGAGGTGGATAATGTGGATCTGGGGACATGACAGATGCTGAAGAAGCTCTGCTGGTCATACAGACCCTACACACACCCTACACACACCTTTCTTCCCAATCCACCCCCCTTTCAGGTGACAACCATCACTCATAAACCTCCCCAGGAGCCTCTGTGACTTAAGGTCAAGTCCCTCCGTTCCCAGCAAGAATCCTCTGTGTCATCACAGAGTGACAGAACCATTTAGGTTGGAAAAGACCTCCAGGATCATCGAGTCCAACCTGTGACTGATCCTCACCTTGTCATCCAGCCCAGAGCATCGAGTGCCATGTCCAGCCTTTCCTTAAACACCTCCAGGGATGGGGATTCCACCACCTCCCTGGGCAGACCCTTCCAAAGCCCTTTCCACGAAGAAATTCCTCCTGATGTCCAACCCGAGCCTTCCCTGGCACAGCTTGAGGCTGTGTCCTTTCATCTTGTCACTTATTGCCCGGGTGAAGAACCCGACCCCAAACTTGCTACAAACTAATTTCGGTCAGAGAAATCATCTCCTTTCAGGTGGAGATGCCTCCAGCAGTTACAGTCTCCTTCTCTTGGCCCTGGCGTGGGGAATGAGGGAGAAAATGTGTTTTTTTACCCCATGCCCCCTCTGCAACAGTGTTCCAGGCTGTACCTGCCTGTGCCCATCATCTGCTGCCTGCCTTTCAGGGGAGCTTTTAATAGCTCTGTTATGGCAGCAAAGAGGGTGAGAAGCATCTCTGTGAGCTGAATTGAAATGCTTTTTAATGAGGATGATTCACGGTAGCTCCCAGCCCTGGTGTCAGCCGTGGCACCAGTGACATTTCGTCACGAGGGAGCTGGGAAGAAAAGCTTCTGGCTACTGGAATCTGCAACGTGCAGGAGAGAGGGAGGTTTGGACCTGAGGCTGATCTCTGCTCATCTAGATCCGAAGCAAAGAGGTGAAAGGAGGGTTGGAGCTCCAAAGTTTGCAGGATTGCCCCAAATGTGATGTGAGCAATAATGCAATCACCTCCTCCTCTCATCCGACTCAAGGACAGCTGTAAAACTACAGGAGGAGGTCCTGGACCTGTATTTTGGAGGCTGCTTCAACATTTAAAGATACCTGGACTGCGAATCGGGGCCAGGAAAAAGCCAGGAGGCTCGACCCACTTTGCTCAGAGAAGCTGTGTCTGCCCCACCCCTGGAAGTGTCCAAGGCAATGTTGGACAGGGCTTGGAGCAACCTGGGATAGTGGAAGGTGTCCCTGCCCGTGGCACAGGGTGGAATGAGATGGCCTTTAAGGTCCCTTCCAAACCATTCTGGGATTCCATGATTCCATGCTCCAGTGCCCACATCTGGGTCTGGGTTATCCCATCATTCACGAGACCATAAAATAGATTCATTCAAGGCTCCAGGAAACCATTCCTTAGTCCATGAAACAGATGAAATTGGGACTATTTTGCAAGGTGCTGCAGAAAACTTGGGAGGAAAAAGGACTAACCCACATGTTCCCTCCTCCCTGTCCCTGAGGCTCTGCAAAGCCCTGTGGTGCCTCAATCTCCCCATCTGTAAAACAGGGTGCAGGTATCAGCCTTGCTTCACAGAATACCCTGAAATCGAGGAAAGATGTGATTAGAGATGGCAATTATAATTATTTGCATCCTCTAATTGCACTTCAGGGCTGTGTCTGGATTCTCACGTTTGTCAGAAAGAGATAAAAGCTTTTTTTTGCTGATCGTGTGAAGACTTTCCATCTCTCTTTGATGTGCTGTCGTTAATAGCTCCTTCATTTGATTAATTTTCAGTTCTGCCCTCGGTCTTTAGGAGCTGCCACACAGACTTTGTGAATGGATTGGAGGAGATGGAGCAGAGATTCCCCCTGAAAGCTGCTCCAATTCTCATTAATACAAATCCCTGCAGGGTGAACTCCCAGCCTGGAGCTCACACGTGAAAATAGCAATGTTTATAATAATAATAAATAACGGGGCAGGCTCTAGAAACTGTGAAATGCCTCTGTGTGTGTGTGGATGTGTGAGGGAAGGTCCCAAAACGCAAGTGACAGCAATAACTGAGCCTTTTTTCAGAGCGGGAGTGCTTGGAATAATTGAATCTCTGCCTCGTTACATACCGGCCAATTTAGACCCTCATTATGCATTTGGCAAGTACTTGGCATAACGAATCAATTTGAAATGGCACATGAGACTCAAGTAATTCAAAATGAAACTCCAAATCAAGATTACGAGGCAAGACTGAGCCTCCTCAGCTCAAATTATTGGGATGGAGAGGAAGCCCATGATGAAGATGAGTGGAATAGGCTGGAGGAAGCCTCTGCCACCACCTTCCGTGTAGCCTCGGGTCAGGAATTTTAATCTCTTGGGGTCTGGACCCTCATACTGGGATTTCATGTGTGTTATTTCTATTTCAGAGAGTATTTCATTCTCCTTTTCCCAGTGAGGGGGCAAGGTCTAGTCTGTGGTCACTGCTGGGTGTTTCTGGCTCAATCATGTGTTCATCTCACTTTCTACTCAAGAAATAGCCCCAAATCTACCCAGTTCTTCTCCTGAATTTACCTCCATAAAAACCCCTTTGCCACCACGTCCTGTGTGCTCTGTCATCCCTCTCTGCTGATCCCAAATACTTCCCCAAGTACCTCCCAAATATCACAGTTCCTGGGCTTCCCACAGCAAGATGGGGGAAGAGGCATCGAGAGGTGCCCACAACAGGATTGGGGTGGAAACAAAACATATAAATCCAGAAAGGCTTCATGAACATCCCAACACAGTCCTGTGTCACAAATCCAGCAAAAGGGATGTGGATGTTGTTCAAGAGGCTTTGAGCAAGGTAGAACCTGGCACAAGTTGAGCTCAAGTCCGGCTTTACTTACCCAAAGCAGCTGAGGAAAGTACCAGCATGTTCTCAGAGCATCTGTCTGATCAGGCTTTACCTCTGTGCATTTTAGGAATTATCCAGCTGGGATTAAAAATGCCTTCCTCCCCTTCTTATTTAAATATTGGTTTTCAGGCTAGCACAAAAAAGAAAAATAAAAAAAAAAACAAAAAAGAAAAGAAAAAAGAGAGAGACAAAGCTTTGCTCAACTAGAGTTGAATAATTAGGGATGGCTAATAGGATGTGCTGTGGGGAAGTGCAAAAGAGACTCTTGCCAGGATGAAGACCCTGGCTAATAAAACCTACAGGACAGTTCAGCTGTGGTTTCTGGGACACTGCTGGCTCAAGTTTACAGCCTCTTTGTCTTCTGAGTCCCCAAACATGGGTAACAGATGAGTCTTCAGGGATTCTGCTGGGATGGGACCACCCATTTCCTCCTGATCTTTGAAGAGATCCCAAATAAACAGAATCCCAGAATCCCAGACTGGTTTGGGTTGGAAGGGACCTTAAAGCTCATCTTGTTCTACTCCCTGCCATGGGCAGGGACACCTTGCACTAGCCCAGGTTGCTCCAAGCCCCATCCAATCTGGCCTTGAAATACACACCAAAACCAACCTGACCCTCCCTGGCACAGCTTGAGGTCGTTTCCTCTCGTCCTGTCCCTTGTTCCCTGGGAGCAGAGCCCGACATAGCCCCCAGCTCCCCCCTCCTGTCAGGGAGTTGGAGAGAGAAAGAAGGTCCCCCATGAACCTCCTTTTCTCCAGGCTGAGCCCCCCCAGCTCCCTCAATTCTCCTGCTGCTCCAGACCCTTCCCCAGCTCTGTTCCCTTCCCAGGACACATTCCAGCCTCTCAATGTCTTTCTTGTCAGCAGGGGCCCAAAACTGAGCCCAGGATTTGAGGTGTGACCCCACCAGTGCCCAGCCCAGGGAACGGACACTGCCCTGCTCCCGCTGGACACACCATGGCTGGGACAATCCAGGTGCCATTGGCCCCTTGCCCACCTGAGCACACCTGTGCTCACAGTCAGCCGCTGTCACCAGCACCCTCAGGTCCTTTCCCAGGTTTCCAGCTGCTCTGCCCCCAGCCTGGAGCGATTCCTCGGGTTGTTGTGACCATTTTTCAAGCTGCACCCAGACACTGCTTTCCCAGGACCCGAAGAGATGGATCCTCCATGGACACACAGAGCTGGTTTCAGGGCCATGATGCCAACACTGGTTGAAAGCCAAGCCCAGGCAGTGCAGGTTTGGTGCTTCTGTGACTTCAGCCCTGAGTGACCCAGAAGGAGAGCAGGTTTATAGGCTGTCACGTAACCTCCTCCTGCCATTCCACAGCTATGTAGGACACGCAGCCTCTGGAGAGGCTCCAGTGCTGATAAAGCATTCTGGACTCATTGAGGGTTGTGCTGCAACGTGTTCCTTGGCAGATGGATTATCTGGGCCAAATCCTGCACTTAGGGATACCCAACACACCTCTCCATGACTTCATTAAGCCTCTGGATCTTGCTGAGCCACACAGGCAGCAAGACCCGGGGGTCTGTGTGCACTGGAACAGATTCCCATGTGCCCCATGTGTCCCAGAAAAGCTGTCCTGGCACAGAGACACAGGACCTGGGGACAGTAAGGCAGAGGGGATGCAGCCATCACTGTGAAGATGTCCCCCTCAGTGTGACAAGAAGCTTGGGGCCACCCCAGGCACTGGGAAAGGCAGAAGGAAAAAAATGGTTGGTGGGGGGTGTTCATTCCCAGTATGTGAGTTTGAGATTTTTAAGTTAAAGAATGGGCTGCTCAAGGCAGATTTCAGTTTGTGGTGCTGAGCATCTACCCTGAATCTTGAGAGAAGCCAAGTCCCAGCTGCACATGTTCAGCCTGTAAGTGCAAATGAATTGCAAAGGATTAGAAACCCTTTTCTAAGGAATGAGAGAATCATTAAGTTTGGAAAAGACCCAATGATCATCGAGTCCAACTGCTAAAGGAGAACCTCCCCTTCCACTGCCCCCCCCAGCTGCAAGAATTGATGTTCTTTCCCTTGCTGGGGAAAGGAATTGACCTTATTTCCAGCTGCCCCTCCTCCAGAGCAAGGAGGGAAGGTGACACAGTTTGGAGATCCAGCTGTGGCACGAGCTGGTGCCTTGGGCATCATCAGAGCATCCAGCGAAATGCTCTGAACTAGGAGGGGTGGCATTTTTGGCACCTACTGTGCTCTGCAATGAGCTTCTCTAAAAAGCTGATTTGCTATGAAAGCACCCAAAAAGATCTTAATGCTACTGAAAATTCCTGCCCGTTAGAAGGCTCCTCTAAAACCACAACAGCCTGAGCTCAGCCATTTCTTGGAAATGTCCCCCAAACTGTGATCCCAAAAGCACAGATTAAATCCATTCTTGTTTGACAAAGACAGTGATATGGGCTTCCCCATATCTGGCTGGATGTCAGAACAACACAGGTTTCCCTATGTGTTAACATAAAACAACTTCTTGTCCTGTAATTCCCACATCAAGCCTGGCTTGCAGCAGAGCTGGAGGAGACCTTCAGTGTTACACCTCATCTCAGGGCAAAATTTCCATCACTTTTTCCATTCTCTCTTTATTCCATGGCTGAGTTTATTTCACTACATCCTACAGACACTCCTGTAAAGAGAGACAGCCTTTGAACCGCAAATTTTAGGGCTTCAGCTCCAAATATTATGGAAATGGAGCCAAAATTTTAAAGAAGAGGTGAGGAGGAGCATCTCCCTGCCAAGTATTTTAACACTTGAGCCCTCTGGATACTGACACATGGCTTAGCTCAGCTTCGTATTAATTCCTTTTGAGATGCAGTGTTTGATTCAAGAATGCAATTTTGCTTGAGAAGAAAACTTTTTCTCCACCAGCCAATGAGGGAGATCACACATTGGTGTGATCTCCACAGCCCTTGACACCATCCTGGAGTGAACACAGCCATTAATCTTTGTCATCTGAGATGAGAAATTTGTCTCTTGTCCTCTTTTAACATCAGCTGGGTCCAGGTGGCACAAAGACAGAAGAAAGCTGCTGATTTATTTTCTATTTGTCTCTCAGTTTTGTTGGATGCTGAGCCTATTACTTTGGATACATCCCATGAAGCTGCTGCTGCTCTTCTCGGGAAGGGTTTCGTGTGTTATCCAAGCAGACCAAGCCCAGCGGTGACCAAATCCTTCCTGGTTCTTGCATTAATCCCCCACTCTCCCCATTTTACCTATTAATCTCCATGTTGCTCTGTTTATACTGCTCTGCTGACCTCCAGTTAGACAGGCTCTCCTGCTCTCCCTGTCTAGGAAAACCAGGGATTAGGCTTGGGAATTTTTTAGTCATGCAGGTGATGTGTTAAAAAATCCTGATTTCACATTCACAATCTCATCTGTTCCTTCCTTTTGTTCCTCTTTTTGGAGACTGACAGTTGTGTGAACTGTGGGGCTTGGGAGCAAAACTCCCCCAACTGCTCCCAGTCCCTTTGGCAAAGGTGGGAACACAGGAGTCATGCTGGGGATGAGGAGCTGAGTATCCCCTGCATGACCTTCTTGCTCCTCATGTGGTTTGGACTGACCCAACGATAAATACATGAGGACAAAATGGTTATTTTTAGCCATCGCTGGGTGGATGGGAAAGTTCAGTTCTGAGGATCAAGGCCGACTTTTGTGGTTCCCTGGAGCTCAGCTGAGCAGAACAAGTTCATCCAGAAAACCTGCTGCTCTGGGTTATTGGCTCTGCTTTAATACAAATGCTACAGGACCCAGCTCTCTGTCTCACTGGGCAGGAATCCTGTCCTTGGGGAAGCTGTGAGGACACACAGCACTCTGTTCCCTTCACCTGCACGTTCAGACACCCATCTCCTCCAAGAGAACATCCAGAGCCCTGACACTGCTCAACTCCTGCTCGTGTTCTGGAGGGAGTGACAAGCATGGAGATATTTTCCATAATGCAGAAAACCCCCCAGACACCTTCAGTTGCCAAGCAGGCTGTTACAGAGCTGCGTGTGTGTGTCAAAATCAGATGCAAATCTCTCCGCTGCAGGAATATTTGACTGATAAAACCCTTTGTTCCTTCCCAGGCATAATTGCAATTTGAGGAATGTTCTCCTCTAAGAGAAATGTGTATTTAACCTCCGTGTTATCTAGAGCTGGTTAAACTCCTCGTGTTCATCTGCAGCACCTGATAGGGAGACACTGAATGAAGGTGATATAATCTCTCATTTCTCATCAGTAACCCCACGGGCAGACAGCTTATATTCCATTGTCCAAGCACCAGCTGCATCCTCCTGAGCCCTAACAGCCCACTTTTCTTTCTATTCAAATCCTGTCATTTCCACCAACATCATTAATGACAAGATTTAGGACAAAATGCTTTCCACCTTGGGGTTTTTATTCGTTTTATAGTCACAGCTGGGAGAAAGAGGTTTGTTTTTGGCTTTGCAAAGGAAGCTGCTTGGAGAATGAGAAGCCTTTGTTCTTTCTAGGGAGCTGAGAGAATTGGCACTTCCAGAATTGAAATCCTTAGGAGGCCATTCAGAGCCAGGGCTGTTAAGAAAATTGATTAGAAATTCCATTAAGCAACTTGAATGAACTGGAGCTGGCACTGTTGATTACCAGCCCTGCCTCCCTCAAAGTGACGTTCCCAAAAGCCTGATCCAGACTCTTTTTTTTTTTAAAGAAAAACCCTTTCTGCAAAGTTCAGCAACACAGCTACAGATCCCTGACAGAGAAACCCAGGGCCAAGCCTCAGACCTTGTCCCTGCATCTCTGATATATCTGTGACAGGCAATATCAGGCTGTGGCAGAGCCTTCACCCAAAGCCAATCATCCCTTCCCAGATTAACAAAACATCCTGCAAACTCTCTGCAAAATGCTGGGTACAGAAGGGCAGCAAACAAGCAAACCCACGTCCCACAGTGAGTGTGGCACCGGGACAGAGATGAGAACTGAACAGCACAAACTGACTTCCCAAGCCCCTACCATGGACCCCACACCAAGATGTTGTTCCCGCTTGCCACAGGTCCTGCTGACCACATGATGTGCCCATAAGTGCTGGAGAGCTTTCCTGGAGATGAAAGCATCTCCATGATTCCCTAATGAGACACCTGTCATTGTTTGAGATTGGCCCCCCCTCGAGAGAGGGGGGCTCAGAGGTGACTGGGTGCCAGGGCAGTGTTCCCTGAAGAGCCAATCACCACTCATGCTGTTCACTTCTGCTCAAAATTATATATTCACAGCACCAAAAACTGTTGGCTGTTGCAGGATTCAAATTGTGTGAACAATTTCTATTGCATTTCTGTAGGCCTTGCTTGACATGCCTTTAGAAGCTGTAAGCTGTAATGTTTATACTTATAGACTGTGTGAAAATATATAATGTTTATACTTGTTAGCTGTGTGTCTAATTATAAGGTTTGAGAACATAGTATGTTTATAGCAAGAAAGCCTTGAGAAACTAGAGATAAAGGTACACCTGCAGATTTCAGAAAGTCCCTAATTATGAAGGCCTCTACATGCCAAGTATGATTTCAGGCCGTGTGGACAGAACATCAGGTCCAATGAACTGGAGACATGAGACGCGTGTACAGACTGAGCTCTCCAATCACCTTGTTGTAAGCATGTGCCCAAAACAAACTAAACTGTATAAAAATTCACTTAATTAAATAATAAATTGAACATATGGCTGACCACATTGGCCTGTATGCTTTATGTTCATGCCCCTCCATCGATAGTTGGCAAGAGTTCTGCTGTTGGTGTCTGCTGTGTGTGGGTGTGGAAGGCCAGGGGGTGGCTGGGCTCCTTCTTTTCCCCCTCCGGGGGAGAGAGGGGAGCCCTGTGGCCCCCCCAGCTCTGCCTAACCCAGAGCAGAGTTAGAGGCAGCATTTTGAGTGTGTGCAGTGAGGGAAGAGACTCACAGCACCTGACCTGAGGTAAGAGGAGAGAGGCAGGCTTTTGCAGCCAAGCCCTCTCCCCCCTCCTTTTCTACAGCTAAGCTGTGGAGGGGGGCTTTCCTTTCCCTCCACTGGAAAGTGGAGGAGATGTTGTAGACAGCGGGAAAAGAATACATGACCACAGAATTGATCATGACTTATCTGCTTTATTGCTGCAGACTTTGTGCTTATAAAGGTTAATAATTAGCTTCATACATATTACAAGCATAAGCTCATCATTGGCTTCTAATTACCTAAGTCTTATTTGCACAAATGCTGCTTCTTTCTCATGCTTATGGTTACTTATTTGCTACTTGTTCTGCTTTTCCCATCCTGTTGTTTTATCCTTCTATCACGTACACAGTTTTCAAAGATACAGTGACCTTCTAATAGTTTTCCTTTACCATGGGACCAGAGCTATAGTATCTTTCTCATGTCCTCTTTCTATCAACCATGTTTCTGCGATACTTTCCACAGTACTTTCCACACTTCCCCCGTTTTCTTTTGACAATGCTACAAACATATTACTCATTGTTTTTGCCAACATGTTCTGTATACATTTGAATATACAAGGAACAATCGATAAAACAGCTAGCAGTATCAGCAAAGTCGAAATAGTTTGTTTAGTGATTTCAGCGAGCCATGGTCCCAAGCTAAGGCCGCCATCAAGGAGAGGCTCAGCATTGAAGCTGAGCCAAGTGGACGGGCTGTGGAGGGAGGCCCGGTGCTCGGGAGAAGGGTCCCAAGCAAAATTGGAGACGGACCCCCAGAGAGAGAGAAAGGGGCCTGGAGGATGTCTCTGCCACGCAGGACAACCGAAAACCCAAGGAGAAATCCACATGCCAGGACGTGGACGCTTGATAAGCAGAACTACACTGCAGCAGCCTACGAACCCAGGGATGAGAGAGAGAGAGATCACACAGCGGCAGGAGAGCAAGGACTCAGAGCGATCTTCCTGGACTTCATGAGGAGGAGAGACTACAACAAAACAACTGGAACTTGGTGAGGGGGGAGCGTTCAGGCCCAGAACACTCGCACAGAGGGACTGGTTACTTTCCAGCCTTGAAAAGGCTCTTTCCTGGACTAAACTTAAAGGAGGGGCTTGAAAGGACTGACTGATAGAAATGTAATATATATATAGTTGTCTTTAGTTTGTATAGTATTTATTTGTGTAAATAAATGTATATATATTTCCCCTTTCCCCTATAGAAGCCTCTGACCTGAGAGTTTCTCTTCAGTAGTGTTGGGATAATTGTGGGAGGGGGTGGAGAAGCCTGAAAATTGGATTTTTTAGATTTCTAACGTGGCTCAAACTGCCACACCCCCCAGAGAGAGAGAGAGGGGGCCCGGAGGATGCCTCTGCCACGCAGGACAACCGAAAACCCGAGGAGAAATCCACATGCCAGGATGTGGACACTTGATAAGCAGAACCACACTGCAGCAGCCTACGAACCAAAGTATGAGAGAGAGAGAGATCACACAGCGGCAGGAGAGCAAGGACTCAGAGCGATCTTCCTGGACTTCATGAGGAGGAGAGACTGCAACCAAACAACTGGAACTTGGTGAGGGGGGAGCGTTCAGGCCCAGAACACTCCCACAGAGGGACTGGTTACTTTCCAGCCTTGAAAAGGCTCTTTCCTGGACTAAACTTAAAGGAGGGGCTTGAAAGGACTGATTGATAGAAATGTAGTATATATATAGTTGTCTTTAGCTTGTATAGTATTTATTTGTGTAAATAAATGTATATACTTCCCCTTTCCCCTACAGAAGCCTCTGATCTGAAAGTTTCTCTCCTGTGTCAGGATAATTGTGGGAAGGGGTGGGGGAAGCCTGAAAATTGGATTTTAGATTTCTAACGTGGCTCAAACTGCCACACACCTCTGGGGTTTCCATCAGTCGTGCAAGCAACGGGACAATCTCTTCTTCTGTGGGTGATGCTTGTAACCCCCACCAGAAGAGTGTCTCAGTTTAACGAGACTGAAGTGTTCTGCTAAGGAGGATGAGTTATGTAGACCAAACTCCTCTCCCTCAGCAACTGTAAATCTGAAATTAAGAGGCTCCAATCAAGGAAGTATGGAGAAAGAAAAAAATAACAGCCCTTTATTAAAGGATCATAGAATCATAGAATCAGCTGGGTTGGAAGGGACCTCTGAGATCATCAAGTCCAACCCTTGATCCACTACCACTGTGGTTCCCAGCCCATGGCACTGATGCCACATGCAGTGTCATTTTAAACACCTCCAGGGATGGAGAATCCACCACTTCCCTGGGCAGCCCATTCCAATGTCTGATTACCCTCTCTGGAAAGAAATTCTTTCTAATGTCTAACCTAAACCTCCCCTGGCACAGCTTAAGACCAGGGCACGGGGAAGCTGAGGCCAGAAAACAGACAAATGACCAGGTCGAGAGCAAAATGGCCTCAGAGCTTTTCCAACACCCACACCTTGCCTGAGTTAAGGCAAAAGTGAAATCTCCCCTCTGAGGAGCAAAGAAAAAAAACAGTTCCCAGGAGGACCATCAGCCTGGAATGCAGTTTTCCGAGCTAGCTCTTTTATGTATGTGAATCACCCCTTTCCCCTCCTTCGTTCAACATCTTCCTTCTACAGCGAGACAGTAAACCTATGAAAAAGAGTCTCCACCCTTACTCAACACCAAAAGCCCCCACCAGGCTCTGTTCCTTCCTGCATCATATCTTGCCTTCATTCCTACCAGAAGACCACTTTTTTTCCAAAAAATTTGAAAGTGCTAAACTTGCTGCAGAGATGGGAAACCAAGGCACAGGTTTCCTCCAGCAGTCTCATGTCTGGAACTACAAGAAGATTTCTCATATCTGACCTCAACCACTGACCCACGGGGCAGTCTCATCCCTGCACGCCACCCCCAGATGCTGAGGGAGATGAACAGCAGCTCACTTCGGTTGCCTGGGCAAGGGGGTGGCAGAATTCTCTTCGTTACTGTTGCACATCCCACAGCAGGATCTGCTCCCAACCCAAGGGCCAGGCCAACATCCTCTCCCCAGGTGAGATCTGCTGAGGGATGTGTGAGCTCTATTTTAAGGTGCTGCTATGTGACTGCTGGAGAAGTGTTTCTCTGTTTTTCCAGATCTTCAGCCGTGTGAACAGAGTGTTGGGGAGAAGGTGGAGTCAGTCACCTCACTGGAGCAGTCATGTGTTCAGCTGTGTAATGGGATTAGTGCTCACATCTCTGAGCTGAGTCACCATGGACACAAGAGCAATCAGCCTTCCCTTCCCATCCATCCTATCCCTCTCACCCCACCCTGCCTCTTCCTTTCCCATCCCTTCCATTCCATCCCATCCCTTCCATTCTGTCCCATTCCTTCCATTCCATCCTAACTCTTCCATCCCACCCCATTGCATTCTATCCCTTCCATCGCATTCCTTCCCATCCCACCCCACCCCACCCCTTCCATCCCATCCTAACCCTTCCAGTCTATCCCTTCCATCCTACCCCTTCCAGTCTATCCCTTCCATCCTACCTCTTCCCATCCTATCCCACCCCATCACATCCCTTCCATCCCATTCCTTCCATTCCATCCTAACCCTTCCATCCCACCCCATTGCATTCTATCCCTTCCATCCTACCCCTTCCAGTCTATCCCTTCCATCCTACCCCTTCCCATCCCATCCCACCCCATCACATCCCTTCCATCCCATCCTAACCCTTCCATCCTATCCCAACTCTTCCCTTCCAATCTTTCCTATGCCTTTCTTTGCAATCCCATCCTATCCCACCCCATCCCATTCCTCCAAGGATGTGCAGCAGACCTTGGGATGGGAGAGCCGATGGCATTTCAGGGGTAAGAGAACTGAATCCCCAGTACCACACAAACATCCCTCCTCCATTCATGTCCTCGGTTCATGGGGACAGCACTTCCCACAACTCCCATGTGCCCACCTGGAGACCACCACCCCAACCCACATGCCAGGCTGGAGCAGATCAGACGTGACAGCTCCCACCCCCATTCCAGCCACTCGGTTTTCCTACCCACCCTGCCAACTTCCACACCAAAACATGGACCTGAATTCATGGAGGGGAGTGACGTGAGCCTCACCAGCCCCTCACTATGAAGAGACACATTGTGCTGAACTCCCTCCTGGCTGGAAGATATTTTTCTCCTGGCATTCGGGAGGGTTATTAACACAGAGGCAAAATTAAACAGAAAATAAACCGTCAGTGCTGGACCAGCAGCACATGTTGCTCCAGGAAACTTAAAAATCCTGTCCAGGGGGACTTCAGCCCAGCAGTGGCTGACACTGCTCTGTTAAGTGGGGTTGTATTTATTTTTAATAAGAATTCTTCTATTACATCTGCAGTGATTGGCGGTTGCAGAGAGAGGAAAGTAAAAAAAAGAGATATTTAACCTGGAAAGGCAGGCAGGCAAATCCACTGTTTTCCTAATCCTTGTCAAAATAATCCTAAAAACAAGGAAAAGCTTGTCTTCCCAGCAGTGAGGGATCCACCAGTGCTTTGGCTCAGTACAGCAATGGAGAAAATTCCACACACTGACCTGCCTTTTATAACCTGGTAAAACCATATTTATGGTATTAGCTCAGCTAATCCCTCATAAATGCAGTTTTGTTGCACTGTGTTTGGATTCAGAAAAAAACTGAGCATAAAAAGCAGAACAAAAAGCAGAGGTGAGGATATTTAGATCCCAACCAGGAGAGGCTGGGAGGGCAGGAGATGGAAAATACTAAAATCCAGCAATTGGTTTGAAACTCTGCTGAGCCCAGGGAAGAACTTATGGTACGTGAAGGCAGCTGAGAGAAGGTTCCAGGGTTGCTGCTTTTACATGTGGCTTTGCATTTAATGCTCAACTCATACCACCATAGAGCAAGAGAAAAGGGTGTGATGACTTTTGGTTGGCCCCACATCCCACCAGTAATATGTTCAGATGTGGCTGTTGCACATTATTTCCTTGTCTCTTCATGGCAAACTTGGAAGAGGAAACCCAGCAATGCTCAGCAGCTGCTGCTGGTTAGAAGGAATTCAACAACTTGGCTGATGGACCAGACACCCCTGGATATCTCCAGTCCCTCTCTCTGTTCTCCAACACTTCCTGCTCTTTGCCAACACTGACCTGTGCTTCCCCTGTAGGGAAATTCATAGCCAGGGCTGCTCCTTCCCGTTTCACTGGAAAGAGCCTGACACCATCCAGCACTTCCACAGCCACATGGAGAACACAAATCTCTTCTGCAGGGGCTGGACGTGTGTCAATCCCCACGAGACCTCATCACAGACTCTCTCAGTGCTTTTCTCTCAGCCCTGCAGCAACAGATTCTCCTCTTTTAACGTGACTTGATATGATTACTTTTTCCCCAGGTGCACTCCTCTGTCTTTTTCTCTCTCTTTCTCGTTCTGGATCGCTGCAAAGCTGTCAGACTCACCTTGCTCTGGAGCAGGGATGGCCCAGCTGTTTGGAGAGAGCAGCTCTACAATACCAGGAACTGTGGGGGATTATCATATGAGATGTTGATTTCTTCCCTTTAATTGCAAAAGGGGGATCAGCCCCTGCTCCCACCTCTCCCACAGGGCCAGTTCTGCATGGTTACTATGTATTTCCACAGCACCTTGCACAGGGACACCATGAATCAATCAGTTAGGTCCCCCAAAAATTCAGACCCTACAGATTTTAATGCAAAATAGTGTGGTGGATGGCTGAAGAGATCCTGAGATACTTGTTGTTGCAACTGTGGAGGTGTAGGGTTACACATGGCAACCCAAGACTCTCAGGCACATGGTGTGAAATTTGGGGTGTCCCGTGCAGGGCTAAAAGTTGGAATCGATGATCCTTGGGGGTTCTTTCCAACTTGGCATAAGCTGTGATGCTGTGACCAGCATTGCTTGAGATTTACTGTGAGGACAAGCCCCTCTCCCAGCTCCTTTTCCACATCCCTTCTGAGCAGCAACAGACTGGTGAGCTCAGACTCACCAGATGGAGGACCTCCAGGCGAGCAAGCATGGTTGGTTTAAATGTCCTGAACAACCCTGTAGAAATCCTGGGCCCAGATCCTGCATCTGCTCTGGTGGCCTGATAGTGCCTGCAGCCAACACCCACAGGGTTCCCTGCGTGTGGGGAGTCCCGGAGTGACACTGATACCGAGGGTGGTGAGAGAAAGCAGGGCTTGGCCGGGGAAATCAAACTATTCCCCTAAGAGCACCTTGGCACGTACTCTGGTAGTCCTGGAGCTGATTTCAGTGGCACACAAGGCCACCAACCAACGTCAAGGCCATAAACCAGGGCTGGGTTGCTGCTCTCCTCTGGCACAAGCTGAGTTAGTGCTGGTGACACAGGTGACAGAGCGGGGCTCGGGAGGGCTGAAACCCCGCTGTGCTCTGCACCCCACATCACATCACACCTCCAAAACCACACCTGCAGTGGGAACAGGTGGTAAGCACCTGAGCCACCACTGCCCCCTGCATTTTCATGCTCTGTGGATACATTTTCTACTCCACTGCAGCAGGGCAAGAAAGTCCCAGGAACTCCAGGCCTGGCATCCTTCCAGCTCTCTGGGAGACCTGTCGCGAAGGGAGAGCGATGGGGTTGCTGTGGATGCCGAGTGTGGCAGGATCTTTGATGTGCTATCTTTAGAAGGAACACATGCTATGCTCGATTCCTTCTGCTCTATTTCCTGCAAGAAAACCTTCCTGGTGCACGCTGGAGGGGTGTGGAGGGAGGAGGGGACTCCCCATGTCCCACACCCAGTGCTGACAAGTCCACTCAATGAGCACCAAGCAGGGGGGCATCTAAGCTTTGACACCAAATGTGTCTCCTCCTGCTGAGGGGTTTGGTGTCACTTAATCAAGAGGCAAAGGAGAATGTCACTCCCGTGGGGCCTGGAATGAAGCCACCTCCTGCACAGCCACCCTCATCATCCCTGGCCAGATACAGGAGGGTTTGTGGAAGCCCTGGTGCAACACGTGTCGTGGAACCATAGAATGGTTTTTGTTGGGAGGGACATAAAAATTCCTTCTGTTTTACCCCCTGCCATGGGCAGAGACACCTTCCACTAGCCCAGGTTGATCCAAGCCCTGTCCAACCTACCCTTGAGCACTTCCAGGGATGGGGCAGCCACAGCTTTCTGGGCAACCTGTGCCAGGGCCTCCCCACGCTCACAAATGTCAGTTTGAAGCCATTCCCCCTTGTCTTGTCACTCTGGATCTTTGTAAATAGTCTCTCTCCTTGTTTCTTTTCAGCTCCTTCAAGTACTGGAAGGCCTCAATTCTGTCACCCTGAAGCCTTTTCTTGTCCAGGCTGAATATATTGGATCCATTCTCAAAATCATGGTCCATCACAGACTCATCCAAGTCTAGGAGCTGGTGGCTTCCATTCTTCTCTATACTTACATAGGTCAACCTTTTTGTAATATCTACACAAGTGTTCCCTATGATATCTGTAGGGTCAGTGCATCAAAGAACTACCCAGAAAATCATCTCTTCTCCTTGGGGTGGGTGCTATTAAGTGAGGTCCTTCCAGAAATTTTCTCTATCCTTGGTGCAGATGAATTTCAACACTCTTGATCTGGTGTCCGACCTCAGCTTCCTAGTGGAGTGTTTTCACTGAGAGACTCAATTATAATAGGAGAAGAGGGGTTTGCCTGCCCAGCAGAGTCTGCAGGAAAATGCTGATGATTTTTGTGGGATTTGGGTGTGATCTCAGTCTTCTACCTCATGGTCCTCCTGAGACTTAATCATAGAATAGCCGGGTGTGTAACAGAGAAACTCTGAGCCCAGACCAGCCAAGGTGGCATCACCATTTCCCCTTGATCTCAGGAATTTCCACACTTTATGGGAATCTGACACCAAACCCCATGTCAGGTAGTCCTGGAGCTGATTTAATGGTAAGGATTTGCTCTACTTGGGAATGGCGATGGGGCAAAAAAATTCCCTGCTGGGCAACAAACTAAACCTTACTGCAGCCACAAATGAGAAACAGGAGTGAAGAGACATCCAGACTGTCCCCAGACACCCCCGTCTCTGAAAGCCTTCTCAGTCTGTCCCCACCTCCAGGGGTTACAATTCAGCCAAACCACGTGAACTAGAAAGAAAAATGTTTGGCAAGGAGTCAGAGGCTTCTCTTCTGGCCTGCCAAACCTCATCAGAGCTGCCTGCGGGCAAAGCAGGGCTCTGCCACCTCTGTGCAGCGCTGAGCACAGCCACCAAACACCCCCCTGTGCTCCAGGGCAGATGGAAAACACGCTGCCAGCCGAGGTGAGGAGAAACTGCCCGAAACAGCTGCCTCCTGGGAGCCAGGAGGCTCTCCCAAGGCAGCATTTTGATCAGCAACGATTCTCTGTATTAAAAAACCCACCCTTAAATAGAGAGATGGGTTGTTGATTGTCTCTAGTGAATTTTGGCACAACCGATCCTACGCTGGTGTGTGATTTATGAGAGGGAAGACAAGACTGTCACCCATAATAACCTTGCCTGTTTTGTGCTGATGGTCACCCAAGGCAGGAGTGAGAGTGCTGGCCCTGACTGGTGAGACAGCTCCAATGATTCCGGGCCACTGCATCAGCACAGGGGAGGAAATCACAGAGCTTATTGCAGCGAGAGCTGATCAGTGGAATCTAAATTCTTCCTCTGCAAGATGCTGCTCCTTGTGAGGTGCCAGCTCCTGGTTTTCTTCAGGGTTAAGCAAAGAGACATGGGGATCCCACACAAGGATCTAAGCTGCCCCACTGCATCCATCCTCAGTGCTGGCAAAGAAGGAATTTCTCTTCTGTGCTCCCCAAAGGAGTGCAGGGTGTTGGGTGGTTCTCCTGCTCTCTGGGCATCTGGAGTACAAGTCTGATACACCCCATTTCTCACGTGGGGCAGTGGTGAGAAGCACAAGGCTCTTTGCAGATATTTACTTTTCTTTTCCACGAGGAAGGAGAACAAACCAGCCCCAACAGGCCCTGGCAGTGTGCATCCAGCAGAGCCACTGGCCAGGCAGGCAACTAACACATTGTCACAGAAGCAGAACAGCCCTAATAAACACCACAAGCAGGCTCTGGCTTCTTCCCTTTTGTTTGGGAGCCAAAGGAAAACAGAGGAAAGAGCTGCTCTACCATTGGCAAAGGGTCCAATTCCACTTGGATCTCATCCTGATGCACCCCGGGTGCCAAACTGCAGTGGATGTTGGGTGGCAGTCGTCAGGCACCTCCTCTGCTTTGCCAGGGGATGTTAGAAAAGGCCACTTCATCATCCCAAAATGTCCAGATCAGCCTCCAGCAAAGTGGGGTTGCCCTAATATTTCTTGCAGCTCCCTCCGCCCACCACCAGAAATCCAAAGGGATAAAAATCAAAGTCTGGAGGAAGGGAGAGAAGAAACGTTTCTTGAGGCATTTCTACTGAAAATTATTTAGGGAGTTTGGGTTTCAAGTCTTTCTTGGCATTGAGGAGATCTGCAAACCTGGGGACATGCAGCACTGGCTGAACCTCTTTTTGTGGAAGGCACCTTGACCCACTTCAATTGTTGGCCTTAATGCCACAATCCAGCTCCAGCTGATACAGAAATCCAGGCTGGGAATGGGATCTCAAACTGTGATTTTCAATCTCTGCAGCAATAAAGAGATTTTTGATGGTCTCACAGCACATGAGAACAATTTGGAGGCAACATCAGGAGCAGGATGTTGCTCCAGATTCTCACTCTGACCCTTTGCACATTGGCAACAATAACAGTCAAAGAATTAGGAGCCAGAAAGGGAAGTGTGAAACCCCAGAGACAGGGGAGGTCACAGCTCAGGGCTGTTTTTTCAGGTGGCACAGCAGTGAGTTTGGCTCCTTCTGCCCAGTTCCATTTGAACTTGCCTGAACCATGAAGGAAGAATTAAATGGGGGGGGGGGGAGGGAGATGCTTCATTAAATATTCAAAGGGAAAAAGCATTTCTTTCCCTCATAAATAACCACAATGTATTCCTCCTCAATTTATATGCATCACTACCAACTCCTCTAATGAGGCCAAGCTCTGTCCCTAATGCTTTCTGTCAGCTACAAGCACCAGCGCTCTCAGATTATTTTTCAGTCAGGTTTTTCCTGATTTTCCTCCCAAGGTGGTGGTTCCCAGCTTGTGTCTGCCCTGAAAAACACAAGCAAACCATCCAGAGCCACAACCTGTAAGAAAGAGCATCATGTTGGAGACACAATAGTGCTGTACCAGGCAGTGCCACCCAGCTCTGGGGTTTTTCCTTAATTAGAAGTATAAGAAATTCCTCTTGCTTGCTTATATTTGGCCTGGGATATTTAAAGACTGGAAAAGAGGAAAGCATGCAAGTCCCCCTGCAAAAGAAGGCTGATACCAGGAAATATATAGACTGGAGGGGGGAAACATGCACCCCGTGTTTCCCATTTTGCCAGTCCTTAGGTGGGTGACTGGAGGATGATGATGATGAAGTCCAAACCCAGATGCAGTGAAAATCAAGCTCAAGGCAGAGCTGAGCTCCATCTTGCACCACTAGAGATATTGCAGGGGAGTTCTTGGGACATACCAGGGGCACCAGACCTGGATGAAAATGGATTATGCAGATCACGGGGTCATTTTCTGGTAAGGAGCCTGTAAGAAAGATGGAGGGAAGGTTTTTACAGGATATGTAGTGATAGAAAAAGGGGGAATGGCTTCAAATTAAAAGAAAGTTGGTCTAGGTTGGATATTATGAAGAAATTCTTCCCTGTGAGGGTGGTGAGGCCCTGGCACAGGTTGCCCAGAGAAGCTGTGGCTGCCCCATCCCTGGAAGTGTCCAAGGCCAGGTAGGACAGCGCTTGGAGCAACCTGGGCTAGTGGAAGGTGTCCCTGCCTGTGGTGGTGGTGGGGGAAACGAGATGAACTTTAAGGTCCCTTCCAACCCAAACCATTCTGGGATTCTGGGATTCAGTGATTCTGTGTTTCTGGTTCAGCAGAGACTCCATGCCTCACTAGAGGTCCTTCAGCAAGGTCTGTGGGCAGTGGCTTGATGGAATTCTCACTCTGCATTTTCCACATCAGCTCCACTGTCTCTCCCGGAGTCCTCTCTGACTGCCTGGACCTGTCCTTTCACAAATGTTCACTGCACTTGCTGCCCATGGCAGCTCTTCCCCTCCCCGTTCCCCATCCAGTCCCCTCCTCGTCTCTCACATCTCGAGCTCTGTCTGTCACCACCTGACTTCAATCACTGTCACCCCCAGCTTGTGTTATTAGGCTGGGCTGTGAAACCTCTCAGCAGGACGCAGACATGTGTGAGCACTGACCTGTCCCTCCTGCTGGGACAGTCACCTCCAGGCAGCCAGGAAAATAACTCCTGCCAGAGCAAGAGCTGGGCTGTCAAAGTCTTTAATCCTTGGAGATCACAGCTACTCCATACAGGATCACTGATGTCTCCTTAATCCACCCCGAAACCTCTGTGAGAGCGACGCACAGGGAAAACTGCAGCATCCATCCTGCTGGGCCAAACTCCTGCTGCTTTGGCCACAGGGAGTTGGCTTTGGCAGGGATCGAGGCAGTTGGCTGTGCCCAACATCATCATGGGCACTGCTCTCCCCTTTCCTCTGCTGCTCTGCCCACCCTTTCCAGCAGCCCCAAAAGCGGTTGAGGTGGGATTTTAATAACACCTTGCTGGCCTGTCTCTGTGCCCAACTGCAGGCAAGGGGCAGAGAGCCAAATGCCAGCACCAGGGTTCTTCCAAAGGGGAAATTGGGGTCTTTGTAGTCAAAAAGCTGATGATGGACCCCATGCAGCCTGAAACCCATGAGCAACTTCTGAAATCGCCCTGCTGGTGCCATCCACATCCTTCTCCTCTTTCAAATCCAGCCCCGGGGAGGAGAGTAACAGAAGGGGAGCAGAGGAGTGCAGGAGTCAGCTCAGCTCACAGCACACTGCACAGCAGCTCTGGAGATGAATATTTCAGTGCGTTTCTCCATTTTTGCTCAGTATGGAGAAGAGGAGGCTCTGGGGAGGTCTCGTTGTGGCCTTCCAGTACCTTAGGGGGGCTTATGGAAAGCAGAGAGAGGGACTTTTTGTATGGGCAGATAGCGACAGGACACTTTAAACACGGAGGTTTAAAGTCAAAGCAGGCAGGGTTAGATGGGATACTGGGAAGAAATTCTTCCCTGTGAGGGTGGGGAGGCCCTGGCACAGGTTGCCCAGAGAAGCTGTGGCTGCCCCATCCCTGGAAGTGTCCAAGGCCAAGCTGGACAGGGCTTGGAGCAACCTGGGCTAGTGGAAGGTGTCCCTGCCCGTGGCAGAGGGTGGAAGGAGATGAGCTTAAAGGTCCCTTCCAACCCTAATCATTCTATGATTTAACCCCTCTAAATCAGGCTTTCATAGCCAAAGACTGAGGCATAAGCCTAATTCTTACTGACACTTCACACTACACAATGTTTACAGCACCCCAGAGCCAAAGACTGTACAAAAAACCAAAAAATAATCCCTGGTTTAAAACCACCTATGTGGGTTCCACTCAGGATGACCTGGAATTGATGGATCACAAATTTTCTTTTACCAGCCTGGCTGAAACCTCGTATCTGCTTGAGAGAGCAGGCGATGCTCCACAGGAGGAGAGCCAAGAGCAATACTTCTAATCCTGCTTTAACAAATATGAGTCACCCATTTATTTTCACTGGTATGTACATGGTTATTTTAAGCTTTGTCTAAAGAATGCCAGCTACTGTATAATGACTGCAATGAAAGATGGCAGTGTTTTTATTTTGCTTTACAACTGAAGATGTATTTTTAGCTCCTTTATAAAAAAAAAACAAAAACAAAAACAAAGCAAAACTGCCCTGTAAATTATTTTAAAGACTTTGGCACTGATTTCCTAAAGCAGATCCACTTCCAGGCCAGTTTCCATATGAGAGAAATTTCTGGCCCAGGTGCCACCAGCTCTGTGCTTCCCTGGGCAAATCTCACCTCACAGGTGAGAGTTTAAGCGATAAGACTGTTCTTTGCAGGATATTTAGTTCAAGCCTGAGTCCAAACAGCCCTGCTGTGTTTCCACAGGCTCTTCCCAGCACTTAGGAGCTGGGTAAGATTAGGTAAGATTACTTCTTGGCCTGCTGGATCCATCCTTGCTCTGCTCCCTCTTGTGCTGGTTTGGAACCCAGGGCACCCAGGGCTGTCCTGCAGGGTTACACCAGCAGCTCTTTTCAGGAATTCATCTGTTCCACAGTTCTCCATCTGCTCCCACAGGCAGTGGCTGGCTCTTGGCTGGGGGTTACAGGCAGACGAATCAGGACTCCTGGGCTCTGCTCCTGCAGACATATCAATGGAGGGGAGCATAAATACCCAGAGCCTGAGGCTGTCCTCCCTCCTTTAGGAATGGGCAAAAAGGAAAACAACATGGAATACCCATCCCAGCCCTAGAGGAACTTGGTACTGAGCAGTCAGAGCCCAGGGTTCAATGAGCTTGCGAGGGAAAGAGCAGGGGTGAAATATCAGCACTTCCAGCTTCTGTGGCAAGATTCAAAGACTCACTTGACTCCAGGCACTGGGAGAAGGGCTACTGGGGTCTCAGCTGTGGAAAAGGACAAGCTGGACTGCTGGCTGCTCTTTGGAATGCCTCCAAACCCCCTGAATACCAATGCAAGCTGGAAAAGCAGGGGTTAAGCGCCTGTTCGCATGGGTGACAACTTTAGTTTCACACACACAAATCCCTCTTCCAGATTCCTTGGAGCTGGCAGACACAGAGCTCCCCAGGGCCGTGGCTGGTCACTCTGATGTGGCCACAGCAGGGTTTTCCCTAGGCCAGGTCTAAGCAAAGCAAAGAGCGGCCGCCCCAAGAGCTGCGTTGAAGGCTCGAGGCAGTGGGGCTCCCTGGTCACCAGTGAGCGTGTCTGGGGGTGGCTGGTGGTTTGCATCCACCAGGGAGAAATCCCTTCTCCATCTATCACACCAGTTTCCAGTGCATTGGTGTAAACCTCAGTCCCCTTTAGGGAAACAGGAGGAGCAGCGTCTTAGGGACAAGGGGGGGCTGACCTTTACCTGAGCAAGGGAATAATTAACACACAGCCACATCCAGCCATCCCTTCCCCAGCCTCCAACAACCCTGAGTAAACTCCATCCCGTTGGTGCATTTCTCCTTCCCACTTTCCCCACTCTTGTAGCTGGAATAAATCCCCTTTTCTTTCCCCAGGGGACAGAGGAATGAGGAAGGCTTGTGACTCTGCTCATGAGAAATGCACAACTGCCCACAGAGGCAGGGGTGTTCTCTTGGGTTTGCTTTCTGCTCCATGTTTACTCCAAATCTCCTGGCAAATCCACAAGACACTTCTGCCTCCAAGCAGACCAGAGCTTCCCTAAGAATTTTCCATCAGAAAGTCACTGTCAGGCTCCCAGAGCCACTCGCTTTTCTGCAGCCGTTTTCTGCCCCCTTGTGAAACTCTGCGGAATTCAACGGCTGTAGCTCTGCAGAATTACACAACCACATCTCTGCTAAGCCACACTCCCTTATTTCCCCGGCAGAGACATGAGGAGATGGTGACTGTCCCCAACTCACACCATTAAGCATTTCCTGAGTGCGAAAAATGGGCTTTAATGGCCCCCACCTCTCCCAAAAACGTGCATTGCTCCAAGATCTGCAACAACCCACACTGGGCTCAACCCTGTTTTGGCTGCCATCAACCACTTTTTAAAGCCCCGGGCCAGGAGATTCCCTCTTGTGCTGCTGACCTTGGCAGAGGCAAAGCTCTTGCTCTCTCCATCCAGCCCAGCACTTCCCCAGGATCCTGTGGGAATAAAGGCTGAACAATCTATGGATTCTAAAAGCCCAAGTGTATCTGCAGGCTCTTCCTACCAACAGCTCCTCAGGTGCATCAGCCAGTGTGTTGCAGGCTTCATCCCTCCCTCCCCTTTTCCTGATATTTTGGGAATTACCTCTGTGGGACACTGGGATTTGGTGGTTTATCCCAGAGACAGGGCAGGGGAAGGACAGGGATGCAGTAAGCAGTCTGTGGCTCAGCATGTTCCTGCAACATGTTATTTGTCCAGAAGGAGCAGAACCTTTGGCATTGATCCACATTTGGTGCCAGCACGGACCACACCAGCACAGCCCAAATTTCCACGTCAGTGCTGTATCTCCCCCCTTGACTCCACGTAAGGACAGATGGGATGTGGCCAATGCAGACACTGAGGCAGAGCAGGGACAGAAAGGGAAGTGCTGTCTTGCTGTGTGTGTTTCCCTCCAAGAACAGCCCCTCCACCCGAACCCACCATCTGATCAAAAAGTCATCCTCTTGTCCAGGGAAAGCAGCAAATCTGGCACCAACCCAGCTAAAACAACCAGGTACCTCCAAAAATCCAAAGCTGCAATTCCCCTGTGCTTAAAACCTGCAGTGCTGCCCCTCCACAACAGCAAAACAGAGGCACAAAAGGGGCTGGGTCTCGAAATCCCCCAGCCCTGTTAGAGACTGACTAGAAGATTCACCCACACACTCTGGCTACAAAAGCCTCCCCAGGTCTAAGCCTGCTCAGCAAAATGTCAGTGAAAGATGCCAAAGGCTCCCTGGGGTCCCTTTTATCTTGCCCAGGCATGGAATGCTTTCATATAGATTGTTTCTGGCCCCATCAATTACTTGACCCAGGCAGGATGACACGATACAGCCCCGCTGGCTTTTAAAGTCCAGGGACATAAGGACAAAAAAACTCCATTTGTTCTCCTCCAGTCAGAGCCAATACAGGACTACTCCTTAAATGCAGCTTTTATTCTGCATTGTGTGATTGCACCCAACAGCACAATCCCAACACAACAAATCTTCTCCCTTCCAAGAGCTGCTTTTCAGCCCCTGGGCTACGAACGCCACAGGTTGTCCTGGTTAGAACGGGTGGGACCAATTTCATCGCTGGATGGGTGCAGCCCAGGACTGTGTATTCTATAGCCTTCCATGCCATTCCCCAGAAACTGTTATCAGTGGAGGTCTGCGAGATGGGGGGATGTTCCTGTCCTCATACCCTTTTATGGAATTCCCCGTTCTGAGGCAGGGACTGAGTATTCCCGCCTGAACTGGGGAATATATAAACTGGGAGTTTCGGAACCTTTTTACCTCTCGTGGGATCCAGAGGAAGACTGCAGACCACCGTTCTCAACCAGACTGAGACCACCACCCTCGACTGGACTGCAATCACCACTTTCTGACCAGACTGCAGCAGCTCTCCCACCAGCAGGTTTTTTCCCCTCTCCCTTTACTTTGGACTCGGGGGGGAAGCCAAGGAACACCACTTTTGTTCATACCCCAGGGTGCTGGGTTATACATTTGGGTTTTGGGGGTTAAAACCAATTGTCTGTCTGTATAATTGTACTTATTGTATTATTTTAATAAATTGTTATTCTGACTTATAATCTCTCTTTTGAGTTGAGTTAATTTCCCCTGTTGGTTGACTTTTAAACCAGCACACAGGTGTTGCCGGGGAGCTGCTTGTAGGGTCACTGGATCCATCCCCAGAGCTGACATCCAGTGTGATCCAGCGTGTCCAGAGCCACATGCCAGATGGCACAGCCACTCTGCTCCACTCCCAGGCAGACACTCAGTGACTGGCAGCCCAATGCACTCTGACAGGAGTGAGACAGGAGGAAGGTCAAACCATCTGTTTGCCAAGAGCTCAGTGCCATATTTAAGGACAAGAAGACTGGGAAGCAGATCTTAGATTTCCCCATTATACAAATCTTGCTTCTGCCCAGTCTCTGTGAGCCTGGAATTGCTTTAGGTGCCAAAGCTGAACAGAAATAAGAAAGGACCCAACACCTACAAGGAGCAGCAGGACAGTTATCCTCAAATTGATGCTCCCTCTTCGCCACAAGACAGAATCAGACCCATAACAGGAAAAAAGACTCCATTATTTTTTACAATTGAAGTTTCTGAAGCTCTTATTGGTAAAATATTTTGAATATTCTCAAATATTCCGTTGACAGCAGTTTCCATCCCTTCCCAGTGCTGAGCAGCTGGTGCCTTTCATCCCAAGCAGCTGCATTTCATGAGACTGTAATTATTGCCAAGAGTTTTGAGAGCCCTGAGACGCATGGGCACATCCACTCAAGTTTATTGATTCCTCCTGCAATAAAGGAGACCTTTATTTTTCCTTGAAACCTTGCACTTCTACACATCTAAACTGAGTGCCCTGGTTTAACTCCCAGCCCGTGCTGCTTTGACCTGGAGAGCTGGACTACACAACCTCCTTCTGAGCTCTCTTTTGAGTTTTCATAAATTTGGGTTGGAAGGGACTTCAAAGGTCATCTCGTTCCACTCCCCTGTCATGGGCAGGGACAGCTTTCACTAAACCACATTTCTCCAAGCCCTGTCCATCCTGGCAATCAGGCAGTTTTTTTCCTAATTCTAAATAGGAAAAATTCTAAGAAGCCATTTCAGGCCCATTAATCTTTTTGGTTATTTGCCTTGAAAGAAAGCAAGTGTAACACAGAGACAGCAGCTACAATATACAAAGGAGCTAAAGCTATTAAGAGAGCTACAAAGATGATGAAGGGATTTGAGGGGCTTTCATTCTCTCTCAGGAGGCCATTGATGAATTTTCCATTCCACCTCCAAAAGTGGGTGTGTCCAAGGATTGCCACCTCACAAGAGAAGTGATGCTTGTGCATAGGTAGAAGTGCCCTGAAATGTAGGGGAAACTCTCACTTTAAACCCTTAAAATGAGGAAAAAAGTGGGAGTTTTCTTTGATTTAAACCTTAAAATTAGGGAAAGGGGTGAGGTTACCTCAAATTCAAGCAATAAAATGGCAAATAAATGGGTTCACCCTCCAATTTAAGCCCCTAAAATATTGGAGAAAGAGAGTTTTCCCTCATTTTAATTCCCTCAAATGATGGAAAAAGGGAGATTTCCCTTCTATTTAAACCCTTCTATATGAGGGACAACAGGGATTCACCCTGAATTTAAACCTTAAGGTAGGAAAATGGGGGATTTGCCCTCAAGTCAAACCCATGTCAAGGGGAGGACGTGATGTCACAGGGATGATATGATATCACAGGAGAGATGTGATGTCATATGATGGATGTGATGTCATAGGGGAGATGTGATGTCACAGGAAGGATGTAATGTCATAGGGGAGGTGTGATGTCATAGAAAGATGTGATGTCATAGAGAGATGTGATGTCATATGATGGGCGTGACATCATAGGGCAGTTGTGATGTCATAGGGGAGCTGTGATGTCACAGGGGAGAAGGTGACAGCACAGGGATGATATGATGTCGTAGGAGAGGTGTGATGTTATATGATGGATGTGATGTCATGGGGAGCTGTGATGTCATGGGGAGATGAAATGTCACAGGAAGGATGTGATGTCATATGATGGATGTGACGTCATAGGGATGGTGTGATGTCACATGGAGGATGTGATGTCATGGGGAGGATGTGATGTCACAGGGCAGGTGTGATGTCACGGGTACGATGCGACATAACAAGGATGATATGATATCGCAGGAGAGGTGTGATGTCATA
>NW_020898030.1:357923-520939 GCF_003984885.1 Neopelma chrysocephalum
GGATGATATGATATCGCAGGAGAGGTGTGATGTCATATGATGGATGTGATGTCATAGCGGAGATGTGATGTCACAGGAAGGATGTGATGTCATTTGATGGATGAGATGTCATAGAGGATCTTTGATGTCACAACAAGGATGTGATCTCACAAGAGAGGACATGACGTAACAGGGATGATAGGATATCCGAGGAGAGATGTGATGTCATATGATGGATGTGATGTCACAGGGGAGATGTGATGTCACAGGGGAGATGTGATGTCACAGGGAGGATGTGATGTCACAGGGGAGGAGGTGACGTCACAGGGATGATATGATGTCACAGGAGAGGTGTGACGTTATATGATAGATGTGATGTCATGGAGGATGTCACAACAAGGATGTGATGTCATAGGGGAGCTGTGATGTCATGGAGAGGAGGTGATGTCACGGGGAAGATGTGATGTCAGAGAGCAGGATGAGCTGTCAGAGGGGAGGATGTGATGTCACAGGGGAGGTGTGATGTCATGTGATAGATGTGATGTCATAGGGGAGCTGTGATGTCACAGGGGAGAAGGTGGCGTCACAGTACGATATGATGTCACAGGAGAAGTGTGATGTCACATGATGGATGTGACGTAGTAGGGGAGGTGTGATGTCACGGGGCAGGTGTGATGTCACAGGGAGGATGTGACATAACAAGGATGATATGATATCGCAGGAGAGGTGTGATGTCATATGATGGATGTTACGTCATAGGGGAGATTTGATGTCACAGGAAGGATGTGATGTTGTAGGGTAGCTGTGATGTCACAGGGAGGATGTGATGTCACAGGGGAGGACATGACGTCACAGGGGTGGTAGGATATCAGAGGAGAGGTGTGATGTCATATGATGGATGTGATGTCGTAGGGGAGATGTGATGTCACCGGAAGGATGTGTTGTCATAGGGGAGCTGTGATGTCATGGAGAGATGTGATGTCATATGATGGATGTGACCTCATAGGGGAGTTGTGATGTCATGGGGGAGCTGTGATGTCACATGGGAGCTGTGATGCCACAGGGAGGATGTGACATCACAGGGATGATCTCACAGGAGATATGTGATGTCATAAGATGGATGTGACATCATAGGGGAGATATGATGTCCCAGGGCAGGTCATGACATCACAGGGCAGTTGTGATGTCACGGGGCAATGTGATGTCACAGGAAGTATGTTATGTCACAGGGCAGGTGTGATGTCACAGGGAGGATGTAATGTTACAGGGGAGGTGTGATGTAATGTGATGGATGTGACATCATAGGGTAGCTGTGATGTCACAGGGGAGAAGGTGATGTCACAGGGATGATATGATGTCACAGGAGAGGTGTGATGTTATATGATGGATGCGACGTCATGGGGAGCTGTGATGTCACGGGGAGATGTAATGTCACAGGAACGATGTGATGTCACATGATGGATGTGAAGTCATAGAGGATCTTTATGTCACAACAAGGATGTGATGTCACGGGAAGGTGTGATGTCATATGATGGATGTGACATCATAGGGAAGATGTGGTGTCACAGGGGAGCTTTTTCAGAACCCTTGGCTGAAATTGCCTGTCTGGCTCCCAAAATTGAACACAGACAAAGACTCCCCCCAGACAGAATGTGCCAGAACAGAAAGCTCTTGCTGCCCATGGAGTACCAAGAGTGGCCCACCAATTTCACCTGAAATTCAAAGATTCCAGGCTTTCTTTCCTGGGAAAAGGGCTGTTGTTCACTTTTCGGAGCCCTGCGCTGAAATTGCCAGTCCAACTACCAAAATTGAATACGGACAAGGATTTCTGCCAGACAGAAGGTGCCAGGACAGAAAGCTCTTGCTGCTCATGGAGTCTCCAGTGTGACCCACTCTCTCAGTTTAATGAGACTGAAGTGTTTGCTAAGGAGGATGAGCTATGAGGAAGATCAAGCTCCAATTGTAAATCCACAATTAAGAGGCTCCAGTTCAGGAAATACAGAGAAAGAAAAGATAACAGCCCTTCATAAAGGATATACGTGTATAGGCAGCACAACAAAAGAACAAAAAACCCCACACCAAGCAACAATCCCGCACCCGAGGTTCCCACCAAAACCAGTGCCAAAAAGGCACTTTTTGCCTTTCAGCGCAATTCCAACCACGGCCGGCAGGGGGCGCTGTGGGATCACGGGAGGAGCAGAGCTGAGGCTGCTGTGCTGTGGCCGGCAGGGGGCGCTGTGGGGGAGCCGGTGCGAGATTCCCGATTGGAGATTCCTGATTGGAGATTCCTGGATTGGAGATTCCCGGATTGGAGATTCCCGATTGGAGATTCCCGATTGGAGATTCCCCAACTGGAGATTCCTGATTGGAGATTCCCTGATTGGAGATTCCCGATTGGAGATTCCTGATCGGAGATTCCCCGATCAGAAATTCCCCGATCGGAGATTCCCCGATCAGAAATTCTCCAATCAGAGATTCCCGATTGGAGATTCCCAATTGGAGATTCCCAATCGGAGATTCCCCGATCAGAAATTCCCCAATCGGAGATTCTCGACTGGAGATTCCCCGATGGGAGATTCCCAATCGGAGATTCCCAATCGGAGATTCCCCGATCGGAGATTCCTGATCGGAGATTCCCCGATCGGAGATTCCCGATCGGAGATTCCCGATCGGAGATTAGACCCCAACTACTTTCACCTAAATAATATTCTATTGATTTACACCTTTAGAGTGTAACAGTCTCCGAAACTAACCCAAACTCCAGCTGCACAGGTTGCTGACCTCCTTAATTTTTACTCCCTATTTTTTAGCAGGGTTTAGGTAAGGGTTTCAAAGTTACAAAATTTAAGGAATAAACTACAAAATTCTTAAGATTCTTAGGTTACGAGTGGGACCATCATGATCAAGCCTCTCCCAGGCTGTGCAAGGTCACCCCTCACTGGGGACTCGCTCCAGCAGCTCCACGTCCTCCTCGTGTGGGGGCCCAGAGCTGCAGGTTTTGTCCTTGGCTGAAAAGCACAAAGGGCCAGGATTGATGGAAGGAGCTGAACGTTGGGAATTGGAGCCTGAGGGAGGTTGGGAAGGCCCTGGCACAGCAGGAGGCTCCTGCTGAGAGCAGCAGACTCATCCCTGTGCAGGGATGTGAGCACCAATTCCTGCACACCTTCTGCTCTGCTCACATGGAGTGTTCTATATCCCAGCCCCAGTGCTGAAACCTGGGAGTTTCAGGGATGGGACTGCCATTCCTGGAAGTGTCCAAGGCCAGGTTGAAGCAGGTTGGAAAGGCCGAGAGAATTGGGATTGTTCAGCCTGGGGAAGAGGAGGCTCCGGAGAGACCTAATTGTGCTCTCCCAGTGCCTAAAGGGGCTCCAGGAGAGCTGGGAGTGGGGTTGAGCCAGAGCTGGGGTGATGTGATGTCACAGGGATGATATGATAACATAGGAGAGATGTGATGTCATATGATGGATGTCATGTCATAGGGGAGATGTGATGTCACAGGAAGGATGTGATGTCACAGGGCAGGTGAGATGTCACAGGGAGGATGTGAGGCCATAGGGGAGGATGTGATGTCACAGGGAGGATGTGATGTCACAGAGGAGATGTGATGTCACAGGAGAGGTGTGATGTTATACGATAGATGTGATGTCATGGAGGATCTTTGATGTCACAACAAGGATGTGATGTCACGGGGAAGTGTGGTGTCATAGGGGAGCTGTGATGTCATGGGGAGAATGTGATGTCATGGGGAAGATGTGATGTCAGAGGGGAGGATGTGATGTCACAGGGGATGTGTGATGTCATGTGATGGATGTGACGTCATAGGGGAGGTGTGATGTCACAGGGAGAAGGTAATGTCACAGGGATGATATGATGTCACAGGAGAGGTGTGATGTTATATGATGGATGCGACGTCATGGGGAGCTGTGATGTCACAGGGAGATGTAATGTCACGGGAAGGATGTGATGTCATTTGATGGATGTGAAGTCATAGAGGATCTTTGATGTCACAACAAGTATGTGATGTCACGGGAAGGTGTGATGTTATATGATGGATGTGATGTCATAGGGGAGGTGTGATGTCACGGGGAGGATGTGATGTCATAGGGGAGGATGTGATGCCATAGGGGAGGTGTGATGTCACAGGGCAGGTGTGAACGGGGAGCATGTGACATAACAAGGATGATATGATATCGCAGGAGAGGTGTGATGTCATATGATGGATGTTACATCATAGGGGAGCTGTGATGTCACAGGAAGGATGTGATGTCATAGGGGAGGTGTGATGTCATAGAGAGATGCGATGTCCTATGATGGATGTGACATCATAGGGGAGTTGTGATTTCACGGGGGAGCTGTGATGTCACAGGGAGGATGTGATGTCACATGGAGGATGTGATGTCACGGGGGAGGTGTGATGTAATAGGAGAGATGTGATGTCCCTCCAACCCAAACCCTTCTGTTGATTCAAGGAAATCTTTAAACAATATTTAAAGCACACTTTTACTACGGCCAGGGCCAAGCAGGGGGAATTCCGCCCCCAGTGCATGTCTGCTGAGAAAAGAAACACAACAGTTTTATACATTTGGAAGAAATAAGTTTCAAAAATTATCTATCATATACATTCTTTGAGAATTGGTACAAAATCTGCCGTATCTAAATAGATATTCGGTTACCCATCCCCTATTTTTATTACCATAGAGTAGTTACATAAAGTTTTATCATTTCAAGCAGCTGTTTCCCCCCCCCTCCTGTCTCCCTTGCAATGCTAAAAGCCTTTCTTCTCCCGCTTTCTCTGTCAGTCTCTTATCTTATCTGCCCTTTATCTTAACTCCCCACAACTGGGCAGACCCCTATGCACAGGCGGCTACATTTTGCAAAGTCACATTTCACGCTAAATTTAAAATAACGTGGCTAAATTTTTATTTTATTTTGTTTTGTTTTGCTTTTATTTCACTGCGTCTCTCTGTGGCTGCAGGAGAGGCCACGGGGACACGGATGGAACCTCAGGGCCCGCACGGAGCAGCCGAACGGCCCCGGGGTGACACGGGGGGGTCCCCAAAGCCCCCCCGGGACTGTGCCTGTGCTCCCCCGCCCGCAGCCGGATGGTCTCTCCCGAGCCCCGGGTGGGATTCCTCCCCCCGCAGGGTCCCCACACTTGGTCTCTCCCACCTCCCCTAGAGCCACAGGTCCCGCCCCCTCCTGTCAATCACGCCAGTTCCCGCTGGTGATTGGTAAATCCTCGGGGCCCCTGCCCAAAGCAGCCAATGGCAGCGCTGTCCCCGCCCGCAGCCAAGATGGCGGCGCCCAGGGCGGGCCCGGAGCGCGTCCGCCGGTTCCTCTCCCGTGGGATCCGCCGGTGCCCGGAGAGGGGTTTTCTTGTGCCGCCGGGGCCAGAAGCGGTGGGTTTTTTGCTTCTGGATCGACCCCTGGCTCTGCCCGGGGCTCCTCAGCCCTCGAGCGCTGCCCTGAGTCCTGGGAGAAGCCACGGGCCCCGGCCGGTCCGTGAGGGCGGGGAGAGGGACGGGCCCGAGGGAGCCCGAGCGCGGCGGGTAAATAACAATAAAGTGAAGGAGAAGCCGACAAAAGGAGGTGATTTTTGCGTGGGGGCGGCAGGGAGAGATCTTCCTCACTGGCTTTATTGCAGTTAGGAGGGGGTTAAGCAACCCAAAAAATGAAACAGCAGCTCCTGTTCCTAAACTGCAGAGGCCCTTCAGTGTTCCTGAAGTGTCACCCAGGCACCGTGTGCATTGGAGGGGTGGCTTTACCTTCTTCTCCCCGGCCCTGTCCCCGCGGTTTTTGCCCAGGTCCACGTCCTGAGCTGTTGTTTCCCTCATTTCTTCCAGCAAAAAATTTCATCTCTGTGGTCCCAAATGATCCCTCTCTGGATGCCGGCACAGATGAGAGGGAGGAATCAAGGGTGCCCAGAGAAGCTGTGGCTGCTCCATCCCTGGAAGATTCCAAGGCCAAGTTGGAGCAGGTTGGAAAGGCTGAGAGAATTGGGATTGTTCAGCCTGGAGAACAGGAGGCTCCAGGGAGACCTAATTGTGCTCTTCCAGTGCCTGAAGGGGCTCCAGGAGAGCTGGAGAGGACTTAGGACCAGGGATGGAGTCACAGGACAAGGGAGAATGGTTTCCCACTGCCAGAGAATAGGGTTAGATGGGATTTTGGGAAGGAATTCTTGGCTGGGAGGGTGGGGAGGGGCTGGGATGGAATTCCCAGAGAAGCTGTGGCTGCCCCATCCCTAAAAGTGTCCAAGGCCAGGTTGGAGCAACCTGGTCTAGTGGAAGGGATCCCTGCCCATGGCAGGGGGTGAGACTGGATGAGCTTTCAATCCCTCCCAACCCAAACCATTCCAGGATCCTGTGACTCTCTGGTAACTGGGAAGCTGGAATAGATCTGGCTGCTCTTCCCTCCAGACACTCTGTAACACTAAAGGATGTCCTACAGGTCTCCTCACCTATGGCTTCCTGTCACCAAAGGTGTGTGGCACTGCTGCAGCCCAACCTCTGCTGGCACTTCTGAGTCCCTCAGAACCACTCCCCAAAATTCCCATCCCACAAGGGAGCAACAGTGCCAGATTAGTGGAGTTTGTCTCTAAAATCAGGTTGTGAGCACCAAGGAGAGCAATGCTCCTGAGCTGGGAGGGAGCTGGGAGGGAGGGATGAGCTCTGCTCCCCGTGCTGATGGACAGAGGGTGTGTTGGTGTTGTGCTCAGCTGTGCCTCTGCCAGCACTTGGATTTTTTCCCCCTCTTTTCCCAGGAAGGGCTGGGCCTGGGTGATTTTGGTGTGAGCATCACTGCTGAGGGGAGCAGCTGTGCCAGCTTGGGATGAACAGCCTGGAGAGCAGGTTTCAGCAGCATAAGAGCAAAATCCCCTTTTAGCCTCTGAGTATGTGATGATGGATCCTGCTGGGGCAGAAGCAGGTCCTCACACAGGAGCCTCCTTGGCAGGAAGTGGGTTGGTGTATTTGCCTGATTTGCAGCAAAAAACCACCAGTAAAACTAATTTTTTTGTTTGGACTCCCAACACCTGTGATCTTTGGTGACTTGGAGAGTGAGATCAGGTCTGCCCATAAATCAGCAGTGATTTCCCAAGCTGTTTTCTGAGGGCTGATCTCAGCCCTAGGGACTCTCTAGGCCTTCCTTCCCTGTTGATTTTCCCTTCTTAGGCCCTGCTTAGCGGGGCTTTTCTCCACCCAGCACAGAGACCAAGGCTCTGAGAAGCAGAAGACTCCTGCTTCCTCTTCCTCTGCAGGTTCCTGGCCTGCCACGTGCTGGGAATGTCCACGTCCATGTGTTTGCCCTGCACGTGTCCCAGTCCTTTCCCTCCAGGACAGAGCTGTTCAGGGCTGTGGGCCTCAGCTTTTGGTGGAACCCCTCTAGAAGGAGATGCTGCTGCAGCCCTGCCTCTGTGTGCTCCTGGAAGGTTAAGGGTGTTGGGATGCTGGTCTGGCTCTGCTGGGACAGGACGGGGTGTGGGATTTGTGCTGGTGTCCTTGGAGAACCTCCACCACGGAGAGCTCTGACACATCTGCAGCGTGTCCCTGCCAGGGCTGTGTTGGTGGGAGTCCTGAACAGCCCCTGAGGTTGAATTCAGGGTCCTTTTCCCTTTGGGAAGGGTAACTCCCCTCTGGCTGCAGGAATTCACAGCCCGTGCTCCTGGCAGGGCAAGGTGGTGATGGATTGACCCCGGGCAGCCAAGTTTCCCACCCCCTTCCTGGATCCAGGTGCTGCAGGAGGGGACTCGGTTCCCTCTGGAGCTGGCAGAGCTCAGCAGGGAGCGGCAGCCTTTGGAGCAGCCTCTGTCCTGGCTCCTCCCTGCCCCGCAGCCGGTCCCATCCCTCCATCTCCAGGGAGTGGAGCTGCAGGACTGCAGAGCTCCCCAGAGACAGCAGAGGGAGGGTTTGTCAGTGCAGGAGGCTCTGCAATTCCAGCTCCTTCACAGGCTGGAGACACTTTGGAGCCCCCATGAGCCTTGTTTAAGAGCTGCTGTTGGCATGAGCCACCTCCAGCCCTGGGAACGAGCTCTTCGTTCCTGGGTGATGAGATTAGATCAGGGGGAGCTGTAAGCTCAAGAGTGCCCTGGCAGTGTCACCCACAGTCTTTGAGGACGTTGCCCTTCTGTAGACTACAAACATCATCTTTGTTTCCAGAGCCTGTTCCAGAGTGGAGCCAGTGCAGCTGGTCTGGAGATGCAGACCAGGAGGTGGCTGCTGGAGCAGCCAGAGGGAGGGGAGAAAGGAGCAACCTCCCACACAGAGGGGTTTGAAAGGCACAGCTCTCCACACAGAGGGGTCTGCAGGCTGCACCAAGGCAGGAATTCAGCCTAGGAGGTAGGACATGGACATGGTACCCTGTCACATGTCCTGCTGCAATCTCTCTGTCCCTGCTCAGCTCTGGTTGTGTGTCTGGAGGATGGAGATCTGGGAGCAGAGTGTGAGGGCACACAAGTCTCTCTGGTTTGTGTGAACCAGGCCCTGTGGTCATCAGCCTGGGGCAGTGTTACCTGGTGGGGCAGGACAGGGACCGTGGCCTCACTGAGGTCCAGCTCCATGTCACCTCCAGGTGGGAGAACTGCTGTGTCTGCTTCCAGTCTCCCATGGCTCCTGATCTTTTCTCAAATTCAGTTAAGACTATTTTCTTTGTCTTCTCCAGTTTGCCATTCCCCATGGAAGCTGGGCAGCAAGCGTGCTGTGAGCTGGCAAAGCAGAGTGGAGTGTGAAAGGGCTGCTGTCAGCCCAGCCCGGCTGAGAAGGGCTTTTCAAACTCAGGGGAGTCTGTGAAATTGCCCTGGAAGTGACAGAATCACAGAATGGTTTGGGTTGGGAGGGGCCTTAAAGCCCATCTTGTTCCACCCCCTGCCATGAGCAGGGACATCTCCCACTAGCCCAGGTTGATCCAAGCCCCCTTAAACCTGGTCTTGGACATTTCCAGGGATCCAGGGGCAGCCACAGCTTCTCTGGGCAACCTGTGCCAGGGCCTCACCACCCTCATGGCAAATGATTTTTTTCTGATACCTAGTCTAATCCTACTCTCTGTCAGTGTGAAGCCATTCCCTCTTTTTCTGTCACTCCAGGCCCTTGCAAATTGTCTCTCTCCATGTTTCTTGTGAGCTCCTTCAGGTACTGGAAGGCCACAATTAGGTCTCCCCAGATCCTTCTCCAGGTGAACCCCCCCAGCTCTCCCAGCCTGGCTCCAGAGCAGAGGGGCTCCAGCCCTGGAGCATCTCCAGGGCGTCCTCTGGACTCTCTCCAGCAGCTCCACATCCTTCTGCTGTTGTTCCCAGTGCTGGAGCCAGCTCTGCAGGTGGGGTCTCACCTGAGGGGGCAGAGGGGCAGAATCCCCCCCCTGCCCTGCTGCCCTTGCTGTGGGATCAGCCCAGGGCTCAGTCATGTCCAGCCTCTCCCCCACCAGCACCCCCAAGGCCTTCTCCCCAGGGCTGCTCCAGCTGTTCATTACCAGCCTGGATTGATCCTGGGGGTTGCCCTGACCCAGGTGCAGCACCAGCCCTTGGCCTTGTTAAACCTCCTGAGATTCCCAGGGGCCACTTCTGGAGCTTGTCCAGGTCCCTCTGGGTGTCCCTGTCCTTCAGGTGTCTCACTGCACCCTCAGCTTGGGGTCACCTGCAAACCTGCTGGGGGCCCTCGATCCCTTTGTCTGTGTCATTAATGAAGATATGAAATCACACTGGTCCCAGTACAGTCCCCTGAGTCCATAGTAGTCCTGGGGCAGCTGCTTTGCCCACCTGGGAGGGAGGAATTTGACACTGATTGTGCAGCATTGTCCAGTTTTGAAGAAGGTAATCCCAGTTCCAGAGTGTCCTACAACACCTGCACTGGGACAGTCTGGCCAGGGAGGGATGTTTTGTGCTGGGGGAGGCTGGTCTGGGACATGGCCCTTCTGGACAGGGTGAGTGGGATCCCAGTGGGATGCTGGGATGCTCCATGGCTTGCTGGGGATATGGTGTGAAGCATCCACTTCACAGGGTCAGCTTTCCTTGTTTTTTTCATGGGATGTTAAAGAAACTGGATCTCTTCCTGCACCACATCTGTCTGGGACAGGATGAACACAGGACTGGATGGGGGACACGACAGAGCCCACTTTCTGACTCTCCTAGTCCTGGATCTACACTGGCTGCAACTTCCCTCCTTGGAGTACTGGGATACTCCATGTGCAGGGCTGATGCTCCCAACGGGGGAAGCTCTACTGCTACCAGGTTCCAAGCCCTTGTCCTGGCAGGTTTGGGGTGCCATGGGGGCGTGGATGCCTTCACAGTGCCTCTCTGGCCCTGGGGGTCCCTGATGTGCTCTGCCAGCGGCCTCTAAACTGGAATCCCTTCCCTGCCCCAGCACAGGGTGTCTGTGGGTGAGTTAGAGGGGTGCAGGCACCGAAAGCTCATCTTGCCTGGCTGAGTCACCCCCAAATGCTCTGGGAGGTCTGGCTGAAACTGCTGCGATTGGCACTGCAGAGAAGTCAAACTGGACAAGTCTGGAGTGTTTCTAAACCCTGTGCAGCGCCTCAGCAGTGATTCAGCACTGATGGGAGCCCAGCAGCTGCCCAGCTCAGCTGAACCTCTGGTGATTTGGGCAGTTTGTGCAGAGCTGCAGCTCCCAGGGCTCTTCCCCACCCAGGGCAGGTTTCCTGCAGGGCAGCACGTCCGGATGCACGACTTCTCCAGCTCTGTCTGACCTGTTAGCAATGGGCAAAGCTGGATGGAGGTGTCCACCAGACCCTCGTTTCCTGCCTAGGCTTATTTCTGGGCCTGGTGACATGAAAGACAAACCAAAAACACTGCAGCAGGATCATGTTGGCCCTTCCCTGCTGAAGGCAGGTCAGTGAATGCAGTGTGGGCTGATCACCTCCTGTGTCATCTCTGAACATGGTCTGTGGGCTGTAGGTGTGGGATTGAACCAAACCCTGCTGTGTCTGTGGAGCTCCCTGGTGTTCAAGGATTTTTCTTTGAAGCCACGATGCAGCAGCAGTTCAGTCAAAGGTGATGCTGTGTGTGCTCAATCCCTCTGACAGCAGCCTTGGGAGGCACCTTGATCCATGGAAAAGATCCTGTTATGTCACAAGGAGCTGGGATGTTTGTTTGATAAGGAAATTATCTCCACATCTGCAGCTCAGCTGCTGTTCTTGCTGTATAAGGGGACTCTTGAGGCCTCCAGCTTCACTCCTTGGTCTGTGCCCAGCCCTGGCACTGCCAGAGGGTTGGGGGTCTGCCAAGGGACTGTGGGTGTTCAAGGGCCAGAGCTGTCCAAGAGCTCAGCCAGAAAGGATCATGATGACATTGGGGCTGTTCAGCCTGGAGAAGAGAAGGATCTGGGGAGACTTAGGATCCCTTCCAGAGCCTAAAGGGGCTGCAGGAGAGCTGGAAAGGGACTTTGGACAAGGGCCTGGAGTGACAAGACAAGGGGAATGGCTTCACACTGACAGAGGGCAGGATTAGGTGGGATACTGGGAAGAAATCCCTCCCTGGGAGGGTGGGGAGGCCCTGGCACAGGTTGCCCAGAGAAGCTGTGGCTGCCCCATCCCTGGAAGTGTCCAAGGCTGGGTTGGACGGGGCTTGGAGCAACCTGGGCTAGTGGAAGGTGTCCCTGCCCATGGCAAAGGTTTAGAACTAGACTGTAAGATCCCTTCCAAACCAAACCATTCTATGGTTCATGTGATTCTATGATTCTATGACATGAAACTTGAGTAAAGTCACCGGGAGCACCAAACCATAATGTGCCTGCTCTGGCTGACACTGGTTTCCCTCGCCCTCCTGGGTGACATGGGCTCCTCTTCACCCTCAGCAGGCTCTCCAGCAGATGCAGATTTGCATGACAGACCCAGAGGCAGTGGCCTGTGAAGTTCTGTTACCCTGCAAATGACATTTCCTCTCATTTGCTCACTCCTGTGCAATGGAGCCGCTCTCTGACCTGCCCCAAGCTCTGGTCTGGGCAATCCCTCTGGGGTGGCCTTGGAGGACTTGGAGGTTCTAGAGGTGCTGGTTTTTGCAGCTCTTTGTTTTCTGTGCCCACAGCTCTGCCTTTGTCCCATCTTTTGTCCATGTCCAGCCACCTGCCCTCTGCGTGGTCCCTTTGGTGGGACGGTGCTGCCTCACAGAATCTCCTGAGCTGGAAGAGACCCACAGAGATCATCGAGTCCAATCCTCAGCCCTGCACAGGACACCCCAACAATCCCACCCTGTCCCTGAGAGCATTGTCCAAACCCTCCTGGAGCTCTGGCAGCCTTGGGGCCGTGCCCACTGCCCTGGGGAGCCTGGTCAGTGCCCAACCAGCCTCTGGGGGAAGAACCTTTTCCTGAGATCCAACCTGAGCCTGCCCTGACACAGCTCCAGCCGCTCCATCTGAGGAAGCTGAAGACACCAGTGAGGTCTGACCTCAGTCTCCTCCAGCTGACCAAACCAAGTGCCCTCAGTCTCTCCTCAATTTCCCCCTCCAGACCCTTCACCATCTTCGCCCCCCCTTTGCCTGATGCCGCTGTTGCTGCTGTGACTGCTCAGCACCACAGACAAACCCAGATTTCTGTGCTCTCTTTGCCCTCCTGTCCCTCACCCGCCAGCCCCAGCTCCTTCACTGGCTGCAGCAGCCACCCAGGCTTTCCACATCCCTGGTGAAGGCCTGGCAGCATGTTGAGGTTGTTTTGCTTCCCCCGGCAGCCCGTGCCTGCCTTGCCCTGCCCACACCCGGCTCCCTCCCGGCTCCTCTGCCTTGGCGTGGCACCTCCTGGCCTTTGTTCCCGCCTGTTGCACGGCGAGCAGATGAAAGCCGACCTTGGAGCCTAATTTATAGCTACCTTGAAACTCAGTTTTGGCAGGGCAAAGCACGCCAAAAGATGTGGCAATGCCCAGGGAGCCGCACTCACGGTGCTTATCAAACGATGCTTGAAAGGCTCGGTAATGCAAGAGGAGGGTTGACTTGCTTAATTCCAGCAGGGGATAAACTGCCTCTATTACAGGGACACGTGTTTGAGAGCAAGGAGCTGAGAGCTGCCTTTTAGAACTCGTCCAGCAAGGCAACTCAGCTCCGGGAGCCCCGGTGCGAAGGGCAGCCAGGCTGGGGAGAGGTAACGTGTCTCAGCAGGGCTGCACCACCTCCCCAGCCACCTTCTAGAAAACGGGCCTAGAGAGGAGCTCATTGCCTTCAACACAATCACAGATGTGAGTCAGCCACAGGGGGATCTCTGGGCAGCAGGAATTTGTAGCCACCACATCTGCAGGGATGCTGCTGGCACAATTACTGTGCTGCCAGGAGAGCCTGGGCACAGTCAGGTGCGTGGCAGCCTTGGCTGAGGCAGAGAGCTGTGACCTGCCACTGCACATCCATCTCTGCTCACAGAATCACAGAGCCACAGGATCACAGAATCCCGGGATATGCTGAGTTGGAAGGGACTCACAAGGATCATCGAATCCAACCCTCAGCCCTGCACAGGCTCATCCCCAAGAGTCCCACCCTGTGCCCCAGAGGATCAGCCAAACCCTCCTGGAGCTCTGGCAGCCTTGGGGCTGTGCCCACTGCCCTGGGGAGCCTGGGCAGTGCCCAACCAGCCTCTGGGGGAAGAACCTTTGCCTGAGATCCAACCTGACCCTGCCCTGACACAGCTCCAGCCATTCCCTGGCTGCTGTCCCTGGTCCCCCCAGAGCAGAGCTCAGTCCCTGCCCCTCCTCTGCCCCTGCCCAGGAAGTTGTAACTGCACTGAGGTCTCCCCTCAGTCTCCTCTTCTCCAGCTGAACACACCAAGTGCCCTCAGTGTCCTCACACGGCTTCAAATCAAGGCCCTGCACCATCTTTGCTGCCTCCTTCGGACACTCTCTAAAGGCTTGAGATCTTCCTTATATTGCAGTGCCCCAAACTGCCCCAATATTGCAGGTGAGGCTGCCCCAGGTCAGAGCATAGTGGGACAATCCCCTCCCTGTCCTGGCTGGTGATGCTGGGCCTGATGCCCCCCAGGACAGGGTTGACCCTCCTGGCTGCCAGGGCACAGGGAGCTGTGCACAGCCCTGGGCCAGCCCAGAGCCCTGGGCAGCATCTGAGGAGCGTGAGGGGACCACACACCCCAGGGCACAGCTGGCCACTGCCAAGCTGGTCTTGCAGCTGATACCCAGAGCTTCCCTGTCCCCTTGTCTCTGCTGGGAGGTGCCACTGTCCTGGCTGCTGGCCATCTGCACTGGAGGGAGCCTATGGTGCTTAAGGTAGGGCAGGATTTTAACATTGCAGGGTGGGAAGGAGGCACAAAAAGTCCTTTTTCTGCTCCAGTGCAGGACAGTGCAACTGGCCTTGCCTCAAATGGGGTGTCTGTCTTCTCCTTAAAGACTTCTACTGCTGCAGGCTCCATGGGGTAAAAGGTACTTGCTTCAAACCATCAACAGCTGCTTTTTTCCCCCTCAAGACCCCTTTTTCAGGGCTAGGAAGAGTCTAGGAACTGTCCTCTCCATGAACCGTCCCCAGCAGCCAGGGCAGGTGAGAGTTTGGGTGTAGCCTCCTGCCCCTGGAGCAACAACAGCTGTGAGACCCTGGGACAATGTGGAGCCTTCAGGACACTCATGTTTCCACGTGGGAACAGCCAGGCACTGAGGGAAGATTCTGTGGTGCTGTTGAGGTAATTCCAGCTGCTGTCTTGGGGATATTGAGCTTTTTGGGTTTCTGGGGGCCTTGGAGAAAGCTGAACCACACATGGATCCTCTGCTGGTGTCCCATGAGTGTGACCTACCTGTCTTGGGGTACCTGTGCTCCCAAGGAAGGGGTTCCAGGGAGCAGGTCCAGTCCCACCCAGGCTCCCCCACCATCAGCTCACTCTCCAGCTTTGTTACAAGCTCTTCTACTTATCCTTCTCCAGGACAAAGCCTGGGTTTCATGCTCTAAAAACACCACCCCACCACTGCCTTCCAATTATTTCTGACACTTGAGTTACACAGGAAAAATCCCTCTGAGAACAATAATTATGCCATGGGCCACTACATGGGTCTGGGGGAGCAGGATCTGTAGATAAAACCAGCTCTGAAGGGGGATGTCCCACAGCAGGATGGTCAGGACCCCATCCTTGCTACCTGCCCAAGGACCAGGGATCAGTCTCTGTCCCTCTTGCTCTACCTGTGGTGACACTTCCACTCTTGCTGATCAGGGAAGACCCTCAGGACACCCATGGGGTGCGTGGGAGTCCCCTTGGCCAACACTTCTTTGTCCCGTGCATTGGGACAGGACTTTTTGTACCGGCAATGTTGAAAAAGTGTCCCAGTTGCAAATGTGTCTTCCTTGCCTTCCCACAGCCACGGCAAATGCTTTGGATGCCATGTGCTGTGCCAAGGACAAGTAGTTTCCGTTCCCAAGGAGGTTCCCTCCTTCCAAAGTTGCTGCTGGGCTGCAGCAAGGGGCCCTTTCCCCTTCTGTTCAGTTGCCCACAATGGCAGGAAATTTCCAGGACATGAGGCCTCAAGTGGAATGTGGGGTAGAAGTGTCTAGAAAACTTGTGTAAAAGCCAGTTTCTGCACAGAAAGCTCTAAATTTTATTGTGTTTTGTCAAATTGACTTAAATAAGAGATTAAAAATCATTCAAGACAGCTGCTGCTTGGTAACTACTGAAACATCCTCTCTGGTTGTCTAGATCAAACACTTGTACAAATGTCAGCCTTGTTTGATTACAAGAGGAACACTTTGATCTACAGAAGCAAGGTAAGATTTTTTTCAGTCATTCCTAAGCGGCAGAACAGTCCTTAATGATGTGATTTTAATGAAATTACGTGCATTTCAACCTCAGCTGGTGTGCCTTTAAAGGAAAGAGAAAGTGCTCTTTGGTGTCACAGAAGTGGTGAACCTCCTCTGCCACCCTGGAGGCTTCCACTGCACATCAGGAGTCTGGAGTTCTGCAGAAATGGCCCACAAACGTGGTGACCCCAGAGTCAGGTGTGTTTTAGCTCTCAGACCACCCACTCCCACCCTCTCCTAGGGGGATCTGCAGTCCCCTGGATGTTGTGAAGGACTCTGTAGTTAGAAATTACTATATTTGGCCACTTTGGTTGCACAGTGTTCACCCCTAGTCTGTGCAATGAAAGACTCTGCAAGTCCACGAAGTTGTTGTTAAACCTAAAAACACATTTTTCCCTTCTCAGGGAAGGCGTTTGGGGCCAGACAACACCACGTATGGTGGGAGGTGGTGCCTTCAGCCTGGAGAAGCAGAGGTTACCCAGTGATTTTCTCCACCAAGGGGAAGGGCCAGAGCCTTCCAAGGTGCACTGAAAAAGGACAAGTGGCACCGTGCAGAGGCTGCAACAGGGACAATTTCAAGTGTACACAAGGAAACAGATTTTCCTGAGAGAGATGTGCAGCCCTGGGATGGGATCTTCACTGAGGACATTCAAAGCTCAGCTGGGCAAGGGCTGGAGTGACCCAAGCCCTGCTTTGAATGTGGTGTTGGGCTCAGGGCCTCCCAAAGTCCCTGCCAGCCTGAATCTCTCGTGATTTGCCTGTCCTGCAGGGCAGTGAGCAGTACCCACACATGGAGCTCATTGCATCCTGCAGGAGACCTGAGAAAGGGAGATGTCACTGAATCACAGAGTACTTGGGGTTGGAAGGGACCTCTGGAGATCACCCAGTCCAACCCCCTGCCAAGGCAGGGTCACCTGGAGCAGGTGACACAGGAACGCATCCAGGTGGGTTTGGAATGTCACCAGAGACGAAGACTCTGCACCCTCCCTGGGCAGCTGTTCCAGGGCTCTGCCACCTCCATGGGAAGAAGTTCTTCCTCATGTTGAGGTGGAACTTCTTGTGTTTTAGTTTATGTTCATTACTCCTTGTCCTGTCACTGAAAAGAGTCTGGCACCATCCTCGGAGATATTTGTGTGGATTGATGGGATCTCCTCTCACTCTTTTCTTCTCCAGACTAACCAGGCCCAGCTCCTGCAGTGTCTCCTCACCAGAGAGATGCTTCAGATCCCTCAACACCTTTGTGGCCTCTGCTGGGCCCTTCTCTAGTAGCTCCTTCTAATTTATCCCTCGACAATGACATATCTTGCTTGGGTTTTGGCAGCCTAGAAACGGGGTGGTAGGAGGAGCTGCCCCAAAGCACAGCCTTTCTCTGTACCAGGGCATGGCTATGTGGGACATTCCTGCCTGGAGCACCTCATTACTCATTTCCATTATAAACCAGGGCCAGGTGTGTTTGTCCTCCAGCAGCGTGGCAGGAGGGCAGGGATACACTCTGGAGGATGAGCCTCCTCTTGTCCTCCTTGATTTTGTGCCCTGGTCAAGATATCAGATCCCAGCTAAAGGCCAAGAGCTGTTTCTGCTTCCAACTCCACTTTGGACTTGCCAGGGAGTGTCACCAAGTCCCTCTGCCGTGCCTGGGGCTGCTGGGATGTGGAGCAGGAGCTCAGCCAACAGGCTGGGAGGTGGAATAAATTGCATCCTTAAACCAAGGCCAAGGGGAGGTGTGAACCTGCTCTGCCCCGAGCTCTTGGAGCTGGTGTCAGAGCCAGGTCAGGCTGTCCCAATCCCTGCTTGCTCCCCATGGGGAGGGGGGCTGGACTGGCAGTGCTGGGCTTCCCAGAGCAACCCAACAACCCCCCCCACACATAGAGAATAGAACAACAAAAATCATGCTGGTGCTTCAGCACATTTCCAGTTGTGGATTTTTGCAAGGTGTGACCTGGCCAAAGGGACCCAGAGGCCATGCAAGGATCAGCACCCAGTGTGCAGGCAAGACTTGGATGGTTGAAAGTCTTCTTGACTGTCAGGGAAGACCCTTTGCCTCTTCTCTAGTACTGTTACCTGATGATGGTTCATAAATGCAGGTCATAATTTCACTTCAAAAAATCTGTTTATCCCTGTTCAGTATGAAGGGGAACATGTGAATACTTGTCCATCTTGAAAACCCAGTTCAGGATGGACTGGTCCTGGAGAGCAGGCACGAGTGAAACAGAGAACCCCTGCATGACATGTGCTGATTAGCCTCAAATAGCATCTCTAATCACTAGTGTTAGATTTCACTGTTAAAATAAAACATATCCCTCAGAAATTATGTTAGTAGGATGACTTGCATAAATCTATTGAGTGGGTCATAGCAGTTTTTATTTAGCAGGTTTCTTAGTTTATTTAGGAGATAGAACGAGCTTCAAGGATATCCTGGGATTATTATTGTCATCAAAGTCCCTCCCTGCACCCCTAAGTAGATGCCAAATGAGTAATTAACATCCTGTGAGAATCACCTCTACCCCACGCTTGACATCCATGTGTCCTCTTCATCCCCTCTCCTGGTGTCTGCCCCTGGCATCACAGGACCTCGGGGCCTTTGGAATGGGGTGAGAGGGAGGATGAGTCCCCATGGGTCAGATCTGTTCCCAGTCAGTGTCCCCAGTCCATGGCATCCCGGGGCCTTCCCTGATGGAAGTCTGGTGCCACTCACTTGATCTTGGGAGTAACTTGGGAGTCTCTCTGTGTTCTCTTCTCAATCATCTTCTCTTCTCCTCCTTGTCCAGGGCTCCTCAAGGATTGCAGGTGAGAGACCACAGCCCTGAGTGTAGGTGGAGGAGGGTCTCCATCATCATGGCCTCGGTGCATCTCACTCCAGAGCAGAATCAGGTGCTGTGCAGGCATCAGAGCCTTTCCAAATGCAGGACAGCAAGGAGGGTGGAGAGGCAAAGTCCTCCAGCAGCTGCTTTTCCAAAGGGATGAGTATGGCCTCAGTGTGACTTTTCAACCCCACAGCTCCCAGTGGGCACCGGTGCCCCATGGGGTTAATGGTGGAGGACACTCTGTGCTTGGGTCAGTACAACCTTTTCATCTGGAGAGGACTCACCTACGTTGGCAGTTGCAGACAAATCCTCCTGGAATTAGAGCAGGCAAGAGGCCAGGCCTGGAGGACAGGTAGTGAGATGGATCACCAGTAATCCCAGTGCTCGGGCTGGGGATCACTGCTCTCATCCTCCCCATGAGAGGGCAACCATGCCAATGGCAAACAGTGTCTTTGTGCTTAAGCTGGGATCAAACTCTGACAGGATTCCCTAGCGCAGGGTGTGGGGAGAAATAAAACCCTCTCATAGAATCACAGAATCCCAGGATATGCTGAATTGGAAGGGACCCACAAGGATCATTGAGTCCAACTCCTGGCCCTGCACAAGACCATCCCCAAAAATCACACCCTGTGCCCCAGAGGATCATCCAAATGTTCCTTGAGCTCTGGCAGCCTTGGGGCTGTGCCCAGTGCCCTGGGGAGCCTGGGCAGTGCCCAACCACCCTCGGGGGGAAGAACCTTTGCCTGAGATCCAACCTGACCCTGCCCTGACACAGCTCCAGCCATTCCTTGGGGTCCTGTCCCTGGTCCCCCCAGAGCAGAGCTCAGTCCCTGCCCCTCCTCTGCCCCTCCCCAGGAAGGTGGAACTGCAGGGAGGTCTCTCCTCAGTCTCCTCTTCTCCAGCTGAACACACCAAGTGCCCTCAGTGTCCTCACACAGCTTCAAATCAAGGCCCTGCACCATCTTCGCTGCCTCCTTTGGACACTCTCTAAAGGCTTGAGATCTTCCTTATATTGCAGTGCCCCAAACTGCCCCAATATTGCAGGTGAGGCTGCCCCAGGTCAGAGCATAGTGGGACAATCCCCTCCCTGTCCTGGCTGGTGATGCTGGGGCTGATGCCCCCCAGGACAGGGTTGTCCCTCTCCCAAAGCCCTGCACTGGAACAACGCTCTGCAGGGGAGAGAAGAGTCAGCACCGATGCCAGCAGTGGCTGCACCTCCCTGCAGAGCACGTGGTGCTGCCCAGGTGTGGTGTGGGCACGTGGACACACATAACCTGGTGTCTGACATCACAGGGGTCCCGGGCCACGGTCACAGCCCGTGTTCCCCGTCTGTCCCAGGGGACTGTGGTGTAATCACCTCCCTCTCCCTGCTCCCCTCACCAGGGGCTGCTGTGACAAGTCGGGTCACACTGGAACATGTTGCTAAATCGTTACATAAGTTGGTCTGTGAGGTTTCCTCCCCCACCAGCCATGCAGGGATTTCACAACACCGTGGAATCGAGGGCATCCTCACACCATTTACACACTTGCTCCCTGAATTTTGTCCTGTCACCTCTGCACCTTTCACAGCGGGAACAAACTCTCCCTTTGCTAAAGTGTTTGTGATCTGGTCCAGGTTGTGACAGCCCCAGGGAGGCCAAGACTTCAGGTACCATCCTGGGACACTTCCCCTGGGTCCCCACCTGTGGGAGACCATTCACACCTCTTTGGTTCCAAACACCCATCTGGATTCTGTCTTGACCTTCAGTGGCCATGGGCACGAGTCCTCTCCTTGACTTTTTGTGCCATGCACTGATAACGCTCCTGGGCCTGGCAGCATCACCTCTGGGGATGGTGCCCCACACCCCTGCCCTCCCTCCAACCCCTCCTGGAAGCAGCAGATGCACCTGGCAGGACCTGACTTGACTGCATTTGCAGGGCACCACCCAAGAAATGCTTGTGCACCCCACGGGGGCCTCCAGAGCACACTGAGCTTATCGAAGGGTTTTTCATGGGAGTGTGGGCTCTTCTTCCCTGTTTGAGAGTGGTTATTCCAACCACAGCCATCCTCAGGCACTGCCTCCATTGACAGCCAGCTCCCCATGAACTTGCCAGACGTGGGATGGCACGAAGAGGGGGAGACTCTTCAACCCTTCACACATCTAGAAGCAAGAAAGGCGCTAGACAGGTCCTTGGATGGTCCGCAAGACCTAGAGGAATGTAGCAGGGAGATGAAATGAGAGAGGAAATGGAGGTCTGTCAGGTCTTCCAGGCACAGTTAAGCAGGATTCACTGTCACTTGGAGCCTGTCGTGGGAACACAACCTTGCTGAGGGGCTGGTGCATCCTCACAGGCAGCCAGGAGACCCCAGAGAGGGGTGCAGCACAGGGCTGGATGTGGTGGGCAGCACCACGACATGGACACACAGCCCAGGCCCCCGTGCTGACCTCACCAGCACCACCCACTTTCAAGGGAAGCCTCTTGCAGCATCACCATGTAATTGGTCCCCGAGAACAGGCTGCATCACCAAAGATAAGTGCCATGAGCACAAGGAGTTCCTCATTGCACCCATTCCCTCCCACGTGTCCCCTCCTGAGGATGTCACAACCTGCCACTGAGGTGCACCAGCACCAGGGAAGTCCCTGGGCCAGGGCCAACCCCAGAGATCCTGTGCTGGGATCTTCTGCAGCCTCCTGGGAATACAGTGGGGTTTGTTCCCAGATTCACTCAAACACCATCGCAAACTTTGCCCTCGGGCTGCTGGGCCAGGTCTGTAGCAAGGAGGGGCTTGGCCAGCAGGGTCCCCGTGGTGAGTCTGGGTGTGCATCCCCCTCACAGAGCTGGGTGAAGACACAGCTGCAGGCTGAGCTCACCCTGTCCTGGGCATTGCCCTGGCAGAGAGCACTGGGTAGAGATGGGAGGAGAACAGCAGCTCCTTGATCTATTCAAGATCCTCAGGTGAAACAGGGAAACAAGGAGATGAAAACTGGGTGGATTGGCCAACTGGATGGCCTTCTTCTGGAGGGGAAGCAGAGATCCTTCCTTCTCCATCACCATCCTCCCCTCCCAGGGCACCTCCCTGGTGCCTGCCCTTCCCTGGCAGCTGCATGGCCACTCCTGGGGCCTGTTTCCAGAGTGACCTGCTGACCACATCCCTTTTTCTCTGCTGACAATCCTGTTCAGCCCTGGGAGCTGTCAGCAGTTCAGAGCTGTGATGTTGTTGCTCATCAAAGGTGGGACCCGGGATGTGACTGTTTGGCAGGGGATGTCCAAGCATAGGGAGGGGCAGTAGGGACAATCTCAGCCTTGATAGTGCTGAGTCTGGGCCTGCTGTCAGGCACCTGCAGGCTCCTGCCCAGAGCTTTAAGGGGGGGGTCTCCAGCCCACAGCCCACCCTGTCCTGCTTTGTGCCCCCTTGAGTGGGTTACATGTGCCATCTACCACAAATGGGCAGCAAAGGCAGGGAATGAGGAGTGTGAGCCTGTGGAGGTCCAGTGGACAAGGACAAGGGCTTGGCTTCCCTTTCAGCCCCAGGATGGTCAGGAGGGGAGCACAGGACACACAAGGAAAGGCTGGGAGACCTGGATTTGTTCAGATTGAAGAAGGGAAGGTTTGGAGGGATCTCACAGCTCTCTGCAGCTGATGAACAAGAGCAGGTAGAGAGGATGGAGCAAGTTCAGAGGAGGCTACAGAAATGCTGGAGCCCCTCTGCTCTGGAGCCAGGCTGGGAGAGCTGGAGGAGTTCACCTGGAGAGGAGAAGGCTCCAGGGAGACCTGAGAGCCCCTTCCAGTGCTAAAGGGGCTCCAGGAGAGCTGGAGAGGGACTGGGGACAAGGGATGGAGGGACAGACAAGTCAGAATGGCTTTCCACTGCCAGAGGGCAGGGTTAGATGGGATATTGGGAAGAAATTTCTCCCTGTGAGGGTGGTGAGGGGCTGGGATGGATTTCCCAGAGAAGCTGTGGCTGCCCCATCCCTGGAAGTGTCCAAGGCCAGGTTGGACGGGGCTTGGAGCAACCTGGGATAGTGGAAGGTGTCCCTGCCCATTGCAGGGGGATAGAATGAGGTGAGCTTTGAGGTCCCTTCCAACCCAATCAATCCATTTTGTGATTCTATGGAGATGGAATCACACCTTCGGGGGTGCATGGGGGGAGCAGAAGAGGCAACTGGAACAAGCTGGGACAGGAGAAATTCCTCTTAGATACATGGAAAAAAATTCACCATGAGCATAGTCAAATACTGGGAGAGAGGCCTGAGAGGCTTTGGGATCTCCACTGGACAAGGTCTGGAACAATTGTGTCCTGACCCAGTTCAACAAAGCTGACCCTGCTTTGAGCAGAGGGGCAGCCACTTCCTATCCCAATCCATCCCATGTTTCTGTTAGGGAGCACCTTAATGATGTTCCCAGGTGCTTTATCTCCATGACACAAGGCTGCATGGAGCCTCTTGGCTGCTCTGCATAAGCCATCCTTACAGTTCATGGAGAAATCAAGGATTTCCTTACTTTCCCCCCTTAAGCTCCCATGCCCACTGGAAGATCTCTGGGGCTTGGTGAAGTTCCTGCTTTGCCAAGGGCCAGCCCATGACCTCCCTGGTGCTGTCGTCTTCTCACCCTCCCACAGCACCACCCCAAAAACATCTCAGTGCCACACGTGTGCAAGGAGTGGAGGGAAGGTTTTTGCTCAAGAACAACCTGCCCACATGTCCCAACAGGCTCCTGAGTGGCTTTCCTCAACGTGGCAGCTCCATGTTCTCTTTCAGCTGGATCCTGGTTGCCCTGTTGGATCTAAGCTCTCCATCTCTCCTGTTCTTGTGGTGCTTTCTGGCCCCACAGAAGAAAGAGAGACTTTCATGGCAGGCAGAGCAAAACTAAGGTTTGCAAATCCAGGTTTCCTCCTGGAGAAACCCTGCCAGGCTCTGCAAAGTCTCAGCTGTGCCAGGGTGAGGCTGAGTCACTTGTCAGAAAATGGCATTATCCCGGGAAATACAAGAAATTCCCAGCACCTTTACCTCCTGTGACCACCAGCCCTGAGGAAGAATCAACCCTCGGTGCTAAAAAAACCCCCAGAGTTGGACTCCCTGACACCAGTTTTAGGGGGCAGTTCTTCTCCTCCACAGACACTTCCAGCTCAGGAGCACCCGACAAGTTGGAACAGCGAACCTGCGGCGCTCCGGGAGCAGCGCTGGGCCAGCGAGCCCTTTGATTGGGATCAGCCAGCTGGCAGGAATCCCAGGAACTCGCGCAAAAATGCTTTGAAGAGGCCAGATGCACAAGGCGTGTCCCTGTGTGGGGTGCGGCTCTGTGAGTCACGGCATCGCCATGAGATGCTCGGGGTGTTGCACACGCGGCCCCGGCACCACAGCGAATCCCCCTCGCCCTCAAATCACCGCCTGCCCGGGCATTTCAGCTGCATTTTTGAACCCTCCGAGCTTTTTGCCTATCGCACCCCAAATTCGGCGCGGGTTTTGTTTCCCTTTACAGCCTTCCCCGCTTTGCCCGTGAGCTCCAGACAGACAGGCAGACAGGGAATTTGCTCCGGGCGCTGGTGGATACAGGCTTTGCTGCTGCGCCGGGTCTGCGCTGGGCTCGCTGGGGATGACACTCCCCGTGCCCTGCTCAGGGACCATCCCCAGCCCCGACACCGAGCAGAACAGCGATTTGCATAAAGCTGCAATAAACTCCTTTGTTTAAGTACCTTTTGCTCTTCCAGATCCAGGTCTGGAGTCCGTTGCAGAAACCTGGGAGATTCCCTCCCTTGGGCTAGACCGCGCAAACTCGCCCCAAGAAACCATTGTTTCTTGAAAGCCTCTCTTAAGCTCCCTGTCCGCGGCTCCGCAGCCCAGCTCAGCATTTTGGGCGAGTTATGAAACAGGGCAGATGCCAGAGCCAAATGACGGGCTGTGATAAACACTCGGCTCTCCCGCACGGGGACAGGGTGAGGGCTGTTCCTTGCTCGGGGGAAAATGACATTACAGGTTTGTGAGAGCTGGGCACTTTGTTGTGCAGGAGCCATCTGACGCTGACAGCCTGTCATTGATTTGCGAAAACATCGTTTGGCATCGATAACAAGCTTTCAGGAGAAACAAGTAGGACAGAGGAAAACAACACCCAGGTATTGCTTGGCTGTTCCCTTACCTGGACTGGAAGTGCATGGACTTATCCCCAGTCTGTGAAACGCTCAGGAGCAGCAGAAAAGGAGGGCATCCACTCCACCCACTCTGTCTCACTGGGCATCAGCCACCAGGTCTCGGGCAGCACTCAGCTCTCCTCCTGGCTGGACTTGCTTGGGCATGGTTTAAAAGTCCAGGCAGGTTGGGTGATGGCACAGAGGGAAGCCTCTGCATCCCTTGGATGAGGTGTCAGGAAACGAGGGGAGAAGAGACCAAAGGCAAATACCCTCCAGTTGCTCTAGTGCTGTGTCTCGTTGACAAAACCTGGCTTTCTGCTCTTGGGTTTCATGGGAGGAGCACTGTGGAGCATCAGAAGAGGACACTGCACAACACTCACCTTCCTGGGGAGCCTGCCCTCTGCTTTCTGAGACTGCTCTTGTTTGTACAAAATATGGTGGACACAAAGCACCAGGGGAAACATGAAACCTGATGGATGGGAATGAAATAAAGCATCTGTGAGCTAAAAGCACCAGATCTGCAGACAGCCAAGCCCTGGGTGCCGATGATTCTCACTGGAGAGAAACCACACAAGTCCTTTCTACTACCCTTCTACCTTTCTAGCAGCCTCCATCTGGCAGCACAGAGGGCTCTGCTCCTCCCAGCCCTTCTCCAGTCTGTGTGCTGGCACAAACACCCAGGACCTGGTCCCGGGGGACCCAAGAATCCTCTGCCCTGGGCACCCTCCCCTCGGCCTCCCTCCTGATGGGGTTTCTCCCTCTTCTCCCCTATCAGCCTCTTGTGGCTTGGCAGGAGCTTTGTCAGCGCTTGCTGTGACCTGAAACTGGTCACACCAGCACCGAGGTGTTCAGTTCTCTGCAAACGAGTTGCTGCAGTGTGGCTTGGCAGAGAGAAAATTCTCTGCTCACATTCATAACCTGGCATGTCATTTCTTGCACAGCCATTTTATCTTCTACTCTGCTTGCTAAATGTCCTGGTTTTCTCCCTGCTACCCCGAGCTGCTTGCAAAGATTGCCCCAACTCTGCCTGGCATGTTTGTCCATAGGCCTGTCCCTGCAGCAAGTGGGACACCCTTTGGGGAGAGGTCTCACCCCCATGGGCAGCACCGTGACTCTCCTGAGGACCTCAGGACCCTCCCTGACCCCTACGCTGGGTGTTCTGCAGGGATCCTGCATTCCCAGGTTCAGAGGCACGGATTTGGAACCTGTGCAGGCAGAGGAAGATTTCTGCAGGTTGGGAGCTGCACACATTGAGCCGGGAGCACCTTGGCAGGCCGGAGGTTGGACCCCAGGCAGGAATGGGCACTGTGGGCAGCGCTGCCCCTCTGACCCAAGGCCTGTGCAACGCTGCCTCCCACTAGCAGGGGCGTCCCCAGGCTTTTGGCACTGAGACACCATTTTGATCCAGTTTAGACTGAGGGAAACGCTAGAACTCAGGACGTGCAGGCTGTGTGGGAGATCCTGCAGCCGTCCGGCTGCCCAAGAGCGCCGTTTCCTACCCAGACCCACAAAGCCTCACCCACGAGCCCTTGGCAGCGACAGGCACGGCCACGTCCATCCCCAACCCTCGCACCTCCCAGCCTTGGCACCCACACGTCCCCCTCGCCCCGCTGTGCCCTGGCAGGGTCTGGGGGAGGCGGTTTTTGGGGTGAGGGCCGTGGGGAGCCGCGTGCCCTGCAGCGACGGCGCGGGGGCCGTGAGGAGCTGCGGCGGGAGCGCGTGGGTGTGTGCGAGCAGGGCTGTATATCCAGTCTGGCAGAGGGTGTGCCTGCTCACACGCCGGGGAGCCGAGCTGGGAGTAGGAGCCCTGAGACACTCTCGGCCAGGGGACGTATGGCAAGGAGGGGCTTGGCAGATTAACCCCAGTCCGAGCCGGTTCGCGGTCGCCCCGTGTCGTGCGCGCTCAGGTGAAGTGCAGCCCCCTGTCCCCCCGAGCCCCACGGCCTGATCGCAGCCATGCTTCACTCTCCACTGAAAACAGCCCTGGCATATGAATGCTTCCAAGACCAGGCCAGTTCCACGCTGGCTCTGCCCTCAGACCACAAGCTGAAAACTAAGGGCACGGGAAAGCAGCGGGTCCAGGAGCAGGTGATGATGACGGTGAAGCGGCAGAAGCAGAAGTCGTCCGTGTCGTCGAGCGTGGGCCACTCCAACAGAGGTAAAACCCTGGACAGTGAGGGGGTCCCCTCTGGGGACAGGGCTGATGCTCTGGGGTGCTGTTGTGGGGTTTTGTTTGTGGGGGACAGACCGGTTTGTGTCTCTCGTGGTCACCCCAAGCAGGGGATGCCGAGGTCTCTTGCCCTGGATGGAAGAGTTAGGACAAGACTTGGAGCTGGATACATCGACTCTCTCCCCAGTGGAGCTGATCCCCCGGGAGTGCTGCACTGCTCCACATCCCCAAGGCACTTGGACATTCCGGTGTGGTGCCATTAACCAATTTTCCCCTGGGTCTAAAGCTGGAGTAGCTTCCTAACTTTGCAAATCCTTCCTCTGCAAGTGCTTCCGTGGCTGGAATTCTCCACCATCCCCTCCTGTGGATGGGCAAAGCTAACAGAGCTGCTCCTCCACTGTGCCATGGGGCTGGAACTGGCCACACTCCGGGGCTCACTGCCTCCTGAGCGCTGGGCAGGTGAAGAGCAGGCAGCTGTGCCCACTCACAGGGCACAAACCTCGACTTGGGATTCGCCTCTGGAGCTCCCAACACGTCTGCCATTTGCAGGCTAAGAAGTGTGGGAGTCTCTGGGTCGCCCTGGTGTGAGTGGCAGGAAGGAGCTGAATTCAGAGAGGTGTCCCTGGTGTTGGTTTGGTGGGGGTGTTTCAAAGCCCCCTCCATTGTGCAGAGGAGTAAAAAGGGCTGTTGGGCTCTGGGTGGCCGTTCCAGTTCTGTGCACTGAGACTGTGCCACAGAAAACAAGCAGTCAGCTGAGTCCTGGAGCCAGGTTTCCTGCTGGAATACCTTCCTCTGTGGCTCAAGACTTGGCAAATCGTTTTCTTTGCCATCCTTGTGCCTGGAGAAAGCTGGTTTGGAGGTAAAGCTGGAAGCTGCAAACTCAGAGGGTTGAGACAGCTCAGTGCAAAATCTCATGAACTTGGAGGTGCTTTGGCAGCAGGAGAGAGCTCTGTCCTGTCTGAGTCCTCCAGGGAGAGGAAAGCCTGAGGCTTTGGGGGTGGACAGGTGTGCTGAGGCTAAGACTGAATGTTCAGCCGTGTTTGGAGTGAGCAGAGTGTAGAGGGAGTTTGCTGGAAAGCTGGGAGAGCTGTGCCAGGCTCTGGCACTTTTTTGGGGGAACTATGCCTTGCCTGGCAGCTTTTCCAAGCTGGATTTTGAGGCCAAATCCAGCACTGGTGAGGTGTTGTGGTCCAGACACACATTTTGGGCTGGTTTGCCATGAGAAGCCGGATGGCACAAGGCTGCTGGGTGAAGTGTGGAGGTGGTGCTCCTATGGGAGTCATCCTGGCTCTAGGCATTGGAATTGCTGGGATGGGGGGAATAGAGCAGGTTCATGGTGGAGGGCATGTGTGCCATGTCCTGAGGTGGAAGGAACGTGCCCCATGTTGGGCACCACCAGGAACAAATCTCTGCTTTTTGTTTTTTTGTGGGCACAGACTCCAAAGGGGTGAGGGGGGGGCTGGGGCAAGGAGAGCTTTCTTCTGCCACCAAAGTGGGAGATGCAAATCTCCTTCCACCTCCAGAGGGTTTATTGCTTTTGTCAGGTGCCAGACCTGACAAAATAAAATACAAGCCAGGATGAGATGAGGGGCTCTGGATGAGCATCAGGGCACTGCCAGCCTCCCTTTCCAGTGGAGGGGCATTTCAAGGGGAAGTGGGCAGAGGAATATCTCCCACTGGTGCCCGTAGGCAGGATGGAAGGGAGGCAGCATGGGATTATTCTGTTTGGAGAGGAGCCCAAGTGAAACCCATGGGACAGGGTAAAAAGAAAAATAGCACATTCCCAAGCTGCCCGTCTCTGCTTGACAAGCTAAACCCCTCCTCCAGCCACTTTTGGGAATGTCTGGGAATGGGAATTGCATGGAGGTGTGCAGCTCTGGTTCCTGTGTCCCAGGGAAGCTGAGTCTCATCCCGCTCCCAGGAGCTGCCTCCACACACCAGGGCGAGGCTGCCCCACTCCCACCACGGGGGGATTGCCCAGCATGAAGGTCCTGGTGGCTGATTCACTCCAACAGTTGCTCTCTCAGTGAATTTCTGGATGGAATCCCAGAAAGGCGAGAAGTTGCCCTTTATTCTCAGGTTTTTCTCCTGGTTGGTGCCCGAGCTGGTCAAACTAAATTTTCTGGCATTGGTTTTTACTGCTGTTGGCCAAAGATTAGCCAGGCAGGCTCGAGAAGGAAAATTAATGCTTCCTGCAAACAGGCTACATGGGTCTGCCAGACATGGATCCCGCCTGTCCAAATGCTCCCCCAGCACCAGCAACCTGGGATTTCTCAGAGATGCTCCTCAAAGGCAGCCCAAGCCAAGGTATTCCCAAAGCCCTTTGCTTAATGTCCACATGCTTTGTTCCCCCTGCACCCGGAGAGTTTCCTGTGTGTGTCTGGGCAGGTGTTGGTCCAGGTCCAGGTGTCTGTTGCTGCATTTTGATCTGTGTTTTGAGCCAGAGCTGAAGCACAGCCCAGAGCTTCAGGAACCACGTCCCTGTGTGTGTAGGATGGGAAGCACGGACATGGAACCCTGTTGCATGTAGCAGGGATGGGTGGTGGTGGTGTATCCCATAACTAGAGCTCCTTAGGAAGGTCAAGACACCCTCCCTCAATATCCTGCTGTTTGATGGATACAATAAAGTGAGTTGGTTATTTGGAGTCCAGCAGGTCACGGTGTTGTGGCTGCTCTCTGCAGATCTGGTGTCACCCAGTATGTGGCACAAGTCACAGAAGGGCAAGGTGATCAATCTGGGCTCAAAAGGGTGTGCACTGGAGTAGGACAGTGAGCAGAAACCAGTTGCCTGCACCCACAATGGGGTCTTGTCTCAGCACAGCAGCTGCAGGTGTTCCCAAGGATGACTGCAGAGTCTGGGGTCTGGGGGGTCTCTTGGTTCTTTGGGGTCTGCCCTCCTTGGGTTTTGGATCAGTGGGGTGATCAGTTTTGGATCAGTTCTCCTTAGGTTTTGGGTCTGTGGTATCTGCCCTAGGGCGTATCTGTCCTTCTCCCCATGGGAATGCCTGACTGGATGGCTCCCACTGAATTTGTGAGTAATGCAAATTTCCAGGGAAAATGAATTTCACTGGCACAGCAGCAGAAAAGGCCAGGCCAAGCTGAGCCAGTTCCTTGTAGCCAACAGTGCTGGTCTGCAAAGTCCTCTGGCTAAAGAAAAGTTCTGCCTGTGACTTGTCACAGAGGAAACCCAACCAAGGAGTGTCATATCCAACTGTCTCATGGCTGAGCTGGGATTGAGAGGATTCCTGTGCTGGCTGTGGCTGAGAGGGGAGAAATCCCACTGAGCTCTCATGGGATCCCACCTAGTTTCAATGGGGGTCATTACACTGACGGGAAGGGAGGAGGAAATTTTGGGGATAGCAAGTCTTTTGAAGACTTCTGTACCCTTCCCCCAGCATGATTCAGTGAAAGCCTCCCACTCTTCCACAAACCTCAGATTATTGGGGTAGAAAAAAGTACCAAAACTCTTTAGCTCATAGGCCAGAAGGCATAAATGAAGTTTGGTCATTCCTGCAAGAATCTGAGCGTCTGGGATTTCACTACTACCTCTCTCCTAGAAGGCATCCAGGCTTTGCTTTGTGCCTCCCACAGGCTCTCTTCTCTTACTGTGTTTTTCCTATGTTTAATCATCCTTATTGTTTGAAAGCCGTGCATAGTTTATGATTTAACTTGTCTAGCCTGCACTACCAGTGCCTGGTTCTTGTCTTGCCTTTCCCTGCCACAGATTAATATTTATTAACATGCATCCTTCTCCACAATGCTCCATGTTGGCTTTGTGTGTCCAGTTGAAGCCTTTGCTCTCCTGCTGGAAAATGGCACTTTGGACCCAATTCTTCTCCTTGCCATCAGCTCTCAGCTTCAAGAGAGGAAAGCTGCCTTTGAAGAAAGCAAAGAACTCATCAAGAACAGGCATATTGGGTTAGGTGGAAGTCTCAGTTTGCTCTGCAATGATCCATAATAGGGATACAGAGGAGGATAAGGGCAAGGGGAGAATGTAGTGGGGGTGCAAAGTGCAAGATATTGCAATTCTTACCCGTTTTAATTAGATTTTACCCTCATGGATTTTCCCACTGAAGGTCAACGAGATTTTAAGTTGACCAAGTTTTGAAGGAAATGTCTTGGGGGAATGATAACCTGGGGAGGGGGAGAGCCTGAGCAGCCCTCAGGGGGATTTCCTGTCCACAATGTGGTTGCTGGGAGGCCAAGCTTCATCTGAGTGATTTGAACCATGTCTTTTCTGCCCCTATTCCATCTGTTGAGTGGTCCTTTGTTATGAGGAGCAGCTGAGGGAGCTGGGGGGGCTCAGCCTGGAGAAAAGGAGGCTCAGGGGGGACCTTCTGGCTCTCTCCAACTCCCTCATAGGAGGGTGGAGCCAGGTGGGTGTTGGGCTCTGCTCCCAAGGAACAAGGGACAGGACAAGAGGAAACAGCCTCAAGTTGTGCCAGAGGAGGTTTAGCTTGGATATTTGGGAGGAATTTCTTCCTGGAAAGGATGGTCAGGCGCTGGTCCAGGCTGCCCAGGGCAGTGGTGGAGTCACCATCCCTGGAAGTGTTCAAAAGGCCTGTGGATGTGGCACTTGGGGACGTGGGTTAGTGGTGACCATGGCAGTGCTGGGTCAATGGTGGGACTCAGTGACCTGAGAGGGTTTTTCCAACCCGAATGATTCTGTGATTCTCTGTTATCTACTACGAATATCGTGGTTTTAATTGGCTCTGTGTTTGTTCAAGTGCACGTGGGCACTTCAGAGACCCAACCAGCTGCTTGGATGACAACAAATGGGACACAGATATATGGACATAGATAGAAAAAAGCACCAGGGAGTCACCTCCCCCAAAGAGCATTTCCACACCCTGCAAAAATGTGGGGTTTTTTGAGATTGTCTGGTTTTATCCCAGATTCTGAGGACCTGTGACCGTCTTCACCCTTGAGGTGGTTGAAAAGAGGAATGTCCTTCCTCTCCCTGAGGGCTGATGACACCTCCAAGCTGGTTCTCAAGATGAACCTGGCAAAGAAGTGTCTAAACTTTCAGAAACAAACAAAGATGATGTTTTCTTTAGCCACCTCCATCAGAAAATTCCCAGGTCCTTCCTGCCCTTCAGACTGAGCTCTCCAAGCAATAAAATCACAGTTGTGTGGTGGCAGGAGAAGCATCTTCTCCAACCAGCAAGGTGACTTCAAAATGCCTTGAACATTTGAGGTTCTATATAATTATGTATTTATAAGCTCTTATATACAAGTTCTTCGAGGTGAAGGCAACTCTTCCACAACTGAAGGACATAAACTTGCATGAGCTGCCCGATCTCTTGAATTCAGCCTTGTAGCAGTGAATTTATCCAAGAAAATCAGAGATGTGCCCAAAGTGGGTTATTTTTTGGTGTCTCCTTGCTCGAATCTGAAGTCCTTGAGTCTTGAGTGTAGTGCATGGCAAGAACAGATCCTGAAAGGAAAAGCCTGGTCCCCAGGGAGGATTGGTCAGATGGATCTGTGAGTCATGGCCAAAAAAACCCTTTCTTGCACCTGCTCCCTCATTGTGTCAGGAAAATGCTCCCTGGTCCTCCCTCCTGCAGTTACATGATGTTTACAGAGAACAAGAGGCCGACTCAAAGAAGGAATTCCCAGGAAATTATCATGGGATGGCTTTATCTTTGTGCTCAGAATTATGGTTGTTAGGTAACTCTGGCCCAAACTTCCCATTTCCATCCCTGCCTTTCTGCTGCTGAGGCCCAACACTAATTCCTGATCTGGGAATCCCAGAGTGGTGAGGGAGCATGATATGTTTTGGAGCTGGCTCCCCACCAAGTCTCCAAACCTTACCACAAGAAGTCCCCCTCCCCACCCCAAACCAAGGGAGAAAAGGGGAAAAAAAACCCAAAAGAACCGAAAACGGGAGAGAGACAAAGCAATATATACATAAATATATTTACACTTATATGTACAGCTGAAATATATATACAATTTCACAGGGAAAAGGGAAAGGGGAAGGGAAGAACAAAAAAACAAAATAATATATATATATATCCTGATCAGTAGCCCAAGGTCTATCAACTAAAACAATTAGCAAAGAATATCTTACTACTCTCCTTGGGACAACGCAGAGTCACGCTGGGCTGACTGGTGACTGCCGGCAGCCTCCGCCTGCCAAGGTCGACAAGGCCTTACCAGGCCTCACTCCCCAACCCGACAGACTCAACAGCAGGGAAACCTGCACCTCCAAAGCCAAAGGAAGGAAAGAGAGCCAAGGCATCTCCTCCTTTCTTTTTATACCCCGGCTTACGTAAAAATCGTAGGGAATACCGGGGAAATCTGGGCACTTCCTTGGTTACAAGATGGTCACCAAGGAAGGCCTAGGCCAAACTACCACATAGCACAAGGTGAAGGACATGGCTGAATGTCCCATTGCATGTCCATGGCCATTTCCATGATTTATCAGCAAGTTCTGTGCAGCTTTATATACCTAAAACAATCAGGGCTAGAGAGATGTCCATAAGGAGCAATGCCCACCAAGGCTCTGGCCTATGGAAAATGAGGTCCTGTGGTTTCCTGCACAGGTGAAAATACCTCACTATTGCCTATTCTGCACTGGGTGATGTTCTCCAGGTGCTCCCATCCCTACAGACTCACTCCTCTCTTGTTGACAACAGAAAGCTCATTATTATCCACAGGAATCATCTTCCTGAGAAAATGCAAGAATTTTTAGCCACAAACCAAATCACCATAACAGGTTCTGGGAGCCTCAGGCAAGGCAATAAATCAGGTTTATTCCAAGGATCAGTGGCTGCAGAAGACTGGAGTGGCTTCGGGGCCTTTGCGGTTGAGCTTATCCAGTTTATCTAAGGGACGAGTCTTATCAAACAATCACAAAGATTAGGATATTTCTGACATTACCCACCAGTTTAGGTGCATAAGCTGAGACAGGTATGTCCTGATTTTGTACTTTGTTAGACATTCAGAGCTTCCCCTGGAAGTTAATTGGGGTGTAGGGTTTGCACTTCCTCATAACGGGACCTGGGATGCCACAATTCTTGAGCACTTTTGAAAATGAAACTTAAATGACCTTAAACTCTCTTGGACCACCTGAAGGGGGTTAAGGAAATTTCACTGTGGAAAGAGAATGACTCACTTCATTTTTCCCTGTAGTGATGAACGTGGCATTGAGTAGAATATTTTTGGGATGGATCCAAGGTTTGCACTGCCAAAGGCTACTGGGGAGAGACAGCTTTTGGAAGGGCTGGGATAGGTAAATCCAAACACCCTGGTTAAAGCACTGAGGAATAGTAGAAGTGGCTGATGGGTTCCTCCTGATCCAAGGTGTTTAAAAAGCATATCTGAGATCCAGACTCACTTATCTCGCCATCATCCCAAAAATAATGATGGAGCTTAATACACGTTCAGGAAAAGAAAGTGCAAACACCCCAAGTGATCTTTTAGAGATGACATTAAAATTTAAGGCAGTGAAATTAGGCTTTTTAGTGTTTGGCTATTTTAGATCCCCATGTGTTAAATAGATTTGATCACCCTTTACCCATTGTGTTTGTTATTGGCTATTTATTGATTTTAGCAAACCTTGCACAGGCTGCTTGTGTTGATGTGGTTGTTGGGATTCAGACACAGAAAGGCAGACCAGGGGAAGGGTCAGGGATGGGTTTTTCCTCCAGAGAGGGAATTTGTATTTATCTCCAAGTCAGAACGAGGGAAGTGTGTTCCAGGATCAGACCTTCCAGGCTGTGCAGCACAAAATATCATCAAGTTCCTCTCACATAGCAAAGAGGAGGCCACCAAGCTGATCAGAGGGATGGAGCAGCTCTGCTGTGAGGAAAGGCTGAGGGAATTGGGATTGTTCAGCCTGGAGAAGAGAAGCTTCAGGGTGACCTAATTGTGACCTTCCAGTACCCGAAGGGAGCTGACAAGAAACATGGAGAGAGACTGTTTACAAGGGCCTGGAGTGACAGGACAAGGTGGAATGGCTTCACACTGACAGAGAGTAGGTTTATATTATATATTAGAAAAAAACTCTGCCATGAGGGTGGGGAGGCCCTGGCACAGGTTGCCCAGAGAAGCTGTGGCTGCCCCATCCCTGGAAGTGTCCAAGGCCAGGTTGGACGGGGCTTGGAGCAACCTGGGCTAGTGGAAGGTGTCCCTGCCCATGGCAGGGGATGGAATGAGATGGGCTTTAAGGTCCCTTCCAACCCAAACCATTCCATGATTCTGTGATTGTATGACCCGGCCTGGTCTCTGACCCTTTCTGCTTGTCTGCTGTAGATTTTATGGCACCAGGTCTTTTGTGCTGAAAACCTTAGGGTGTCACCTGTGGTCTGAGGGCTGGAGTTTCCAAGAGCTCTTCTGGAATAAACATCTTCTATGAGTTGCCTGCAATGGCAAGGGCTCAACTTACAGCCTGTATTTTCTATGTTCCTGTCGAGATTTATAACTCTGTTACTATTCTGTAACTAAACTTGCTGAAAAAAAAGAACTCTGTGCTCTGAAAGGTGTCCAATGGGCATACTTTCTCCTGCTGAACACATTTGTTTTTCCCTTTACAGGTTCCATGTATGATGGTTTAGCTGATGGTTATGGCTACGGGACATCCCGAGGCAGCTACTACACCAAAACCCAAACAGGGAACAGCAACTGGGGATATCCGGTAAGATGCTCTTTGATCTGGGAACTGTGGCTTGCTCTGAGGTACCTGTAGAGAAGGAACCCTCTCACAGTCTTGTAGGAAGGTCACAGTGCTTCAGAAACTTGCCCAAGAGAGATTATGCATCACTATGTTCTCTTAGAAAGTGATTCAGTGCAACGGAGGAGGATGATCGAGGACCCTCCATCTATGTCTTATGTGCTTGGGGACTTCAGTGTGGGCAAGATTTGGTTTGGTTTTGTGGATTAATATCGACCTGAAAGGGGTTTGAAGCTGTCTGAAGGATCAGTGTTGGGTTCAGACTCTTAAAGGTTCAGTTCAAGTTTGGAGCACATCCATTGCTCACCTGGAGCAGTTTCCACTTTTGTTTCTGTGCACTGAAATGTCCCTTTGAATAACATTAATGTGGTTGAGGGGTGATGACCAGGAGAGTTGCATTAAAACTGTGTTGCTATTCCCAGTCTCATGCTAGTGCAGACCCTTGCCAGATATTCTCTGTTCTTGGAAAAAAACCCCATTGTCCAGTTCTTCTGCAGTGATTTCCAAAAAAATTGTTACAGATTGCCAGAAAAAGCACAGGTGAGACAGTTCTTGTCTTTGTGCAGGACATCCCACAGAGTCCTGGTCCTGTCCTTGGTGACAGACTCTTGGTACACAAGGAATCACTCCAAACCACTCCACAGTCTACTGGCACAACTTGTGCTCATGTTCCACCTCAGACCTGTGTTCTGTTTTTTCCTTGCTTTTCATCAGCTCTGAAGTAGAAAGGAACAATTCAGCTCTGGGATTTGAATATGAGAAAAGGAAAGGGCTCCTTTCAACAACTCTGGGACTGCAAAGCAGCTCTGAGTCAACTATCAAAGGCTTGAACCAGGAAAGGTGCTTTTGTTGGCTTCAAGCACACAGACAGAGGGTTGCAGCTTTTCCTGGTAGTTGTTGGATCCTCTGCCTGTTCACAGCATCAGCATTCCTCAGCTTCAGAAGGATTCCTGTGTCGTTCCCAATGGCCTTGCTGTAGCACACTTGCTTCAAGGCAGTGATGTCTCTTGGTGGGTTTGCATCATTAGGTTTGCTGCATGTTCATCAGGAAAACTGGGAGCACTGGAGTCCCTTTGAAATTTCTATTTACAGCCTGTCTGTTGTCTTGTTTCAATGCCTTTTGCTGCGCTGCTTAAATCCCAGACAGAGGGGTTTCTGCCACCAAAAGGGTGACTATAGTGACTGTGACTGGAAAAGCAAGTCCAGAGGAGGCCACCAAGTTGACTAAGGGGATGGAGCAGCTCTGCTGTGAGGAAAGGCTGAGACAATTGGAACTGTTCATCCTGGAGAAGAGAAGGCCTTGGGGTGACCTAATTGTGGCCTTCCAGGACCTTAAGGGAGCCCACAGGAAACAGGAAGAGAAACTATTTACAAGTGACTGGAGTGACAAGGGGGAATGGCTTCAAACTGCCAGAGGGCAGGGAGAGATGGGATATTGGGGAGGAATTCTTCCCTGGGAGGGTGGGGAGGCCCTGGCACAGGTTGCCCAGAGAAGCTGTGGCTGCCCCATCCCTGGAAGTGTCCAAGGCCAGGTTGGACAGGGCTTGGAGCAACCTGGGCTAGTGGAAGGTGTCCCTGCCCATGGCAGGGGGTGGAACAAGATGAGCTTTATGGTCCCTTCCAACCCAAACCAGTCTGGGGTTCTGTGACGGGTCAGAGCAAAGGTCCATCCATTGAACTGTCCTCTCTCCATCCCTAAGGCAGTGGTGGGGCCCCACAGAAGGGTCTGGGCATGGTAAACTGGCAGGGGTTTTGTGGCCACCAGAAATTTGCAGCTGAGGCACCTCCTGAGGCAGAGGTGGAGTCTCTGAGCCTCATAAGTGAAATGATTGTGATGTTTTGTTTCGATGATACATTGCTGTTGTCTATTGTGATTTCTGAATGGAGTTTGTTATGCTTTGTGTAAGCAAAAATGCTCTGTTTCAGCCATTTCAATAGTTTCTGGATGGATTTTTTGTTAAAGAGAGAAGAAGCTCAGCCCAGCTCTGCAACAGCCCTTTGAGCTCATGCTCATGTTCATGCTGGGAACATGGTCAGTGTTGCTGGTGTGAGGGTTATTGTTTAATTTTGTTAATTCCTGATCTTCTTCCCAAATATTGTGACATGGGGACAAATTCTAGGTAGGTAGAAATGCCACTGGCTGCTGGGGATTTCAGCCAGCAGTGGTGGTGTTCTGGTGAACAGCTTGGAAGGTGATGATGAAGGTCAGGGCCTCCATTAGACACCAGAGTCCCGTGGACACAGAATTTCAGTCACTCGTGGTTCACCATGGACTTACGCAGCTCTGGCTGTTTTCTGAAGGTCTCTCCTGCTGTTATTGATGAGAGAAGGTCTCTCTCCAAATTTAAGTGTCTTACAAGCCTTTTGTTTTAGAAAATTTTGGTAAAGGTCTTCAGGACCTGGGCTACTGTTCAGGACTGGGACTTGTGAAGGATTCACAGTAAAATTTGTCTTACCTAACTGTGTCTATCTGAAAATCAGCCATTTAGTCCTAACAAGTCGTCCGGCCTCCTCCCCTGGCCAACAAAGAGAGAAGTATGAGGAGGTGATTCATCTCCTGTATCTTGGAGATCTGTCAGGTCAGGATGAATCAGCCCCTCTGGATTCCTATCTCCTGCCACTGGGAGCTGGATGGGAGCAGTCACATAACAGGCTGCAGTTCGGGGCGATGAGTCTCAAGTGCCATTGGCACATTGGAAAATATAACCTCAAGCCTAAATCTGCTTAACAAGCTTAACAGACATCATACTCCCCAACCACACTGAGGAACCTCCTCCATTTTGCTTCTTTCCAGAAAGTATTAAAGGTTTACACACCTCCACCAGCAGCCTCCAGCTTGGGTTAACTTGAGCTTTGGTCTGCAGACCTGTTTGAAGTCTGTGTAGGTTCCAGGCTTTCTAAAAAGTGTTTCCTGTTTGCAATCCCCAGGTTGTAAGGCATGAAAACAAAGATAAAGTGAATCTATTTTTGAAGAATGAAATTGCTGGACTTCCTTCCAGCTGGACCTGGAGCTGTGAATGTGCCTCAGAACCAGCAGAGTCTTTGAGGTGCAGAGGCAAATTCAGATACTTCAGGGAAATGACCTAGTTTTGTATTGAGGAAAATTGCTTACTCTTAATATCCCTGGAGCTAAAAAGGTGTAGCAGGCAATCCATGTCCGTGTTGTTGCTCCACAGCACCTGCAACTGAGACACTGCCCTTAAATTGCCTTAATCCAAGACATTGCCTTAGATGGTGATGTTAAACAACAGGAGGTTTCCTGTCTCACCCACAGCTTTTAAAAGCTGTTATCCCTGGCTTCCTCCTTTTGTCTTGATTTGTGTCTTCCTGAAAATGTGTCTTCCCTTTTGCTTCTGTGTTTTCTTCCCAACCTTATGATACTGATGTTAAAATACTAGAGCAAAAGAAATGACAGATCTGGAGGAGGAGCTCTCTCTGGATCAGTCAACTTGGCACAGGCTGCTCAGGGCAGTGGTGGAGCAAAAAATGTGTGGATTTGGCACTTGGGGATATGGTTTAGTGGTGACTGTGGCAGTGCTGGGGGAATGGTTCGACTTGATGATCTTAGAGGGATTTTCCAATTCTATGGAAAGGCCATAGACTTAATACTTCTATTCTAGCACTGCTGACTAAAACCTTTGATTTACCCTTTATTAAAGATTATTTTCTGTTTATTCCTCTTGTGGAGAGCCTTGCTTGCAGCATTATTGTACCTGGCACTGCAGTGAGTAACTGCTCAAGTAGCTACTCACTGTAGTAGTAGTAGTAGTAGTAGTAGTAATAGTAGTAGTAGTAGTAGGCAACACTGGAATCAGTGCCACCGCAGAAACAGGCACTTGGACAGCAGAGGTTTGCACTTGGCTGCAGCATTTCCTTGGCTCATGTGCCAGGGGTTGGCTCAGCCTTCAGGGATGTTCAATCTTCGGGGACGTTTGACCTTCAAGAAGGTTCCTTTGCAGAGGGACCATCCTGGGGTGCACTAATGGGTTAGGTGATGTTTCAATCCAGGTGCTGTCGAGCCCTGAAGACCCCTAGAGACATTTGTCACCCTGCTGACAATGTGAGTTATGAGTGGCCACCAGTTTCCAAAGGCACCCAGCAGGAGCTGTGTGTGCTGTGTCCTGATGCCTGAGCGATGCCACAGGTCCCACAGGAGGTTCAGTGGTCACCACCACGATTTACACAGACAAACCTGAGGGAGGTTTAAGGAAGCTGAACTAGGGCACCCAGAGTGGTGCAATCATGGCAGGAGAAGTCCCAGCATGAGCTGCTCCCTTGACTCTGACACCTTGATACCTTCAATAGGGTCTGTTCAAGGAGTGGGCTCAAAGCCCAGGGCACAGCCTGGTGGTCCCTGAGTTGCAGCATGTGTGGTGCAAAACCCCGAACACCACAGAAGGCAGAATGTGCAGTGCCATCAGCAAAGACCCTCCGAGTTCAACTGCCACCCTGCACTTGCCTGGGATTGGCAAGTCCATCCCTGAAAGAGAGTTAGGGGAATTCCCAAGTCCCATGTCTGTCCTGGCACGATCAAGATGAGGCAGTACCAGGACAAGGTGCAGAAACCCACCCGGGCTCCCTGTGCTGCTGCTTCCACAGAAGGAAACACACTGGCCTGGTGTGGGTATAAGTCCCCCCAGGACTGCCCCAAACAAGGGGCAAATGAGCCCTTGATGTGCTGGGTTGGAAATCTTGGATGTTGGGATGCTCTGCCTTCAACAGGGTGAGCAGACCCTCATCCCCACAGAGCTGACCTCAGCCTGGAGCTCTCACAGAATCACAGAACTGTTAAGGCTGGAAAAGACCTGCGAGATCATCGAGTCCAGCCTGTGCCCAATCCTGCCTTGCCACACAGCACAGAGCACTGAGGGCCACATCCAGTCCTTCCTTGGACACCTCTAGGGATGGGGACTCCACCACTTTCCTGGGCAACCCCTTCCAATGCCTGACCACCCTTTCCAGGAAGATATCCCTCCTGATGTCCAACCTGAACCTCCCCTGGCACAACTTGACGGTGTTTCCTCTCATCCTGTCCCTTGTTTCCTGGGAGCAGAGACTGACCCCCCCTGGCTCCCCCTCCTGTCAGGGAGTTGCAGAGCCAGAAGGTCCCCCTTGAGCCTCCTTTTCTCCAGGCTGAGCCCCCTCCAGGTCCCTCAGCTGCTCCTGGTGCTCCAGACCCTTCCCCAGCTCCGTTCCATTCTGTGGACACGCTCCAGCCCCTCAGTGTCTTTCTTGTCATGAGGGGCTCAGATGTTACTTCAGTGAGTAATGACTCTGAGAGCAGCCCTGCTCCCAGACCAAGGAATATCTGTCAGGCCTAATGTCAGGCTCCAGTTAAAGCAGTTAACTGAGTTGGATCTTGGCACAGAACAGGTGGGGACCAGTGGCTACTGGTCCACCCGTGCTCACCACTGCTTCCCTCAGGCCCCACTGCTGGAGCCTCGGGCTCTGTCCTGCCCTGGCCCACCCAGCTGGGTCCCTGTAGCAATTAATTATGTCAGTTATGGCACTAATGAAAAACACACACTTTGGTGATCCCTCTGCTCTAGAGACTATGAAAATTCTTAACCAAATGGCCTCTGTGGGAGAAGGTTGCACAGCTTTCTCTCCCAAGTGCTTTATCTGCATGTGAGTTGTCACTATGGGACAGGAACGCTTCCTGCTATCCCTGCCTGGCTTTGCTTCCATGGACAAACATCTCCCATTGTCAGTGGGAGCTTTGTTCCATTGGGATTTCAGGTCCAAATGTGTCATTTCCTGTGATGACGCATTCGAGTTTAAAAGAACCCCAAAATAGAGTGTTTTGGGCAATCTTGTCAAAGAAAACCAAGATTTAGAGTCATTGCACTTCGTTGCTTGGTCAGATCCTGGTGTCCCTGTGAGGTTTTGCAAGAGGCTTCACACTTTGGAGTAGCAAGTTGGACATTGCCTTCCCTGGACAGAACAAACTGAACAACCAAGACCTAAATCTCAGCTGCATTACAAAAAAAAAAACAACAAAAACAACAAATGAAAAATCATAGCAAAAGGCAGCACCCAGGAGAGGTGGGAAAGAGCATTTCAGAAATAGATAAACAATGTATTTGCCGGTTTTGCAATTTTTCTCCCTGCCATGGAGAGTGCAGGAGGCAGCAGCTGGAGCGTTTCGCAAGCAGCATCAAGAGTTTTCCCCACCCATCACTCAGGGTGGGACCTGTCATGTTGCATCGCCTGTGCTTTGCCCTCCAGCCTGGGAGAAACCTGCTCCTGACGTGTTTATACGGAGCCCTTCACTTCTCTCTGTCTGCTGCTCTAGAAACAAACAAATTGCAAAGGGGGAAAAAAAAATGAGAGCCAGGTAATGAACTGATGGCGTCCTCAGATGCAGGAGGCAGAAACACCCATGGAAAGGCAGAGCTGGCATCAGAGCAGCATTCCCAGGGCCGGTGCACCTTGCTCTGTGCTTCTGCTTCTCTGAAAAGCAGCAGGAGGGGAGGGACTTTTCCTGACAAGCAAAGGAGTTAATGGAAGAATAAGACAGAAAAGGACTCTTGGCCAGTGACTGGGACAGTGGCATTTTGACTTTCTCTTTAGAACCGGTTGTATTCCAGCTGAAATAAAAGGCTAAAGATGTTTATTCACCTGTTTTGTGAGACTGTTGGATATTGCAGCTGTTGTTGCTGAAACATATTGCAGGCTGAGAACTGGTGATCCACAAATGCTTATTAATTTATGGGCAGGCCTGTGCTGCTGCCAGTGCAGGGAGGCACTTACTGCCTGGGCCTGGCAGGAGCACCAGTGCTCCCAGTGCTGCTGCCTTTCCTCCTGTCCCTCCCTTCCTTGTTTTAATATGAATGAACATTTCCCAAGGCCTGGCCTCAAACATACAGACTTAGTTCACAGTAGGGAGGAGAAGTTCAGGCTAAAATTCAGGATGTTGGGTTGCCTGGCTGCACATGAGCGTCCTCCTGAGTCCTACAAGACAGTGCGAGGTGGAATGGCTGGAATCACAGAATCATGGGATGGTTTGGGTAGTGGGGACTGTAAAGCTCATCTCGTTCCACCCCCTGCCATGGGCAGAGACACCTTCCACTAGCCCAGGTTGCTCCAAGCCCTGTCCAACCTGGCCTTGGACACTTCCAGGGATGGGGCAGCCACAGCTCCTCTGGGCAACCTGTGCCAGGGCCTCACCACCCTCACAGGGAAGAATTTCTTCATAATATCTAATCTAAACCTACTCTACATCAATGTGAAGCCATTCCCACTTGTCCTGTCACTCCAATTCCTGATGAACAGTCCTTCTCCAGCTTCCCTGTAGGTCCCTTCAGATACTGGAAGGTGCTGTGAGGTCTCCACACAATCTTCTCCTCTCCAGGCTGAACAGCCCCACTCTCCCAGCCTGTCTCCATAGGGGAGGTGCTCCAGTCCCCTTATCATCTTTGTGGCCTCCTCTGAACTTGCTCCAGCATTCCAAGTCCTTATGTTGGGGACACCAGAACTGTAGGCAGTACTCCAGGTGGGGTCTCACCTTAGCAGAGTAGAGGGGGACAATCACCTGACTCACCTCCTGCCCACGCTGTGGGATGAGCCCAGGACACCTTTGGCTTTCTGGGTTGCAAACTCACATTACCACAGGAATTGTGTGCTGGAAGGAGAGACCTACCAAACTGCCCTGACTTATCACTTCCCATGGGGAGAAGTCTTGGTGACAGCCTGTGCCCTCCAAAACTGTTTCCAGATCTTGCAGAGCAGAGGGAATCACTGCTTTCTGTCCCCACCCCACTCTGAGGGACTTCCTCGCCTTTTCCAGCATTTCTCCCGACTCCTGAAGGGTGGAGGTGTGGACCTGGCACACCAGGCAAACACCCACGAGCAGTGGGCAGATGCAACTCAGGCTATTAGGAAACCTCGGCAGCTTATGAGGTTTGAAGGCCAGAGATTGATTATTTCCTTTCACTAATGCTGCTTTTCACAGGGAAAGCTCACCCTACACGCAGAATGGCATCAGCAAAAGCTGTGAGATGGTTGTCAGGTGGCTCCTTAAACCACAGACTGTGCAATAGGATCACCTTCACCTTCAGAGATGTCATCTCCTTTCCAGACGCACTGCCTCACTCCTTCTCTGCCGTGCTTTCTATCTCAGTGATCACTGCAGCCAGGGAAGAGATCACAGCACTGGGAATTCCATTGCCTTTGCCACCATTGCTCCAGGGACAGTCTCTGACTTAGCTGGCTCAGCATCCAAAAGGGGGAGAGAGGTTTTAGTCTGAGAAAGCTGCTCTGAAGGCACAGACACGGCACTTTGCTGAGATCAAGAAGGGTTCAGCTCAGTCTCTGCAAGGATTCGTAGGGACTCTTTGGCAAACAGGTCTGAAATCCACTGAAGCTGGCAGGACACCCCTCATCGATCTGGAGGCCTTGGATCAGGCTCCTGCTGCAAAGAGGAATTCTAAGATACCAATTAGGTCCATGCCACTTGAAAGAGATTAAAATGGGCTCAGCCAAGCATCTGGTAGAATCAGCAATAAAAGTCATGCACTGACTTTGGTAATGAGCTTCACATCACACGGCAACTATTTTCCCATGAGTTTGCAAAAGGCTTCCCCGCCCTTCCAGGACCTGCACTGACTTGCCACTCAGGGCTCCCTGTGTTGCAGAAAGGTGTCTTTCCAAACAGGCAGTGGCTTTGCTTCACCCATCCCAGGGCTGGCAAGGAAGAGAACAATTCAATCGGCCACTGTAAAACCCAGCAGGAAATCCAGAATTGATAATTCTGTACCAATAAACAGAGACACACTCACACCTTCCCTCGCCCGCCCTGCCGCAGTGTGAGAGCACTGCAGAGCAAACAAAAGCCTTAGATAAACAGGTTACTCTTCCAGGGTTGGCTGAATCAGTTTCAGCAGATGCCCAGGGGCTCCCCAGCTCTGCCAAGCTTCTGACAGCCCTACAAAATAAACCCAGCTTAAACTGACTCATAAAGAAAACCAACAGGGCTCACGTCTAATAAGCTGGTGTCTGTCCCGCGGCAGCTGCCAGTGGCGAGCCCTGGGAGTGGGTTCCCTGCTCCACCGGGCAGTAAAGTCCACCCTGCACCTTCCCACTGCAGCCCTGTCCCATCCCTCACTGTCCTAAGAGTTTATAAACATGGGAAAATGAATTAAAAATGAGGATGATGTCACTTTAGAAGGGCATACACAGCGCATCATGACTTCATGAAAGGTCACTTTGCTGTTGTTGCATGTGCTGCATCCCAAGCAAAACTGGGATGGAGAGAATCTGTGTGCATGTCCATCCTGGACATTTCACAGAACCACAGAATAATGCTGAGTTGGAAGGGATCCACAAGGATCATTGAGTCCAACTCCTGGCCCTGCACAGAACAATCCCTAAGAGTCACATCATGTGTCTGTGAAGCATCCAAACCCTCCTGGAGCTCTGGCAGCCTTGGGGCTGTGCCCACTGCCCTGGGGAGCCTGGTCAGTGCCCAACCAGCCTCTGGGGGAAGAACCTTTGCCTGAGATCCAACCTGACCCTGCCCTGACACAGCTCCAGGCCATTCCTTGGGGTCCTGTCCCTGGTCCCCCCAGAGCAGAGCTCAGTCCCTGCCCCTCCTCTGCCCCTCCCGAGGAAGTTGTAACTGCACTGAGGTCTCCCCTCAGTCTCCTCTTCTCCAGCTGAACACACCAAGTGCCCTCAGCCACTCCTCATACATTGCAGAGGACTTGCCTCACTGCCAGGGAGCCCCTGAGACCTGTGCCTCGTCCTTGCTCTTCTTATCGCATCCATATTGTTCTCCCAAACCCATGGCACCAAACTTGGACCCACGGTGCTGCAGCACCAGCAGGTTTGTTTCTGTGTCCTCTGCAGTAAAGGCAAAGAGAATTTGCTCCCCTTTTCTCCCCTTCCAACAATTCAGCTGTTTAGATGCAAACCTGAAAACTCCTTCAGATGACAGAGGGCTCTGGGTACCAAGCACAGCTGGACTAAAGGTTTCCTGTCACCCAGATGTTGTGCCTGCAAGGGAACCCCTCTGGGAGGTTTTCAGCTGTTATCTCTGGGACACAGCCGAGAGGATTCCCTGCATTCCTGAAGATCAGCTTATTAATGGAAATATTTGGCTTATTAGTTAACATAATGACAATTCTGCAGATTGTTGGAGACAGGAATGATGCTGAGTGTGCTCAGGGCTGAAGGACTCGGGGTGAGCCTGCAGAGAATTCCCATTTCTCTGTCATGTGGTGTTTCTAGGTTAGGAAATATGAATTTTTTTGCAGTGACATGAACTATTACACCAGGCACAGGCTTTTCACATCTCCATGGAAATAGTGAGGTGCCAGTGTTGACTTTTGTCTCCCAGCCAAAGAGACCCTTGGGTGGCCTTAGCAGAAAGAGGCACCTGAAGTACCACTGCTTAGAGTTAGATGGGAAAAAACCACTTTGACCCAACAAGGGACCACAGATGAGCTTTCCCCAGACAAACCAAAGGGGGATGGGGCAGGCAGTTTTATTCTTTAGTTCTTTTTATCCCTGTTTGCTGCATGTCTTGGAGATCTGCTTCCCAGAGTGCAGAGGGGGTGCAGTGCACAAACTCAGTATCATGGGGCAAACAGCACTAAAATAGCTGTATTTATTTTCCTTTGTGGAGTACACACCTTAGTGACTTGTCTCTCGTTTGGATACAACCCTGCAAGCTTCTAGATGCCAGCACTGACATCCAGAAAGTTTAATATTGCAAAAGAATATTGAATTCATCCTTGGTGTGGCAAACGATGCAAATCTGAAGGAATTCTGGTGAAGTGGTGCAGTGATTTTGAACTGACAGCTGAGCAGCTAAAGCCATTTTTTGTTTTGTTAATTGCAGATGATTTATTTTACCATCTTTTATCTTTTCTCTTTTATTTCCTGGCTTAGTCACCTCACTTTTTATTGCACATCCCGCATTGTTCCCAGAGCATCCCATTATGCGAGCTGATGCTACACACCTTGTAACTCATAAGCAGATATTCATTGTCTCCACTTGTTTCTTGGCACAGTTTGATTCAAGAATCACTTCTTACTCATTTTTCACTCCCTTTACTCCCTTCCTAAGGAACTACTAGATGGGAGGGGAAGACAATAGCATTAGGAAATTAAAAATAAATGCAGGCACTGGTGGAAGGTGAGAAGGTGGCATCAAATTGTGATGACAAGAGATGTGCTGTGAGCTCCTTAGACCCTGTGTGTGTTGGCAAAAAGGCATTTTCTCTGTTGTCAGGGTCATATTTGAGCTTTCAGTTCTGCTTTAAAGCTCCTGGATGCCACATCCTGATCAGTAAGTGTCCCAAATCAGGTTAGTGTCCCAAATTTAAGTTATCTAATAGAAAGAGGTTCTTCTCCCAGAGGGTGGTTGGGCACTGAAACAGGCTCCCCAGGGCAGTGGGCACAGCACCGAGGCTGACAGAGCTCGAGATGATCCTCTCAGGAACATGGTGTGACTCTTGGGGATGGGCCTGTGCAGGGCTGAGGGTTGGACTCATTGATCCTTGTGGGTCCCTTCCAACTCAGCATGTCCTGGGATCCTGTGAAATATCAAGGCAGGGTTTGATACCTCTGCAAGGGCTGCAGGTGGGATAACCTCCCACACATTTTGGGCCACAAAAATACCCGAGAGCCCCAGGGATTTGGTAGCCACATAGGAGTGGGCTCGGCAACACGGGTCTGCAGCTCCTTCCTAACAGCTTTGTGCCCTGTTTTGTCGTTGTCCAGCTGTACAACGGGACCCTGAAGCGGGACGTGGAGAACAGGCGCTACAGCTCCTACAGCCAGATGGAGGGCTGGGGCAACAAACACTACGGCAAGGCCGTGTGCAGCCCCAGGGCCGGCAGCGACTACTGCTTCGTGCAGAACATCAAGAGCAGCCGCAGCGAGCCCGACCTCTACTGTGAACCGCCCCGGGGCACCCTCAGGAAGAGCCAGGTCGGGGGCCGGGCAGAGCACAAGACGACCCTGAACCGCCAGAGCATCTACAGCAGCTGCAGCACCCAGCAAGGAACTACCAGGACAAGTAAAAAAATGCCAGCACGGGCCCTCTCCTGCCCCTCCAGCAACAAGCCCGATGTGGTCTATGCCCAGCCTGTGATGAGCTGCAAGCAGGACGCGGTTTATGGGCAGGCTCAGTCCAGCTCCAAGTAAGTTTGCTGTGATCTGAGTGAGCGTGGATGTGTTGGGGAGGTCCGTCCACCAGAGCCAGTCACCTGAGCTGCTTCACAGCCACTGGGGATCTCTGCCCAGGGCACCCCACGTGTGATCGCGTCCCACAGCAAAGTGGGTCAGATCAGTCACGCTCTTGAAGGGTTTATTTCTCTTCCTGGGCTATGGAGGGAAACCAATATGACTGAGAAACCAATAGGACTGGCTCGGTGTAGATATCTCTGCTGTAGCTGTGTGGTGTTGGGCAAGACGATGCCTCAGTCTCTGTGGTGGCATTAACTGACAGCACCTTTGCAGGATGAGGGTGGGGAGGAGAAGAGCAGAAAGCCTGGTGTGCGGTCTGGGTGCCTCTCCTGGCTGTCAGGCTGCTTCAGTTTGGCAGAAAACATACCTGGAAAAAAACCACCAAAACAAGTGTCTTTGAAGGAATTGGTTCCTGAGGGTCTTACTCAAGGCAGAGCTGAGAACCTGCTGAGTGGTGGCATTTACCTCTTTTCTTTCCACCCTGCCTGTGCTTCATCTGCCCAAAAGGTCTGATTTTGGTTCCAGAAAAAAAATTGAGTCCAAAATTGAAATAAATACCCTAATTGGAATAATTTGCCTAGTCAGGAAAGAGGAATCAGTGGAAGCTGTTAATTCCTTGCTGTCCAGAGCATCCAGTCCCATTTGGGTTAGGAAATACATAAGGGTGGAGGATGGTCCACCATATGTCAGCATCAGATTCCTTCTTGTAGAAGCTGCCTGCAGCAACAGGGCAGATAAAACACCCCAGGGAGCTCAGACACTCCCAAGAACGTAACTGGGCAATGCAGCAGAGCTCCCACTAAAATTTAGCCTTGTTTGGGTGCTGTTACTGAGGTGCTGGTTGAAAGCTGCCCCAATAGGCCGAGTTGACTCCAGCTCTGCAGCACCAACCATGTTCTGCTGCAGCCTTGGAATAGACTTGGTCTGCACAAATCATGGTCTTGGAAGACTTGGAAGTCTTGGAAGACTGTGGTTTCCATGTTTTGAGCTGCAAAACGCTGTTCTGATGGGCTGGAGAAGGAGGGTCTGCAGCTTCCACAAGCGTTTTCCAGGAGCCACTGCACTACATCTGCTGCACAACCCAGAAATTCTCACAACTCCCAGACAGATGTGACAGCTTGTCACACAAACCCTAGAAGCTCCCAAGCTCATTCCTGGTGTTCCCTGGTCCCAAAGAGAATTTGCACACTGCAGCACAAGAGTGACACTATTTAAAAGGGCTCAAAGACTTTGCCATAACTCCCACCAAAGGCCAGAAACTGTTGAGCCATTGCCCCAAGGAATGATGTAGATATTGAGAAAACCCCCTCACAGTCAGCAGTTTGTGAGCCAAATCAGGCCCCTTTTCACATCTGAATGTTCCAGATTTCTCTGGCTAAGCCTCTCTGGTTTTGTATTGAGTATGAGCGTGTCCCAGAGCATGTATGCCAAGAAACATCACTCACCCCTTAGCATGTTATCATGAAACCTTGGCTATCCATGTGCTCAGTTACTTCTTGTTTAACACATGCAAAATTAGCCCTGGCCAACCCAGACCACTGGTGGCAATGACCTGCTGCTGTCAGCAGCTTTGTAAATCCTTTGGAAGAGGAAACAGATGTTATGTAAGCTGGGAATAACTTGTCCCAGGGAATTTCTGACTAAAGAGCATAAAAGTGTAGTGGGAGGGATGGCAGGATGACTAAACATGTGGCTGCAGCTGCCTTTTTCTGGGGAGAACACTGCTTTTGAGAAGTTAGTCCCAGGCAGGCTCTGACATTGTCATGGTAGAGATAGAGTTAAGATTGTATGTAATGTATTATAGTATTTATTTATTTGTATAATTCCCTTCCCCCCATTTTGAGTCTTGTATTTTTGTCTGGAAAACCCATCTCACATTGGGTTGAGATGTGGGAGGGGGGCTAGGAATCAGGAATTGGATTTTGGGCTTTTAAAACCATGACACCAAGCCAAGCCCTGCTCTGCACAGTGCTCACTGTTGTGGGCTTGGTCATTGCTTTGAAAAGGTCACTTGAAGAATGATGGCATTTTCTGAGGAGGAGAAATGCTGTTGTGAGAGGAACCTTCTCCAGTGCTGGGTGCTCCTTGGTTAGGGAGTGGCTCCATTTATACACTTCTCCTGGCTTGGGGCATGGCCCATCTGGCAGAACTGGTTCTGATGTGGAAACGTCGGCTCCGAGTCGTAGGCTCAGCTGGGGCTGTGTCCCCTGAGTAAATCTGATCTGGCTGGGGCACACCCCCTGCTCCACCTCAGACTGCAGAGCTGGACTACTGCTGAGGGCAGCTCGTGCAAGGAATTCTGCTCAAAGGAGATGAGTTTGGCAGGAGTTGTCCTTAAAGCTTTGGAAGCATAGGAAGGAGTTTCCCTCTTTGGAAAAATTACTTGTTTGGAAGACTATTGGCCCCTAGAAAGGATCTGGCAGTCACTGTTAGCCTTGTTCTGCAGTGTGCTTTGGGTGGGAAGGGGCCTTCAGAGGTGGGTTAGGACCACGTCTGGGCTCTCCTTGCTGTGTAGGATTGTTGTGTTTGGAGGATTCTCCACTTGGAGATCTCAGTGTTCATTTGGGTCACCTGATCTTTGAGTAGGGAGAGGTTTGCTTGGAGGTACCCCATTATTAACCTGTGCATGCAGGACGGGGCTCAGCTGGGTCACAGCTGCTGCAGTGCCCAGTTTGGGGCTCTGTCCTTCTCTTCTAGTCGTTCTCCAGGTAGAGTTTGTGCCTTTGTAACAGGGATAATTTTGTGTTGGGTTTTTGTGCTGTAAATCTCCTGTGTGGGTGGATGTCTTGTCTGCAGTTTTGCAAACCACCTGCATGAGCCAGGGAAGGGCTGGATGCTTTCCATGCTTTCCAAGGTGATCCATGTAGTGATTTCCATTGCTGTGAGAGTGATTGCAGTGGGACCTGTGATCCACTGGGTCTGTTTGCCACACAAAATTCCTCTATAATACAATGGCTGTGGACAGTGTCATTGCTGGTTCAAAAGTGGTGCTTCTCAGATGTCTTCTGCTATGGATCTGATCTCCTTGGATGGTGTGAGACGAAAAATGTGTGACTGGGTGTTCTCAGCTAGTGAGAATGGTGTGTGGAGATATCAAAATATTGAGTGTGCAACAAGTATTTGACTGAGTGTCAAATACTGTACTGAACAATCCCTCTGCATTTGGTCACAAAGTTATTTCATTTCTGGAACTATTCTTGATTGTGTGATTGCTGCCTTTTATTGAACTGGCTTTGGCTGTGTGAGACATGGAAGAGCTGTTTCTTTGATAACCATCTCTCAGAGAGTCCTTCCTCTTACAACAGCAACTCTGATGAAGGCACCTTTCCTCCAGCTCACTGATGAGTAGTTTAACACCTAAATGTTTTTCAGGAAAAGCCATTCTCTGATTCTCTGATAAACTAAACCATGACATAGTCTTTTACTCACTCCATAGCATTGGTTCTGGTGATGAAATCTGAGTTTTGCACTGTTTGCCAGATCAGGAGGTTGAGCAGCAGTGACTTGCTTGGAGAAAACTCCTCTTGAAGTCTGTTCTCTTCCACCGGTCCTGTTGAGCACGGTGCTCCTTCTGATGCCCCTTCCTTTCTTCCATGAAGAATTTCTTCATGGAAAGGTTTGTTAAACATTGGCAGGGGCTGCCCAGGGAGGTGATGGAGTCCAGATCCCTGGAGGTGTCCAAGGAACGTGGCACTCAGTGCTCTGGGCTGGGGGACAAGGTGGGGATGGGGCACAGGGTGGACTTGATGATCTTGGAGGTCTTTTCCACCCTAAATGATTCTGTGATTCCAGACATACATCTCTATAACCACTCAAGGACTTAAGCCTTTGTAAGCATTATGTCATATCTGGATCTACATTTCCAAGCTCAGTACATCTGTCCTGGGCTCAGATGTCCACGGGTTACTCTGGTGGCAGTTTTCAATGAACAGCACTCAGATGTTGCTAAAATACAGCCCTCTGGAGTGAGTCCAGGTACCTGATGGAGCTGGAGACAGTCTTCTTGGTGTCCAGGGCTCCCTCATCCCCCCAGAACCCTTCTCCTTTCTTGTGGCATCCCTCAGATCTGGAAACTCTCAGCAACAGTGATTTCAGCAGCTGGTGAAGACCACCCATATTTGCTCACTTTAAATCTCTTCCTCTGATGGGTGGTACTTGCAACATGCTCCAAGTGACAGGGTGTCACCCTGAGCTCGGCAGCTTTTAGCTAAATAACATCTTGCAATATTATTTATGTCATTTATGCCCAGTCAGGAAAAAAGTTTCTACATCTTGCTTGGTCATTAGGTACTGATAATGAGAAGAGGAATAAAGGAGGTGATGTTTAACGCCTCCCAGAAACTTTTGAGCCTTTGTCCTGCTTCAACTGGAACCCCGAGGTACAAAAAAACCTGTGTCTACCACCAGCTGACATTATGTTGGTTCTGTTTGTAGACATGTTACACTCTGTGCTTCAGGTGCCCCATGAGACTGACCAGCCCTTGGCCATCTGGTTCCAGCACTTTAGGACGTGCCTGCATCTGAGCTGAGGGCCCCTGGTGTCCCTGCAGAGATTCAGGCAGTGGCCAGGGAAGCTGAATTTGGAGCTCAGTCACTGAGTTACCCCCCTAACACACTCAGTGCCCTTGCTGACTCCGGGGGAACCCCAGGTGTCTGAGCTGGAGACGTTACTGAGAGACCAGATTAATCCCAGCCCTGGTGAAGGATTTGGGGTGTTCTCATTTGGAGAGATGAAGAGGTGAGCTGGGGTGTCTGCAGACACTCCCCAGGTTAAGGGTTGCTGATACAGATCAGGAACCATTAATGGACACCTACAATCCCACATGCACCTTTGGCCTCCTTTTACCATGTGGATACATTTCCCTTTGGAGTTCTCTGTCTATGAGAGAGACTAAAACACCTCATTAGAGATCATGTGGAAGCAAGTGACTCTCAAGGCACCTGGAAATATGTAATATCTTGATGCTGCTCTGTTAAAGGTCTTCGATACCTTGGCTGCTGGACAAGACAGTAAAGACTGGGACAACCCTTTGGGTTTTCTTTGGGTTCATATTTGTCTATGGAAACACCAATTTGGCCCCAGCTGAGCTGCATCAGCCTCTCTGCTCTGTGAGTAAAGTTCAGAGACAGTAACTGAGTTTCCCATAGCCATTCACTCCTTGGCTGAGCTCATCCTCCCTGGAAATTCTATAAACAGTGAAAACATACTGAGGTTCTCGAAATAGTCAGAAAAGGTACTGAGGGTGTTTTCTGATCTATCTCCTGTCTTTTGGGATAAATAAAGGTGATCAACATCAAAACATTAATTCTCCAGGGCTATGCCACTTCATGAAAGCAGAACCGTGTACAATGAAAGGCACCTTCATTTTGGTTTGTTCCTATTTGGGACAAAATACCTCTAAAAATGACCATTTCACAGTCCGGCTCCTTGTGATGTGAACTTGTCTGAGCTCTGTGTTTGCATCCAAGGCAGGTGCTGAGGAGCTGTTTGTGATTCTGTCCTGGCAGGGTTCCCACCACTGCTCACGGGGAGGATCCCCCGTCACCCGGCCCAGTGTCACTCACTCTGTGCCCATCTCCCCTGGTGTCTCCCCATGGAGCAAATCCCGAGGGGAAGCTCCAGCTGAGCTTTCAGCGCTGTCAAAACCTCAGTGCCATGTCCCAGAGATGGACATGGCTGCCTGGCACGGGGCCTGGCTGTCGGGTTTGCTCCAGCACAGCTTTATTTTGAAAGGCCTGGATGTGCTGAATACTCTGTTTTGAGCGTTTTCACTCTGATGATATTAATGAACTATGGAATTTGCTAAGAGTTTTCTGGCTTCCTCCTCTCCTGGGATTTGTAGCCCCAACAACCAGGACAGAGATTTGATTAACACAATGTTAAGGGAATTTGCCTTTCTGTGATACTGATCCTCTTCAGTATTTGTTTCCCTTCCATTCCCGAGTGTGATCATCTTTTTTGTCTCCATTGAATAACTTCCATTTACCTCCATTAAATCATTTCCTATTTTGATTGCTTCTTCCAAAGGAATAACCTTTGGAGCTCTTCCTACCAGGCACATTGGCCCAGGCTGGAAATGGCCACTTTTCAAGAGTTTTTCTCGGAGCAAGATGTTTTTCCCATAGTGTAGATCTGGTCAGGCATATCCCTGACTGGCTGATGAACAATCTCCTTTTAGTTGGGCTTTGCCAGGGTCATTACATTCCCAGCAAGGAGAAATCTCTGAGCCTGGCTGCTTACCCACTGGAGCTTCTCCTGCTGATGAGCCAGGAGGGAAAAAGGAATCTTCTCCATCTTTTCTCACACCTGGATCCCAAGTTTTTTCCTGCTGAAGAAGGGTTTGGCCCTCTTATGGAGTGGGTGGGAAGAAAATTGCCTTCCTTGAGTAGCTGTATCAAGTGGAGATCCTTGTTTCTCAGAAAAAGTGCATTTGATCTAAAAATTATAAAGAAAAAAAAAATCATTATTTACATGGTCACTGACCTGATATTTTTACTAATCTGCCTCCCTCCCCACACTGCCAACCCAGGTCCCAGTTCTCAAAGAAGTTCCTCTGGTGCAGGATCCATCAGTGTCTCAGCTCTATCGTGTCTCAGGAGCATGAAAAAAACTGAAGTGAAAATCCCAACATCCTGGGTCAAACCAAAGATTTCTGGGGCTCCTTAACTTCTAGTTTAAACTTTGTCTCTCCAATTTTGTGTTTTCCTTGTTGCAAGTTTAAGGGAAGTTTCTTGGTGCCAAGTTTTCATGGAGATTCAAACTGATGAAAAGTCATATAATGAAGTGATGTTTTATTGTCAGTGTAGAAATAGAAGTGGAATTAGGTTCATCCAGCCTTAGACATTGAATGCTTAAGGTCCAATCCAAGGCTGTTGTCTATCATTCCTTCATTCCAAGAGAGGAAGAGATATCTCCAGAGGACAGGCCTTCCTGTCTTAGGAAAAATGGATTTTGGAAGCACCTATTTCTCTCCATTGGCTCCACGGGTGCTTAAAAGAGTAACATGAACTGTGTGCAACTTTATGCCAGTGAAGGTAGTGGAGACAAGAGTCCTTCATGCTGCCTTCCCATGTCACAGCCTCATTGTTGGCTTTTGATATTTTGTGTGAAATTTGCCATATAACTGTGGATATTATTCACTGCTCTGTACTGTGAGGAAGGGAACCTTTGGATTTTTAAGAATACAATATTTTATCTCACTGTAAGCTGCTGGGGGCGGTGACCACACGTGGGTGTCCTTTCTAGACCTTTGTTCCTAACATTTCTTTGGCACAGTCAAAATGACTCCACATCCCACGCCTAGAAGCGCTACTCTCTTGTAGTGATATTTAATACTTCAAATGTAATGTGCTCATTTGAAGAACTTGTTCAGAATCACTATGTTTTGTTAGTCTACTGGATTGTCTGAAGAGGATCAGTCACATGTACAATCATCTCCCCTACACAGTCACTCACAGGTATGGCATGGACTAAAAATATATATAAATAAATGCGACTCAAACAGGAACTGGTTTCCTGATTTCCAGGTAAAACTAACTCACCAACAGTCCCAGCTGGGTCCTGCACAGGGAATAACATCAGTCAGGCCCAGCTGGCCTAGCAAAGCCCTCACACTTTTTGATTTCTTCCACTGTTAATGAAGCATTTCCCATTTGTGCCCTGTCACTGCTGGCAGTAACAACCAAACAGGAGGTTGGGTTTTCACTCTTCTCAGTCCTGAACTTTCCAGGGCTGTTGTTGTGATGAAAATTAACTCAGACACTGCTGCAATGAGCGCAGATCCTGCTGCACCTGAGAGGAGAAGGCAACTTTTAATTAGATTAATTCCTATAACTGGAAACACAGACAAGCTTTGCAGTTCAGACCCTCTTCATCAGCCTGAAAGTTTGAACCCTTTTCCAATTTTGTGTGGTTAAAACATCACAGATGATGCTAAATAAGTACAAACCAAAAAGAGTAGGACCTTCTGTGGTGGTTTGGGCTAGGCCTTCCTTGGTGACCAGTTTGTAACCAAGGAAAGGTCCAGATTTACCCAGTATTCCCTACGATTTTTACGTAAGCCAGACTATAAGAAGAGAGGAGGAGAGGCCTTCGCTTTTTTTTTCCTTCCTTTGGCTTTGGAGGTGCAGGTTTCCCTGCTGTTGAGTCTGCCGTGTTGGGGAGCGAGGCCTGGTTAGGCCTTGCCGACCTTGGGAGACAGAGGTTGCCGGCGATCGTTCCGGAGCGACTCTCAGTTGTCCCAGGAGAATAGTGAGATATCTTCTTTGCTAACATTTTTTTCTTTTTTTAGTTACTAGATCTCGGGCTACTGATTGGGATATATATATATATATATATATATTTTAGTTTAGTTTTGTTCCTTTTCCCCTTCCCCTTTCCCTTTCCCTTGTGAAATTGTATATAAGTGTAAATATATTTATATATATCACTTTGGTTGTCTCCCTCTCATTTTCGGGTTTTTCTTAGTTTTTTTCTCCCTCTTCTCCCTGAGGTTTTTTTTTTTTGGGGGGGGGGCTACTTCTGGTGGTAAGGTTTGGAGACTTGGCAGGGAGCCAGCTTCAAACCATATCACCTTCATATTTCTAAACAAGTGGACAAACATTCCAGTGTTTATATTTCTCCCACGGTTCCAGTCCTGCCCCAAGCCAGTGATATCATATCTTTCCTCTGGAGTCTCTAGGCACATTCTTTACCTAACAGGGAATGGGGACAGTAATCAACTTTTATGGAGAGCATGGAGATCACCAAAGTGAACATATCTTGGGAGCAGGATGTCTCAGTGCTGTTATTAGTACTTAATAAACTCAATATTTGTCCACCCCATTGCTCCAGACGTGCCTGTTGCCTTTTCCTAAGGGATCTGCTCAGGCCTCCTGAGACCATCAACTGCTCTCACACTTTTGCTTCCACCACATCTCACATCAAAGGATCACACACTGTGGGAAAATCATCTGCCTACGTTGCATTGTCCTAATAACCTGGAGGATGGTTTCACTCTTGTCCACTCATTCTTTTGTTGAGGAACAGTGAAGACTGGTTCTCTGTTCATTAAACCTTCCACTTGAGACATGATTAGACATCTAGCACCGCAAGTGAGCTTTCATTTTCTGTCTCCTTTGCTTCTGGATAGACTGGATTTATTAGCCTCAGTGCCCTCCACTGTGTATTTTCCACTTTTTACCGTTTGGTTTTTTTGAGACAGAGAAATTCTCTAGGGGAGCACTGTGTGTGCTTTATGTGGGAATGTGATAATATTTTACATTTTATCATTGATTCCTTCCCAATAATTCAAAGTTCTGCTGTAGCTCTTCTAGCTGAGCACTCAACCAGTGCCATATTTCTCTTTAACACAGAATCTGTGGTGATGAGATAGATGCCGGGACAATGACCATCCAGAAAGCCATACAGCTCCTGTGCTCCTCTGATGACAAATACCAGGCCATGGGTGCTTACTACCTCCAGCACACCTGCTTCCAGGATGAGTCTGCCAAGCAAGAGGTGAGCAAACCCCTTCTGAGCTCTGCTGGCACGCGGGGTATGACAGCACAAGAGATGGATGAAGCTGGTTTTTCCCAGTACCAAGGATCCTTAATTTTCATGAATTACAGAATCACAGAATACTCTGAGCTGGAAGGGACCCACAGGGAGCCTTATACCTTACTAGTCATGCTCAAGAATTAATTTTTTAAATGTTTTTTTGCAACTTTTCAACTATTAGTGGCCACTTTCTAACAGCAGTTAGTCAGGATTTTAACACAGAGGACTGTGTTCACCTCATCACCATAAGCTGCTGTGGCACAGGTTGATGGGGTCTGGCAAGATGGAAGCAGCCATCCAGTGTCCTCTTCTGGGTGCAATTGCTCCCAGTTCCACATAAATCTTTCACTGTCTCAGAGCTGCAGTGTCAGGGTCAGACAAAGTTGCCCCAAGGCCACTGTGATTTTCAGTGGCCATTCCCAGTGACTCTGCAGCCATTTCCCAGCCTTTTTCAGCCACCTGAGCCAATGGATTAATTGGTGATCGTGTACAAAGATTTTGCACATCCATAGCGGTGGCTGCCCCATCCCTGGAAGTGTCCAAGGCCAGGTTGGATGGGGCTTGGAGCAACCTGGGCTAGTGGAAGGTGTCCCTGCCCATGGCAGGGAGTGAAATGAGATGAGCTTTAAGGTCCCTTCCAACCCAAACCATTCCATCATTCTATGATATTTGATCAAACAGATGCCCTTCTTACAGCACAGCTTATTTTTCTTATGCTCTTGCTATTCAGTTACTTTGCCAAAATCCATTAAGGGAGGCAGCCTGAAGGATGGATCTGCTGAATTTATCCCCACCCTGGTGTGTTTGCAGTCATGCAAACATGGGTTGATCAAAATGCCAACCCTACAGAGGTGGCTTTCCAGTTCCTGGCCCAATAGTGGAGCTGGATGTGCTGGCATATGTGGGGCTGTGCCCCTGTGCCTTTGCTGTGTCTGAATCAAGTGCAGGTCCCCCAGCCCACCTTAACAGGGCTAATTGTGGGAGTGGCCACACCCTTCCTTTACGGTTGAAAACACTTTCTGAGCACTGGCCTGTCTGGTGGCTTCCCAGAAGAGATGTGTCAGAGTAGGTCTGTGAGTCACCTGAGCACACACTTGTTTTCTGGAAGGTGCTCGTTCATTGTCTATTGTCAGTGGGGTTGGTTTGTGCCAGGAGGGGCTCCAGGCAGGATCATGTCCTGGTACAGAGGACATCCTACAGCAGGAATACTCATCATTTTGGAGAGCTCAGCTGGAGGAATTTGCCTCCAAACCTCTCTGTCATGTGTGTGGTGTCCTGCAGGTCTGGGCTCACACCCCTTCCCTGAGCTCGAGGGTGGTGACACTGTGCCATGACCATCCCTCTAAGCTCAGCCCGTGATTCCAGGATGCAGACAAATTACCACAGCATGTCATTACATGGCTATAGATGGCCTCTTCAGATGGGCAGAGCAACATTTTCATCTGATGCAGAGTGTGGAGGTTGGTGAAAGTTTGTGAGAGCACATTTACCTCAGCAAAGGACTCGGTCCGTGGCCATTACTCAGAGACATCTCTACTTACAGAGCTTAAGCTTTAAGCTCCAACCTCCAGGCCATCAGCTTTGTGGTCATGACCTATGGCCTGAACCGTGTGTCCTGGGGGGCATCAGGCCCAGCATCACCAGCCAGGACAGGGAGGGGATTGTCCCACTATGCTCTGACCTGGGGCAGCCTCACCTGCAATATTGGGGCAGTTTGGGGCACTGCAATATAAGGAAGATCTCAAGCCTTTAGAGAGTGTCCGAAGGAGGCAGCAAAGATGGTGCAGGGCCTTGATTTGAAGCCATATGAGGACACTGAGGGCACTTGGTGTGTTCAGCTGGAGAAGAGGAGACTGAGGGGAGACCTCATTGCAGTTACAACTTCCTTGGGAGGGGCAGAGGAGGGGCAGGGACTGAGCTCTGCTCTGGGGGGACCAGGGACAGGACCCCAAGGAATGGCCTGGAGTTGTGTCAGGGCAGGGTTTATGTTGGATCTCAGGAGAAGGTTCTTCCCCCAGAGGGTGGTTGGGCACTGACCAGGCTCCCCAGGGAATGGGCACAGCCCCAAGGCTGCCAGAGCTGAAGGATGATCCTCTGAGGCACATGGTGTGACTCTTGGGGATGGACCTGTGCAGGGCCAGGATTTGGACTTGATGATTCTTGTGGGTCCCTTCCAACTCAGCGTATTCTAGGATTCTGTGAGTGTAATTTTGTGAATCTATGATTCTGTGAGTGTAATTTTGTGAGTCTGTGATTCTGTGACATGCCATTTCTGGCCATCCTTCCCGGCCAAATCTGCTTCTCCAGCTCCCCTGAGTACGAGGAGTTCAAGAAGTGCCCTGTGACTCCCAGCATTGCCCCGGCAGTCCCAGGTGTCCCTGTCCCAGCCCCCTGAGCTGATGGCAGCCTGTCTCTCCTGGTGCAGGTCTATCGGCTGGGGGGCATTGCCAAGCTCGTGGAGCTGCTCCGCAGCACCAACCAGAACGTTCAGCGGGCAGCAGCCGGGGCCCTCCGGAACCTGGTCTTCAAGAATCCAACCAACAAGATTGAAACCCGGCGGCAGAACGGGATAAGGGAGTGCGTGAGCCTCCTCCGGAGGACAGGGAACACTGAAATCCAGAAGCAGCTGACAGGTACAATGGCCCAGCCCTCAGCAGGACCGTGCTCCCCGCAGCCCGTGTTGCTCCAGCACACAAAGGCCCCGTAGCCATGGGGCTACCATACCACAAAAGGGGTGTTTTATGCTCCTGTTGCACCAAATGGTGACCTAAATCAGAAGGCAGAGGAGGTCCTGGCCCTTCGATGTCCCATAAGGGTTCCTCACTTCAAAAGTGCCCCTTGGGGAAGCACCTGCCCCAGGTTTCCCCCGCAGTTGTGGTCACCCTGCCACCCTCATGCCTTCCTGGACCCCAGGCCACTGTGATGTTCCCAGGAGGACTAAAGGGTGCTGGAAACCCCAGTATGGTTGGGCAGGTTCTCTAACTCATGTCTCACCTTTCCTTGAGGGGTTGATGTGAGTTTTTTTGGTGCAGATCACACTCAGCTGTGGCTGAGGCCTTACGTGCAAGCCTTTATGAGATCCTTAGAGAGATGCCCTCCCCGTGCAACCTAATGGCAATAAACACCAATTTTGGGAGGAGGGAGGATGCTTGGATGCCTGTCTCCACGTGGGGCCTATCCTGTCTGTCTCCCATAGGGATGCAGAGACTGGGTTTAAGGCAGCTTCTGCACCCTTAGCTCAAAGAGGGGTGAAGTGAGGAAGGCTTTTGGTGCTGGAATTCACTCTGACTGAAAGTAACTTCCTAATGCCTGGTGACTCTCTGCTTGAGCTTGTCTCCCACCTCCATCCTAGGATTGCTCTGGAACCTCTCCTCCACTGATGAATTAAAAGAAGAATTGATACAGGAGGCCCTCCCTGTCCTGACAGACTGTGTTATCATCCCTTTTTCTGGCTGGTCTGACAGCAGCTGCAATAGGACAAGAGAAATTATTGACCCAGAGGTGTTCTTCAATGCCACAGGGTGTTTGAGGTGAGTCACCAAGCAGGGACTTACTGCAGCTTGTGTCTGTTGGCAAAAGCTGAAGCCATCTAAATCCTCTAACAATGGGCTGAAGACATGCCTGCTGCAATTGTGTCAATTAGAAATTCTCCTTGAGAAAGTTTTCCTCAGAGGAGGTGCAGAAAAAAATATTACATGTAAAATACTTTTGGAGTAGCTTTCTTTCTTTATTTTTTTTAAAAGGGTTTTGTTCTTGATAAGACTTTTCTCAGAAAAATGCAAGTTGCTTTGTGCAATACTGAAACCTGTCAGTTTTCAGCTCAGACCAGGAAACTGGGCACATTTTGCCTTTAGATTTTTGAGGCTTCCAGAGAAAATTTTACTTGCTAGAAAACAAACTGGTTTGGGCATTAAGTGACAAAAAGACGGAATCTTCTATGTGGGGAAAACAAGCATTTTCCCACTCATTTTAATAACTGTTTTAGCACAGATCAGTCCCAACACCCTGGACTTTTCCTGTCTCTTTTCGTCAGGCAGCTCAGCTACAAAACATGAGGCACAGGCTGAGCCCAGAGTAGTTTATTTTTTTCACGGGAAAGCCAGAGCCTGTTTGTAGAGGATCTTTGCCCTGACTTGCTGTTTCTCCTACCACCCTCCTCCACTTGGATGGGAGCTCCTTGTCTCAATGGGAACAAGTGGGGAAAAAGAACCTTCCCTGCATAATTAGGTACTTTCATCAAGGGAAGCTCTCCCCGAGGGAGCTCGGTGCTGGCCGCGCCCTTCCCAGACACGCAGCTTGCAGGAGCTGTATTTGCTTGTGAAACGAACTGGGTGAATGCAGCAGGGGCCTCTGGAGACGTGATACCATCGTCTTCTGTGGCTGAGAACCGTGTCTGACAGACAGTGGGTGCTGTTCCCTGACAGGCAGTGGGTGCTGGTCCCTTCCCTGTCGTGGAGGGCACCATCCTCATGCACGTGGGGATGTGTGGTGTACGTTGTGTATATGAGGTGCTCGACTTTAAGACCATCTCAAGTCACCAATGCCACAAAATATTCCATTAAAATGAGGGAGGGAGCATGGTGACAGTAAAAGGAGCTTTCTGTGGAGTTCAACTCAAGGCAGGCTCTGTCTGCAGAGATTTACCAGAGCCTGTGGCAGCAGTGTCCAACCCCCCGATGAAGACTGGCAGATGCAGGTCAGAGAGAGAGTTCAAAAGGCCAAAGGGAGCAGGACTGGGGAGCAAGGAGAGTGAGGAAAGCTGGGCATTTGAGTTTGGAGCCCCTGCTCTGAGGGGTGAGCCGGGATTGCTGTGACTCACTGCCCTGCCACATCATAAAACAGAGATGAGAACAGCCTTGGGTTTGCCCTGGGCTCGAGCCATTGCTGCTCAAGCATTTCTGGATTGCAGATGAATTCATGTTAATGAGGAGGCTGCAAATCACAGTGAGCTCAAATCCAGTTCTGGAACGCCTAGAGTGAATATCTCACAACGACTGCCAGCCTCTCTTTGTTTTTCGTTTGCAAGCTACAAGGCAGTAAAACAGGGAAGGAAAAAAAACACAACAAAACAGCAAAAAACATTTCCTGTTACTGGAAAAACTCCCCTCTCCAGGCAGCCACCAGTGCCCAGGAATACATTACAACTTCACAAACTAACTGGTCAGAGCTATTGCTGCTCTCCAGCACCTCTGCCCTGTGTCAGAATCAGACACTGCTGTTGGCCCTGGTAGCTCTGAGCTCACAACCACTTGCACCTTCCTGGTGATCACAATAATCCCAGATGGTCTTTAGCCAGTCTTCCCTTTGGCAGGGGGCAATGAGGTGTCATGGCACAGGCACAGCCTCTAAGGTAACATCCTGCTGGTTACTCTCACTAGGAGAGTGTCTTCTCCTTAACAGGATGTTTTCCCACGTTAAATCAGTCCTAAAGAGCAACAAGAGAGCTGTGCACCAGCACAGTCCTACAGAAGGCCTCCAAAATGAGAGCAGTAGATCAGCCCTGCTGAATCCACAAAAAAATTCCTGAATTCAGGGACAGCCATAGCCAGAACAGAGCCCAACTAACCTTCTCTCCTTCTCTCCTGACATGCTCCTCGATGGCTTTCCTTCAGAAACCTGAGTTCTGCAGACATGGGGCGCCAGACCATGAGGAATTACCCTGGTTTGATTGATTCTGTCATGACTTATGCCCAGAACTGTGTGGCTTCCAACCGACCTGATGATAAGGTACCAGATGCTCACCCCAAGCTGTTTGCTGGAGTTCAGCCCTGTGGTTAATAATTGCAACTTTGGGAATATCTCAAAATCCCTTTCAAACAAACACAAGAGGGGACTGGACTCTCTGTGGCTGCTTTTGTCCTTCTGAGCCCCAGTGGGATCTGTTGTAGGATTACAAGTCCTCTGGGATCTGGGACTGAAGTAGAGCTAGGTTTTACAATATTCCATTCCCAAACACAAACCAAAATACTGGGCCCCCAATATGCTCTACTCCCTTCCCACCTTGGGATCCTTCCAGCATCCTAATCTCCATCTCTTGCTCTTCCCATCAGGGCATCTCTTCATCCAGCAGGACTCAAGTGGATAATCCCTAGATTATCATCATGTTCAGCAAGAAGTCAGGAACTGGCATCTTTCTGCCAGACCCTGATAAAATGGTGTCTATAGCCCCATTTTCAGGAGTTCACCACCCTGAAGTCCTCAATGTCTAGGAAAGTGCCAAAATTACTTTGAATTATCTCAGGATTGAGCAAATCCTCTTTTGGGGATGGGCTTTTCAAGACCAGTTTCAGCAGCACATACAGGACACAGCCCTTTGGAAATGGAGCCACATGTTTTGGTGTTGGTTATGGGTATCCAGTCAAAATTCTCCCTTGCTATTTCCATTGGCCACTCTGACATCAGGTAAAGGAGGCTTAAAAGTGTGTTCTTGGTAAAAAGTGTCACCTGATCTGTAGCTGTGACTTGGATAAAGTAATTGAAAGCTGACTATGGCAAGAGGAGGACTTGGAAAATTTGGCATTTCATAGTTTGCTGTAACCACCCTCACACTCTCCTTTCCTGTTACCAACTTGCCTGTGGCAGTGAGACCTACCAAGGTTCACTGAGTCAGTCACCTCACTGAGATCCACACTGCAGCATCTGGGCTATGTGCTCTTCCTTCATGTCCACTCCACCTCCTTCTTCCTTTCCATCCACCGCTTCCCAAAGCAGGATCAGGAGCGTATATGGCACAACAGCTGAAAAAGCTGACTGTGGCATGGGGCATGTCCTCTCTGGAGCTATAGCAGGTGCTGCTCCATATTTTTCTGCCTAATGTGATGTTTGCATTTTTATTCTGGGGGTGATTCAGTCTGTGGAGAACTGCATCTGCATCCTGCATAACCTCTCCTACCGCCTGGATGCCGAGGTTCCCAACAAATACACCCAGCTCAACCACATGGCCCGGAGCGTTTACATGGACAAAACTCTCACAGGCTGTTTCAACAGCAGGAGTGGGAAAATGGAGGTAAGATGAGCCACAGAGGGATTGGGAATGTGATGTTCAGCCCCAGGCAGGGGCTGCAAGCGAAGAGCAGGATCTGAGCTTCCAGTTTCTCATCTCTTTGTAGAATGATGAGTATGGTGTCCCCCTTCCTGAGGAGGATTTTAAACCCAAAGGACCCAGCTGGCTCTACCACTCCGATGCCATCCGCACCTACCTGTCCCTGATGGATCAGAGCAAGAAGGATGCGACCCTGGAAGCTTGTGCTGGAGCTCTGCAGAACCTCACTGCGAGCCGAGGGCTGGTGAGCACTTCTCTGTCCTCTGCACGTGTGCAGCCAAACGTGTCAGCATGGAGTCACAGAATAGTAAGGTTGGAAAAGACCTCTAAGATCACTTACATCATCATCACTTTACAGCCACCAGAAAGGAAAATGCCCTCCTTAAACCTCAGGGCACCATGGCCAGGGAATGCTCCAGTGGGATGTTTATTAATTCCAAAAATGGAGTCTTGTGGGCAGCTATAATCAGTACCCCAAGAGTCTATCCCAGGTCCATACATTGTTTTCCAGGTTTCCCCAGTCTGTTGGTCACTCTACCAGCATCTGCTGGTGTTGACACCCTCCCCCCAGGGCACCAGTGAGGATGTGCCCAGATGTGCACATGTGGACAGATGCCACAGAAGGAGTGAGAAGGGCTGTGTGTGTGCCACTGCCAGTGAGTGTTCTCCAAGTGGGAGGTGGCTCTAATTAGAGGGTGGGTTGTTCTGTGGATTGTGGCTTGTCCTCACATCAGAGCTGCTTGTAAAGTGGCTCTGACAGGTGTCCTAACCCGTGGGCATGGCAGCGTGGAGGTGACACAGGCTGTTTGATGCCAGGGATGTTGCAGGAGCGAGGGACGCGTCACGACAGCAGCTCTGCCGTGCCCAATATCGCTGCCGTGGGCATGACCTCGCAGGCTGCCTTCACGTGGACAGATCTTGACTTGTCTGTTTGTGCCGAACTTCATCAATTCCAATTTAAATAAGATGGATGGGGAGATAAGGAGATAATGATTTCATACGTAGGAGAGGTGTGTCACGTGTGTGAAGTGTTCCACCCAGAAACACGGGGTGACTCACGGGAGGAGCCTTCACTGCTGGGACAGCCTTGACCTGCCAGCTCCAATCTCCTGGGAGCTTTTGTTACAAGCAGTTCTATGTGAAATACTTTGGGAACCTTGATGTTTTGCAGTTTAACTCAGCAGTGCCACTAACCAGAAGGTGGAGAGAGGCTGTTCCAGGTTGGGTAGAGCTGATCAGGGAAATGGGGCTGGAGTTCTGTGCTCCATGGAAATGAAAAGTCTTTCAACAATTGACATAATTGCACAAGGGTGTCTCTTGGGCACGGGGGAAGAAAACAAACAAACAAACAAAACCCTGCTCTGACAGTGCTGAAGCAACTTAATTCAGCCTTCTGGAATGGAATGGCTGAAATTTGTCTGGATATGACAAACTGGCTCCTCCCTTTAAGGGAGCTCAGAGCTGGAGTTGGGGTGAGTTGCTGGGTTTGCTGTTTCTTGATGGAAAAGGAAGCTGGGGATAAGCTTGCAGAGCTTGCTGTGATCCGTTAGTTTATTGAGGATGGCTCTGAATCTCTTTCAGCTCTGCTTTACACATCCCACTCCTGCTGGTAGCTGTAGCAGGGCACAAGTGCCTCCTGAAGCATGGGAAGAAAATTGGATCTCAGCCCACTGGAAGAGGGTTGTTTTCCAGCCTATTCTCTCCATTCTCATGTTACTGTTGGTGGACATGTCACTGGTGGTGCAACACTCTCTAGCAGCCTTTCTGATGGGGGAGTGGCTCAGAAGTTCAGTTTAAACCCTGTCAGTAGGAGAGCAGTTCAGTCAGGGTATGTGCTTCAACTCATCTGCACTGGCTACATCCTGAGATCCTCTAGGTTTACATAAGCAAGCACGAGATCAGGATCTAAGATGAGTATTTTTGTTCATCAGACTCCTTTTTAAGGGTAACCATTAGTTGTTCCTACTACACCACAGCCTGTTACTTGAGACATGGCAGGGAGCTGCAGGAGTCTTGTGAAGGGCAAAGGCAACGTGGACATGAAGGAAAAACTTCTCCAGCTTTTGGGAGTATCAGATGGGCGATCAGCTGTTCCCACTCGGGGTCCAGAAAGAGTACCAGTTGTATCACAGAAGATCAGGCTGACTTTTCAAATGTCATGGAGTCATGGAATCATTAAAGTTGGAAAAGCCCTATGAGAATAAGTGTGAACCCACCACTGCCATGTTCACCACTAACCCATGTCCCCAAGTGCCACATCTACAGGTTTTTCGAACGCTTCCAGGCGTGGTGACACCACCACTGCCCTGGGCAGCCTGTGCCAGGGCCTAACAACTGCTTTGGTAAAGAAATTTTCCCTAATATCCACTTGAAACCTACCCTGGCGCAACTTGAGGCTGTTTCTTTTTGTCCTGTCCCTTGTTCCCTGGGAGCAGAGCCTGACACCCCTCCGGCTCCACCCTCCTGTCAGGGAGTTGTAGAGAGTGAGAAGGTCCCCCCTGAGCCTCCTTTTCTCCAGGCTCACATAACTGTGGAGAAGAGAGGCAAATGACAAAGAAAGTGGGATTATGGCAGCAGGAGAAAGTTCTATACAGCTGCCTATCTTATAGTACAGTCATGTTTCTCCAGCCCTGCACATCATTCCAGTTGTGTCCTCCTGGCGTGGGGAGTCCTGAGACATCTCTGTTTTCTCTCCCAGATGTCCAACGCAATGAGCCAGTTGATTGGCTTGAAGGAGAAAGGGTTGCCTCGCATCGCGCGGCTCCTCCAGTCCAACAGCTCTGAAGTCGTCCGGTCTGGGGCCTCTTTGCTGAGCAACATGTCCCGGCATCCTGTTCTCCACAAAACCATGGGTAAGTCACTTCCACCACGGTGGGTTCCAGGACAATGCCCAGTTTCTAGCTGGGTGATATCTGCCCATCTCACTTAGTAAACCCCGTAAGGTGACTCAGACAAGCTCCCGAATTGGCTGAAGCAGCGTCATTTCTTCTGGCCCAAAGGACAGTTATCAGTGGTATCTGCAGGCTGAATGGAGGGAATGTGCCATCTCAGATTCTCTGGAAGCATGGGGTGTATTTCACAGGCAGTGATAAATCTGCAGGATCATGAGGGTGACACTGTTTTAGGAACTGAGTTAGACTTGACTGCCCATGACCACCAGCATTGCCCTTCCAAAGGCCCCCCCTATATTGTCTTGGAAAAATCAAGTGATGAATATTATGCCATTGCTGTCCAGCACCATCAGTGCCTCCTCCCAGAGACAGCACTGCATTCTGGTGTTGAATAGTGTTAACACAAATAGTACTGTTCACTCGTGTGAGGTTTGATTTAATTGTTGATTGGAACATTCCTCCCTCCACCTCTTTAGCTCACCAGGTGCTCCCAGATGTATCACGTCTCCTGTCGTTCCAGTCTGGAAACACCAGCAGCTATGGAGAGATCATGACATCAGCTTGTTACACTCTGAGGAACCTCATCATGTCCAACCCCCACCTGGGAAAGTCTTACTTGTCAAGCAACATGCTCAATAATGTAGTGAGCCTGTGCCGAAGTGGGTGAGTTTGGGGCAGGAGGCATGGGAAAGGTCAGGTGCAGATGCTTTTGAGCCCTCAACCTCTGTGCAAAGCCAGCTTAACCCCAGAGCCTTCCCAACACCCTTCAGAGCCACAGTAGAGCATCATTCTTGTAAAATGAGACTAAAATATACCCCGCATTTTGGTAGACAGGAATCCCTAGCACTGGTTTCTGGGAACCAGGCAGGAGCCATCCAGGGAGGGATTTGTAAAGTGGGAGCCTCAGGAAATTTTCTGGTTGAATTTTAGGAAATTCTAAAAAGAGCTGAAGCACCAACATTTTTAAAGCTTTTAGAAAAAGTACTTATAAAGCTGATAAAAAAGAGGGAAAGTGACTTTTTACGTGAGCTGACAGTGATAGGACAAGGGGGAATGGTTTCAGACTGACAGAGGAGAGAGTTATACTGCATATTAGGAAGAAATTCTTCTCTGTGAGGGTGGTAAGGCCCTGGCACAGGTTGCCCAGAGAAGCTGTGGCTGCTCCATCCCTGGAAGTGTCCAAGGCCGGGTTGGACAGGGCTTGGAGCAACCTGGGCTAGTGGAAGGTGTCCCTGCTCATGGCAGGGGGTGGAACAAGGTGAGCTTTAAGGTCCTTTCCAACCCAAACCATTCTGTACTTTTTTGATGTATGAAAAATCCCAGCCCTCAGAGCAGGGGATGTCAGTGATTTCCTGGCTCCTGGGCTCCCTGCTCGTGCCTTCCTGCAAACCTTACCATGAAATCAGGTCTGATGTTCAACACTGCAGGAATACAAGGATTGTGCTTAACTTTTACGTTCAGATCTGTTCATCTTTCTGCTGAAGCATCTTCCTCAAGCTGTACCTGGGAGGGTAGATGTATATGAATTGTTTAAGTACTTCCCCTGGTCTACTCAGATATTTTACGACAACTGAGCCACCACAACGTATTTTGCCACTTTCTATTTTAGGACTTGGTTTGGGTTTTGGTGGTAGCAATTCTGTCCTGTTTATTATCCATATTCCCTACAGCCCTGTGCACAGGCTTGTCAACCCTTGCCAAGCTCCATGTTCATTTCTGGCCAAACTGGTGTTAAACTTGCCTTAGCTTTGACCATGTATTCTCCTTCCTAGACTTTCATCTCTCCTACCATCTGCCTTTGTTTTACAATACCTTATACAAGAACCTTTTGTTTTCTGCTGTGAGAAGGCATTTGCATGCCTTCATCATCCTTTGATAAACCACTTCCAATCTCCCCCTTGTTTCATGGCAGCACCAGGGAGGCTCTCAGTCATTAGACGTGGCCTCCGTGTTTAGTTTGGGCCTGGGCCAAGGAGCCCTGGTCTATTTGCTGCTTTTATAGGCTTCCACTCTACAACAAGCCCAATTAACATGAAACCCAGCCCTCTTCTAAGTCTTCCTTGTTTTGAATGGTATTTACTCGTGCCTAAAGTCCCGCTTTGGAGGCCTCAGACCAGTTGTCAGCTAATTTACTAATTCAGCTCCACATTGCACAACTTGTGCTCACCTTAATTGTCTTCACTGCTTGGTGTGATGAGCTTTGTTTGCAGTGACTCACTAAACTGTGAGGAGTTACTAAACTCTTGAGGTATCTTCAGCATGTCCCTCCTGTCTGTATCACAAATTCCTCCTGAGAAACTCCCCAGTTCTTAAAATACCCAAAACTCCAGTTGCTCCTTTTCCTCCATTATTCTTTTTTTTTGGTCCCCAAATATTTTTATGCTGTTCAATTCTTAAAAAAAAAATAAATTTACACCCAGGACTAATCTTACTTATTCAAGCCATGTTATTTGAGATTGTTCCCATAGAGCAGATGTGAAAGAGTCCTTGGACAATTGCTAGTTCACAAGGGAGATATATTTTCCCACTGTCTTGTGTAGCCTGTGAAGATCAACAAGAAAAATTTGGTTGGGATTTGTCCATTCCTAAACAAATAAGTTACAGATCTTTGCCTTTCCCATGTTCTTCTCTCTTCCCAAGTTTCTTTCTCCTCATGTTTCTTGTAGCTGGTTTCTGAGTGAAAGGCATAAATGGTTCAGCAGTTTATCTGATAGATGTGGTTTCTTCTCCTTCCTGAGCATCCCAATTAAATAATTGTCTCTGTCTTCTGCAGTTACTCTCATTTATGACTGACTTGGGGTTCATGGTCATGATGGTGCTCATTCACTCTTTGTTATTTTTAAACCAAGTTGCCAAAATATTGAATATTTCCTACTTTTTGTTGTTGTTTTTGTTTCTAAAAATCAAGCTACTGTACCTGATTTATTGTGATGTCTGATTTCCTTTGCACCTTTCTTCTCCAACTCTCTGAAAAGCATTTTTCTGCTCATTATCAAGCAACTTTTTTCACTAATAAAATTACAATTTTTCTCAATAATTCTACTGGCTGCAGTCAAAGCATTTCTCCAAAATCTCTCCCTGTACTTTGGAGCATCAGATTTGCAGATTTTTCACCTCACAATCCCTTTATCACAGATTTATTTCTGTTTCTCTTTGCTCCTTCACTTTTCACCCCTTTTCTATTGCAAAATTTTATTTTGGATTTTAATTCCACAGCATTTTACCCAAATTAACTTTTCAAGAAACTCAGGTCTTCCCTTGATTCTTTCCTGTGGAAAAGAGTTCTCATCCACTCATCTCCAATTTCCCATTTCTTCCAGAGATTTCACCTTGATATAAATTTTATAAACGTATGACATCCTGGAGAAATCCTTCTTCTGGGGATTCCTTGGCATGTTCTGTGACATACATGAGGTTCTTTATACTTTTGTCCTTTGAGGAAGAATTGTTTTCCCCCATTAGTTGATATTTATGTACAAAATTGTCCTTTTTTGCCCCCTTTATGTTTCCCCCCAGTCCCCACCATCTCCTCCTGATTAGGTTCCTGTTTGTGCTTTGTTTTTGGATGACTCCTGCCACTGCCACCAGTGAACGTCTTCCCTGTTTTCTTTCCACATTTTTAATGAATAATTCTCTTTTTAAAAAAAACAGTCTGTCCTTAAAATCAACTTTGATTTTCAGGCAACTTGTTATTAATAATTTTTTCACCCAAATCAGCTGTCCTTGATATTCTGCTCCATGTTTTCCACTGCTATAATCACACTATTCCCAGCACTTTTGTTTAGGAGATACTATTTATATACTGAAGTTGTCATTACAGCTCCAGCAGCTCATGCTTAATCTCTTTATACCTAAAGTGTAGAGTAGATGCTGTATGAAACAGTCAGTCCTTCAAATTAAGTGTTTAGAGATTCTTTTGTCTGAATTTTTAAATGGCTCAGGCACCAGATGTTGGTAATTTTAGTTTGAAAACTAAAAGACTTTTGAGGGCTGCTCTGGAGACACAACGGCAAAAAAGATTTATTTAGCATCATTAGAAGTAAATTATTTTAAAAATAGATGAAAATTACTCTGCCTTAGAAAGAGAGAAACTACATGAAACAACATATTCTTGAAAGAGAGTGTCCAGGACGTGCACTGACCATTTAATCACAGGAACCCTTGGGTTTATTGGGCTTTAATGGCTTTTCAGCCACAAACAATATTTCAGCCAAAAAATGTTTTAAAACGTAGTCATTCTGATGACAGAGCATAGGATGGTTATAACCAGAGATTTTGCAATAAAACCTGGGGGTTTTTGTCCCAAAGCACTGCTCAAGGATTTCTGGTTGTGCCCCAAGCCCTCTACACATCACCACGAGCTACACAACCCATTTGAAGTTTATGATCAAGTCACACTTAATCATTTCTTTGGTAACTACTGCTGTGCATGTTAGAGGAAAGCCCCAAAATTTGCTGAATGTGGTTACATCACTGTCCTCTCACACTCCAAGTGTGGTGCTTGAGGTCCCAGGTTCTTCACGACCATGGTCCCATTTCTCGTGGCCTGGTGAGGATGTTTTGGGGACAAACTGGTTTTGTGAAGCTGTATCACACAGGCAGGGTCCTGAGCCTGGACTTGTACCTCTCCATCCCCCTGGCTGAGACAGGCTGGGGCTGTTGCATTGAGCCCAGGTCAGAGTCTCCCACAGACAGGACGAGGTCCAGGAGATGAGGAGTGGTGATAGGAGCCAGCAAGGAGGTTTAGATCTGGGTTGTTGTATGAAATGTTCCAAAATTATAAAAGGCACTGCCATGACTCACGGTTTCGGAGCTGTTACGTGAGCAAGTATCTATTAACTTGTGCTGAGTAAGGGCTTATGGTTGCAGATGTTGTTATTACAAATGCTCCCATCTCCTTCGTCCTCCCCAGGGAGACGGAGCCCTCTCCTCTGCTGCCCTCCCAGCAGATCCACCCACGCTGTCCCTGCAGACTCCAGGGAAGGGTTGCCACCATTTCCCTTCTCTTTCACTCTCTCAAATTCCACACTCAGAAACACTCCTTCAGCTCCATTTAGTGCTCATTTTCCCTCTCAGATCCTCCTCTCTTTTTCATTTGTCCTGTTCTGCTCCCAGAGGATGTTGTCCCACAGTATTGCTGAGAGAGCAGGGAGGGGTTTATTGAGTGTTCCGTTGTGTCTAGCCAGGCTCCAGCTGGAGATGGGCTGCTAGCAGAGGCTGTAGGTTGCTGCTCTGTGGCTTGCCATAAGTCACTGGGGTTGCTTTCATCTTCCCAGCTCCTGTCCAAAGGCAGCCGAAGCCGCTCGCCTCCTCCTGACAGATCTCTGGTCCAACAGGGAGCTCCAGAGTGTGCTCAAGCAGGTAAGGAGAACACTTTTGGGAGACAGGAACAACCCTGTCTTGACTCATTTGCTGAAGCTGGTGAGTTTGCAGAGGCCATGATTCAGCAGGGGCTGGGAGGAGCCCGGGGTGGTGGGAGGACCACGATGCTCCCAGCACTTTGGCACCACCTGAGATCCAAGCAGGAGTGAGTCACAGCTGATTTTAGGGGCTGAGCAGACAGTGGTGTGCCTGTGTTGGGCACCTTCCTCCTGGGGCTGATGCTGGTTGAGATGGGCTCTGCCACCTCTCTCCTGGGGTTGGGGGGTGTGTGTGCACAGCACTGCTCTGGGTTGGGACAGCTCTGGACATTTCACACTAGTTTAGGAGATTCCCTTCATTGCAGCTCATCGTGTAGGATCAGCATGTCCCAGCAGATCCCTGGCAAGGTTCCTTCCCTCTTTCCGCCCATTTTCTAGTGTGTCCATAACGCTACCCTGTGATTACATCACCCCTGCAGTCAGGGGAAGCTTTTAAACAAAGAGGAGGAGTATTTTAGGATTTGTTTTGCTCCCTGCAACAGAAGCTGTGAAAGTGCAGAGCCAGACGGGGGCTGAGCTCCCAGCTCCCAGTGGCTTGCTTTGAATAAGCTGGGTTTTTCCAACTCAAGAGCAGCAGCACCTGCAGAGAGTAAAGGGCCAAATTAAAGAGAAGGATCTATATCTCCAAAGGGGGCTACCTGGGGGCAGGAAGGGAGAGAACATCCAAACATGGTTCTCATATTAATGGTTAGGGACTTTCTGCACAGCAGCTGGTGCAGCTTTGTGCCAGGCTCTGCTCAGCAGCCTGTGCCAACTCACTGTGATGTGACTGAGCCACTCTGGTGTTCACACAGATGTTCACTGCACAGGTAAACATGAGATGAGGAGGATGGAATCTGCAAGGGGAACATGCATCATGCATTGACTTGTGCTGCTTTTTCAGGATGAGGAACAAACCCGAATAATACTCAAAGAATGATTAAATAAAGGTTTCCTTAACAAAAAAAAACAACTGGAGAAATCCAGCTCTTGGTCGATGGGAAGCAATGCAAGGAAGAGCTACTTGGTCTAGTGGAAGGTGTCCCTGCCCATGGCAGGGGCTTGGAATGAGATGAGTTTTAAGGTGCTTTCCAACCCAAACCATTCCATGATTCAGTGATTCTATGAAGTCCATCCATGATGCTGACATGACAAAGGCACACAGAGGGCTGACAGTGGAGGCTGGTTGAGAAGGAAGCACACTTTGTAAGGGGAGGACAGGTGCTGAAGTTGGGCAAGAGGCAATAGATATCTGTCATACATAGATATATAGGTATGTAAATATATAGATATATTGATAGGATCCTGGAAATTGATATGCACTCACTGCACTTCATATGCATCTGCTTTTTCAGCAAGGGTTTGATAAGAACATGATGGGATCTTTAGCTGGAACGACCTTCAGGACCCTCTCCTCCAGATTTTAGGAGCCTCTCCATGCATGTTCAGGCTGAAGGTGAGAACGGGGCCCTCACGGGTGGATTTGGGGCAGAGGAGTCCTATGAGCTTTTTGCTACTTTTAATCACCCCTAAAGTATGTTTGGGGGATTTTCATCCCAAATCTTCTCAGCCCAGTTTGCAAAGCATTTGTGTCAGTGGAAGGGCAGGAGCTGTGCTGTCCCTGGATCAGGGCAGATGTTGCCCAGCTGTGCATTTCAGAGATCCTCTGCACAGATGTCACAGGACAGACAAAGCTGCTGGACATGGCTGTACCTCTCACTTACTTTGCCAAGCAGTAACTGATTTATTGCATTTTTCCAAGTCTTCTCAGGAGAGGCTCTTCACAGGATTCTCCTTGTCAGTGCTCTTGTTCCTGAACTTTGAATAGTGTTATCCAGATAATGTCAGTAATGTGCAATTAATTCCAGCCCATGCTATGGCTTTAGGGATTGTTTGAGCCCTTAATCCACCTGTAAGCCTCGTGTCAAAGTTGAGAACTACGTGCTGTCAACTGAAAAACCCCAACAGAGGAACCAGGGTAGAGGAATCATGGGCCGAATTTTTAGGGCATCATTGTGGCTTTATATTCAGTGTGAAATGAGGACTGAATCCCCAAGGCTCTTTCCACTCATAATTCCCACTGAAGAGAAAAGTTTTAAGCACTTTGCAAATACCAGATGTCTCTATGGTGGCGGATGAGATTATCCAAGAATTAATTATTTGCTCCCTTCCCCAACATGCTCCTTGTGAACAAACTAAGCACAGTCCTGGTGTAAGAGAAAATGGTGCCAAAGCCCATTTCTTCCCTCTGCCCATGTACAGATTTCACTTCTTGCTCTGTTGGGATGTAGAGTTGGACTCGATGATCCTTGTGGGTCCTTTCCAACTCATCATATTCTGTGATTCTGTGGTTCTGTTCCCACTGAGACTCTCAGGAGCATGGAAGTCCAGGGTGAAAAGCTATTGGCAGCCAAGAAACTGGGTACAGGCTAAGAAAAAAGATTAAAAGTTGGGGTTTCATGTAATGAAAAGATTTCTTGGATGCTTTAATTATCTGGGTTTTCAGTTTCTCTTTGTATGTTTTTTTTTTCCATTTCAGAATTTGGAATTGGTTCATGTCCAAGAAGACAACCCTTCCACAATTACTTAGGAAGTTAAAGATGTAGAGTGTTTCTGAGTTTAACTCAACTGTAAAGCAAACTAAACATGTGGATTTCATGTGGATGATACTGATATTTTTAAGCATTTTCTTCTTTTTAGCGGGAGAAGGGACTTTTATATACTTTCTTGAGGTCAATAATTATTTTTTTTGCCAAGAGTGTGTCTGTGTAAGTCTGTGCTGTGTATGTGTGTGCAGGCAGCACACGGGCACATGCCGTGAGTAGGATCTTCCTACAGGCTTAGTCCCCTGTCCTCCTCCCAAAATTGTGCAGTTTAACCCCCTTGCAGACCTTTATTCCAATTCCACCCAATCCATGCACCAAACACTGCCACGCTACAAATCTGTCACAACCCATTTTTATCCACAAATAAAAAAAAAATGTCAGTTTTAGGCTGAGTTCCCCCGTTGCTCATGGCTGTTCTCAACAGACACACACATCGATGCTCTTCTTTCCAAGGCTGGTTATTCCCAACGTTTACAAACATGGGTTTCTTCTCCGCTTAGCATTTTTTTTCTCTGATAGTTATTAGTATTTTTCTTTCCTGTCACATGAACTCTTTGTCTCAAGAAGCAAATTGACATCCTGCAAATACTCTCCCGGGTCTCAGTAACCCTCCTCTGAAGCTGAATATTGAGGGGACAATTGCAGCACATCTGCAGAGCAGGAGCATTCCCGGGTCCTGATCCACTCTGAGCACCAGAACAACTCAATCTCGTGACTGTACCTGGACAAACGTGGCACTTGAGAAGCTGAGCAGGACAGGCAAAGTGGTTTTTCCCCCAGGATCACTGACTGCCATACGAGAGTGAAAAATGAGGGATTTTTAATCACGTTTTGGTTTTAATGATCAATGTAAAGAAGTAGTATTAATATGCAAAGGAATGTAAGCGTTTGTGTGACGTCAGGTTTGGAAATGTTTTATTTCTTGGGATCTTTAATTGCATGAATCTCCCTGTGATGCTGAGGCTGTGATAGGGGACTGCTGAGTTCATTTTAGGGCAACCCAGTTCTTGTGACCATCCTCCCTCCAGGAGAAAAACATCCTCTACATGTCCCTGGAGGGAACACAGCTCAGATCCACAGGGAGAGGACCAGCTGAAGATGCATTTGCTGGCTGTCCCACACATGTGGTTATTGTGATGGTTCTTCTTCAAACTGTGCAAGGGCTCAGGACCCCACTTTTCAAACATCAGGGGTTCAGGATGTGCTTTGGGATGGATGGACTATTAGCCTAGAAATGGAAAAATGGTCTCATTTTTTGCAGGTGTCAGACTCCTAAATCAGTGGGAATCAGCCTGTCCCTGTTCACATCCACGGGGTGATTTGTGCCAGCTGAAGAACCATCCATGAGGTTCAGATTTGCTCTGACACAACTCCAGAGCTAAGAGACAGGGTGGCACTTGTTGGTCCCCCCTCTAGAGCACAGGGAGCTCGTGTACACAGAGGGAGACTCTCTACCAGTCGGTTTTCCTCTTGGACTACAAAGGGTGGCTTCATCTCGTGCACTTTAATGAGCAGCAGCTCTTTGCCTGCCTTCACCCACGTTCAGTTGAGAGCTTTCTGTGCCGAGCTCGCAGCCAAATGAGAGAGGGGGAAAAAGCACCTTTGAAGTGGAGAGTTAGAACCAGGAGAATCTGGTAGGACAGTTTCAGGAGTGTTTAAACAGCAGCTCAGGAGCCCCAGCCCGTGGGCAGGCCCTTGCCAGCAGTTCCCTCACTGGATGTGTATTCCCAGATCCACAGTTCCAAATGTTTTCGGCAGAACCCAAGACTCCAGATGTCCAAAAGCAGTTGCAGCATCCCCAGGATTGTTTCAGTTTTGGTGTAAAAGTATGTTGGGTGCAATTTTGCATTCAGATTTGTTCCTGTAATTACATGTTCAGCAGGAGACCTGGGAGTTAATGGTTTTCTCTGTAAAACGAATTAGGGGAACCTGACTGCAAAATGGAACGATGGAATTTTGAGGAAATTCTTTCTAATTGGCTGTTGTTTAGGCTTTATTTTAAAACACTGCTGCTGCTTTCACTCGTGATGCAGTTACTGAATCACTGTATAAGGCACAAGGAGCCATAGCTATATGATCATCAGCTCACAATTGAATTTACAAGTACTGGAGATTTCATTAGGAAATCTTAGACTTCAAGAGACAGATACATCATTCACATAAATTTTATTTAAGAAAAATTATTACAGTTGTTCTTATTACAGTTGTTTTTTCCAAAGCTAATAAAATGATAGAAATAAAATCTGTCTCCATCCTCAGAGATCTTCAAAACGTGACTGGGCACAGCCCTGAGCAATCTCGCCTGGCTTCCACAGGTGCCTTGAGCTGGGCAGACCAGAGAGGTTTCTTCCAATGGAATTACTTTTATGATGCTGTTTTTTACTGCTTTCATACCTCAAAACAGAGCTAACTCAAGAGAGCAGCTGGCTGCATGAACTGTAACTGCTCTGCCATCCCAGGGCTGCTTTGCAGCTATTTCTTCCCCAAAAAATTCTCTAGAAATGGATACTCTATTTTCTTCTCAGTCTCTCTGTTTAAAATCTGGACTACAGGCTCCACCCAAGTCAGTGAAGAGAAAGGAAAATCAGACTTATTGGAAGTTCATAACCAGCACTTTTGGGAGCTCAGTGAGGTTCCTTCCATCATAAATTAATGCTGTTTTCACCTCTAAGATTTTTTTTTTCCGTTCCAGGGAGGTATTTCTTCTTAAAGGCATATTTTTAACTGTGACATCCTCTTTGATGAGCTGGCTTGCTGTTTCTTGCTTCTTTAAGAGCCAAGGTGGGGCACACCCCCAATGACAGGGACACTGGCAGGTCTGAGGCACATGCTCTGGGATGTAGAGATGGAGAATTTCTGAGGAGGGAAGGACCACAACCAGCAGCACCATTAGCTCTGCCAGCAGCAGAAATAAGAGCAGTTGGGGCCTGATTTGTGCACAGGGCACACAACCATGTAAATAATTACCACACTTGTTTGTCCTGGGCGTAACAGAGCTTTTTTGGTCTATTTTCTGATAAATGCTTTGTCTGTTTCATGTCTGTACAATCCAACCCACCCCAGCATTTCAGAAGCCTCATGGATGAGTAGAAGGCAGTAGGCAGTTTTCTTCCTCTCTGAACACACACCAGTTTGAGACCAACTCAGCCTACAGGTCCATAGCTATACAGTGTATTCTGTAAGATAGAGTTATGTGAGAATAATATATCAGAGTTTTGTTTTGGCTGTACTGTATGTATTTGCTTCATTGGAAAAGCTAAAATCAATAAAAATTGCTGGAATTTCTTCAAGCTTCCTATTTTGGATGGTTTTATTTTGGTTGTCTTGCCAATGTCAGGAAAGAATTAAGCATCTGGTTGAAAGGTCTGAAAAAACCTGTTATCCTGCAGCAGTGAGTAGTCTGGACTGCTCTGCCTTATCCAATATGAGGAAGGAAGCTGGAAATCCCATTTCCTCCAGCCTGGAACAGGCTCTGCAGGGCGATGGTCACAGCCTCAAGGCTCCCAGAGTTCAAGGAGCACTTGGACAACGCTCTCAGGACAGGGTGGGATTGTTCTCTGTGTCTGTGTGTCTGTGCAGGGCCAGGAGTTGGACTGGATGATCCTTGTGGGTCTATTCCAGGTCAGGATCTTCTGAGATTCTATGATTTCATCCTCAGTGGGTTTCTCTCCCATGAACTTTTACAGCCATCACTTCAATCCCTGAAAAAAATTCATTCTCGATAACATCATTTGTGCCCCTGCTGTAAGAATCCAAAGCTTGTTGCAGGGAAAAGCCCCCAGAGGGAGCAGCTCTGCTGTGAGGAAAGGCTGAGGGAATTAGGATTGTTCAGCCTGGAGAAGAGAAGCTTTGGGGTGACCCAATTGCAGCCTTCCAGTGCCTGAAGGGAGCTGACAGGATGGAGAGAGACTATTTACAAGAGCCTGGAGTGACAGGACAAGGGGGAATGGCTTCACACTGACAGAGAGGAGATTAAGATTGGGTATTAGGAAAAAAGCTTTTACTTTGAGAGTGGTGAGGCCCTGGCACAGGTTGCCCAGAGAAGCTGTGGCTGCCCCATCCCTGGAAGTGTCCAAGGCCAGGTTGGAAGGGGATTGGAGCAACCTGGGCTAGTGGAAGGTGTCCCTGCCCATGGCAAAGATGATCTTTAAGGTCCCTTCCAACCCAGGCTGTTCTATGATTCTATGAATCTATGAATCTATGAATCTATGAATCTATGAATCTATGAATCTATGAATCTATGACTCTATTTAAAGCACGGAAAAATGAATACCAAGAAACCAGTATATCTTTTTATTTTGAATGCATAAGAAAAGCCCATTTTTGGACAAGGTGCTCTGCAGACACACACAGAGACCACAGGACAGGTTGCAAGGAAGAGTCAAGCAAGGTGCTCCTCGTGTGATTCAAATGTGAGGAAAAATGGATCACTTCTAGAGCCTGGGTCGGACAGTCGTGGATGCACTGACTTAGCTCAGATGGGATTGGTGTTGCAGCAGGATTCAAGGGAAGACAATGGGTGTTGCAGGGTGCAGAATATCCCCAGAGCACTCCTTGTCCCAAATAGGGCAAGCACTAAGTCCTTGGAAAGCTTACAGGTCCTACAGCTCATGGGATCTCAAATAATGCACAGGACTCCACCAACAAAGCTTTATCCTACCAGGCAAACAGTCCCAGCATGGCCCCTCTCCCATCCCACAGTACAACTTTTGAGTCCTTTATCACTGCCCATGGTAAAGCAGATTTCAGAGCAGACCCCACTCTCCATTTTCATGCTCATGGGATACCTTCACCCCAGATCCCAGCCATGCTCAGAAATTCCTGCCTTCCCCAGGCCACATCCCAGAGGATCACCACTCCTAAGCCAAGAGCAGTTCCCAGTTTCACGACACAGAGATCACATTGCACTGCTCGGGGCGTTCGTAGGAAACACCAATCCCAAGCCACACACCACAACAGCACCAACAACCCCACAGTACCAGCATCCCCCACTGGGACACACAAAGGCCCTGCTGGGACATATTTCGTTCAACCAAGTCCCTCTGTCCCGAGATAGAGGGTTCCCACATGCTGGGTGGGATCACCCCAAACAGAGGCACCACTGTGGCATCCCAGACAACGTGGGAGTGCCACGAGCCCACACGGGCACTGCTGGGAGACACGTGGCAGCCCAGACCAGACAGCCCAGCCCCAAACAGCAAGGCATGTGCACAAGAGCTTTGGCATTTAGAGAGTGTCCAAAGGAGGGCAATGAAGATGGTGCAGGGCCTTGACGGGCTGAGAACACTTGGTGTGTTCAGCTGGAGAAGAGGAGACTGAGGGGAGACCTCACTGCAGTTACAGCTTCCTCAGGAGGGGCAGAGGAGGGGCAGGGACTGAGCTCTGCTCTGGGGGGACCAGGGACAGCAGCCAGGGAATGGCTGGAGCTGTGTCAGGGCAGGGTCAGGTTGGATCTCAGGCAAAGGTTCTTCCCCCAGAGGCTGGTTGGGCACTGCCCAGGCTCCCCAGGGCAGTGGGCACAGCCCCAAGGCTGCCAGAGCTCCAGGAGGGTTTGGCTGATCCTCTGGGGCACAGGGTGGGACTCTTGGGATGGGCCTGTGCAGGGCTGAGGGTTGGACTCGATGATCCTTGTGGGTCCCTCCCAACTCAGCATATCCTTGGATTCTGGGATGTACATGGCACCCACAGCCCAGAGCTGCCCCAGCCCTCATGAACCCACACCCCAGGGCACCTCTGCCCCAGGGGCCTGGTCAGGATGAGTCCTGTGTGAGGCACAGTGACTCATTCCCTCGTTACCTGCCCTGGAACGTGCAGGGCTTTGTGCTCCTCTATCATACAACCCTCATTTGTATCTTCCCCACAGTTACAATCCTTGCAGATTGAATCTCCCCGAGCAGGGAAGTTGTTACATATCCAAGCTTGGACTTGGTCCCTTTCTTGGTGCTTTCTAAGCTTGGCTTTGTCTCAGGAAAGCCTTTTCAGGGACACCCATAAGGCATCCCAAGAGCAGGACCATATCCCTTCCATCCAACACCAGGAGGTGTCCACTTTGCACTGCTGGGATGCAGGAAAACGTTGCAGCTCCACCTGAACCTTGACAGCATCTTCTCCATTAGGATGAATGGAATAGTGACAAACCAGAGCAACATTTCCCAGCTAAAGTAAACTGTGTGCAGTTTGTCAGGATGTGGCATCCACTGCTGAGCCCCAGCTGAACCCCACGAGTGCTTTTCTAGCTCCAACTCCCATCACAGCTCTCTGCAACTTGATAATTTCATGCAGAAAAGGCTTTGACAAGAGGTTTTCATGTCATTCCCTCCCTGTTGCCCCCCTCCTGCACCACCCTCCGTGGTGGCAGGAATGAGATCCCTGGAGCAGAAATGAGATCCCTGGTGTTCCCAGCCTCCTCATCCCAGCTGATGACCAAGGAAGAGCACTGCAGGAAACTTTCCAGGGTACTAGGGAGTGTCATTGGGAGAGTGGGATTGCTGACAGTCATTTTTAGGTAGCAGATCTGGTCCCAGTTAACGCTTTGGTCAATATTTCAGGTCTTGGGTGAGATCTCAGGTGCCCCAAAGCTGAGAGGTGGCCAGATCTGAGCACTGCTTCTGCTTCTCCAGACCTTGACACTGTCATACATGGGTACAGAGCCTGCAGGAGACCTGCCTTGGCTACACTTCTGCAAATGAGGAGAAAAACAGCCAAAATACCCCCAGCCTGGGCAGCAGTGAATAACCCCCTCATTGCAGACACGTGTCTGGCTTCCCAAGGGAATGCGATGGGAAAAAAAGCAGGTAGAAATTTTTGAAGGTCATAAATCTATTGGAAATTCCTGGCACTGCAAAACCCAAATAGTTTCCCTGAGAACAAGAGTTCCTTCTGCCTTTCCCTGGCACTTCTCTGCACAAAAAAGCCTTACAAGTGCACTGCAGGATCTTTCCCAACAGATCTGAGCTCAGGCAATAACTGTAACTGCTTTTGGGTCCCGAGGCCAAGTTTCAGTCTGGGAGATGCCCCAGACTGGTGCTGTACGATGAAGGGTACCAGAAATTTGCTTTATGCATCTTATTGCTTTCTTCCTTATGTTTTCTGTTCTTTCCCCAGGAAGCCTCTTTATCTCACAGTACAGGTAACTCCTGCTTCAGTCAACAAGGATCTCTCCTGGCAGAACAGGAAAATCATCTCACGTCAGCGGGGCTGAAAGAATTGTTCAAAAAATGTAAAGGAAAAAAATTGGAGATTATCTGAGTGCCTTTGAGTTCCACCCTTAGCTTTTCTTTAGCATGTTTTACCCAGGATGAAAACTGATTCTTGTTTCTTTTCATGGGAGGAGACACATTCAGGAGGGGGGAAGACTTTGGAAAGGATTGGGGCAGGGTCATTGGCAGGATTTCAGGCAGACTCTGGATTTCCCAGGCAGCGGCACATCCCCTAAATGGCTTCTCTCATTCTTGTCTGTGCAGTGAGAAACTGGCTGTGCCTATCCCAAATACTTTTTATTTTTTTTTTCCCAAGGGCAGCCCAGAAGCAACATAGGAATTATTTCCTGCAGGATGCACCGAAGCAGAGAGGTTAAGGAGCTGGGAGAAAGGGGAGAAGGAGGAGATGGCTCCAGGAGTGTTTATGCCGTTGGAAGTGATGACTCCCTTGGTACACGGAGCAAATTCCACACCCATGGCCTTCCTGCCCCTGAAGCCTTCCAGCCACAAGCTCCTGGGTGAAGCAGCAACATCACTGCAGGGCTCAGCCACCGTGGGAACAGCAGCACGTCCCGCGCACGGCCAGACTCAGCTGCAGGTGAGTCAGAGCCCCACCTTGCTGGCAACAGGAGGAACCAGAGCCCGTGGAGAGGCATCCAGAAAAAGGCAGAACATGAGAGGGTGATTCCTACCCACGGGGCCCCCAGACCCATCCCCAGGCACTGCAGTTAAACCAGGGGTGAGGCTGAGCCCCAAATTAGCCAGCGGGGCAGATGGTGGGTGAGGAGGGTGGATGGAAGAGCTTTTCCTCCAACAATTGAGACAGAGACGGACTGACAGTGACTGTCAGGGCTCCAGCAGGCAGGAAAGGGATGGGATGAGCATGAGAATACTCATGGGCAGGGAGCTGACTGCTTGGCATTGCCCTGGGAGGGGTCAAACAGAGCCCAGTGCTGAAAGAGCCAAGAGCATGGGATGTGGGAATACCTTCTCCATGAGTCTCCACCAGCTGTGTCCTCATGCCATGGACCACATCCCTGCAGGGGGAAATGCCAGCACCAACAGGCTGTGCAATCCCCAGAAACCAAGGCTGGGGCTTTGTCCCACACATCTCCTGGGGTTTGGAAGAGGGATGGACCATTTTCACCTACAGCTGAGCTGGGCAGACAGGAGCAAGTCATGGCAGGGGGACACGTGCAGGGTCATGCAGCCCCAGGGCTGTGCCAAGGATGGAATTATGAGTGTGATCTGGCAGCAGCAGAGCCACAGGCACCTTCCATAAACTATCCAAAGGGAAATGCAGCCTTCCTGGGAGTGATTCAAGGGCAGCACCTCCATGCCCTCCAGTGCAAAGCTGGACTGCTCACCACAGGAGCACCAGTGTGGCACAACCTGAAACCAAACCCTGAGGAGGAGCCAGGCCAAAGTAGTTGGTGTCTTCAGGTTTCATTTGGGAAGATGTTGCAGGGACAATCCCCATGCAAGAGCACTGCAGCTATTTCTGTCCATGTTTATGGATGTGCCACTGGGCTGCTCCTCCTTCCCAGGATGACCAGGAGTGTGAGATTCCACTGTCCAGACTGTTGCCACCACCCTGTCACCCTCCTCTGGGACCACAGAAGGCAGAGAAGCTGGGTGCAAGAGAGACACCAGTGCTGGCACCATGATGGTCTTTGTCTAAGGCTCCATCCTCCATAGTCTCTCTACCTTCTCCTCTTCTCCTTCAACATTTTAGCTTAGCAAGGAGTGAGTTTATCTCACTTATAGGTGCATATTTTGGCCCTTCTGCTGGTTTTGAGTGTCCCGGGCCATTAGCATGGGATGCCTGCCTGGGTCCTGAGCAGCTCAAGCATCCCTGAGAGCTCATTGTCCTTCCCAAAAATCCTGGCAGAAAACTTCTCCCGTAACTTCAGGTGCTCTGTGATACCCCCAGATACCTGCCTGGAGCAACCTGGTCTGGTGGAAGGTGTCCCTGCCCATGGCAGGGGGTTGGAACTGGTTGATCTTAAAGGTCCCTTCCAACCCAAGCCAATCTATGATTCCATGTTTTTAAAGCTGTCTTGGAGGTCTCCAAGCGTAATAAATCTGCCAGCAGTGGTAGCAGTGGTGGTGCAGTGCAGGGCAGCTGTGCCAGGGCTGCCAGCAGCGTGGAGGGAAAGGATCTACCACCCCCTCCCCTCTGGCCATGGGCATTTGCCCACAAGTACCTGCCTTCCCATCTGCAGGGCTTTGCAGGGCTGGCAGAACAGCTTCCTCTCTGCCAATACCAGCTCTCCATAAACTGAGCTAAATAACCACCTCTAAAAAGCTTTTCCTACATCCCTGACCTTTATTTCTCCTTCCCTGTTAGAAGGAATCTCTAAGAATCAATTGCTTTTCACTTGGGCAGCTTAAAATTAGAGACTGAAGTCTAAGATAGTTGCTCTGGGTTCCCTGCCTGGCTAGTGGAAAGGAATAGTCTGCCCAGCACGAGGTTCACCCCATCGTCAAGCAAAGGTGGAAGGAGGGGAAAATTAATAGTTTTGTGTTTCCACTGCTGATTAAGGAAGTGCAGATTAAGACAGGTGGTGCTCAGGTGTAGCTGGGTGGCCTGGACCTCACCCTTCATCTTCTGGGAGAGCACAGACACAGAAACACCCACTCTAACGCCGTGTTGAACAATCTCCTTTCCAGGATGTCAGAGCAGCTCTACCCTGGCAGAACGGGACAGCAAACAACACATCTCATGTCCTTCTGACACGAGCATGAAACTGGTGTCAGACCAACAAAGAAGGTGAAACCACAGCAGCTTTGCAATGCTCCTGCAGCTTCTTGCTGTGCCTGAGGGGCACCCACCAGTACAGAGCTGCCAACCTTTGTCTTGACATCACCACTTCTCCGAAAAACCCTCTTCCTGGAGTCATTAAGCTGCCCAGGACATTTGCTTTCTTTTATTTGCAGGCAAAAGCCTTCAGAGAAAAGCTTGACATGCTGAGCACCGCCCATGTGCTGGAGGGTAATGTATCTTTATGGAGAGGATTAAGAGGACTTCACTGTAAATAGCTGGGTGCTGTGACTCATGTTCTGAGTCTGGTTCATTGTGCTCATCTTTGGATGGAAACCCTTCTAACTGGATTTTCTTTGCAATTTGTGGCTGCTTTCACTGTCTCTGGTCAGACATACAGCAAGGCAAAGAAGGGTTGGGTGGCAAAGGAAGCTTCATCTGTTTGTGCACCCTCACCTTTTTTGGTGGTGCTGTGACCCACCAGTGAAATGAGAGCTGGAAATTGTATAAATGGTGCCAGTAGCCACAAAAGGCAATGAAAATGAGACATCTTACTCCCCAAACAAGGAATACCATGAATTCATTATGGTATCGAGGGATAATATGAATTCATCATTTGTGTCACAGAATCCCAGGATATGCTGAGTTGGAAGGGACCCACAAGGATCATCAAGTCCAACCCTCAGCCCTGCACAGGCCCATCCCCAAGAGTCCCACCATGTGCCCCAGAGGATCATCCAAACCCTGCTGGAGCTCTGGCAGCCTGTTTGGTGCCCAACCACCCTCTGGAGGAAGAACCTTTGCCTGAGATCCAACCTGAGCCTGCCCTGACACAGCTCCAGCCGTTCCTTGGGTCCTGTCCCTGGTCACACAGCAGAGCTCAGTCCCTGCCCCTCCTCTGCCCCTCTCGAGGAAGTTGTCACTGCACTGAGGTCTCCCCTCAGTCTCCTCTTCTCCAGCAACACAAGGAAACCCAACTCATAACACAGACTCTTGGAGAAGGTGAGCACCAGAAGTCTGGTTGCTCGGGGTGGGGAGATGTTATCAGGTGAAACCTGCAGTCTGGAAGTGAGCACCCAGCGGAAGCAGTTAGGTATTTAATTTACATTTGTGTCATGGAAGATCTTCTCTCCCCTGTGTGTGTGTGTGCTCAGGTACTTCCACGTGCCTGAAGGATGATGCTCATGGCTCAGCCCGGCCTTTTCCCACAGAATTAGTGCTTGTGGCTTTGCTGGAGCACGTTCAGGTCAAGCTGGAGGCTCAGGCTGGAGGTCTGCAGCCTGACCAGGGCAGCCCACATGCCATCTTTCCCTAAGAAACAGGTGGATATTATGCTCAGGGATGGTCTAGAATTCAACAAGAGGCTCAGTTTTGCATGGGAGGCGGTTGAAACTGGGCTGGAAGAGCTGAAGCCCCCAATTGTGAGGACACATTTCCTTCCAGCAGCCCCACATCCCTCTGGCTTTGGAAGTGCCTGTGGTGAGATTACCAAATTTCCTGATGCACCATTAGTGACCAGCTATGCAGATGGAGCTGTTGGAGCTGCTGCACTCCACAGCTTCCCTTTGCAGACACAACAATAATACTGTTAATATTCTCTTTGAATGTCAGCACACACACACGAGCTGCTTTGTGCAGACAGATGCTAATTCATCTCATTCATAATTTTCTGAGCTGCTTAATTTTACTCCTCTCTGTAAAGACTTAACTTCTCAGATGCTGAACTTGACCCCAAATACCCCCCGATCAGCACATCAGGGCATAAATTATGAAAAAAATCTACTGGCTTCATTCTCCCTTTTTGCATCCAAGTGAAAACGAGTAGGAAGAAGACTGAAATTAATTGTCCAAATTCCAAATTTTCAATAGTTCTGTCAGGGTAAGGCTAAATCCTAGAGTTGCTGCTGAGTACCTGGGCAGTGATGCTAAACCATCCTGTTCTGCCTGGCTGGTGTTGGGGAGCTTTAGTTTAAAGAGTCACTGAGCCTTGTCACAGAGCTGCCCTGGAATAAGGACAGAGCTGGGCACGTGGACAATTGGGTTTTTAGGCTGAGCCTGGACTTCACTGTGACAAAAAAAAAAAATAAAAAGATTGCAGATAATGAGCTAATAACATTTCACTTTCCCGGCCTGCTTTGCATCTTCAAAGAGCTCCACAAGAACAAAGTAATTAACTGTCCAGAGCAGAAGCTCATGACTAAGAGCTGAGAAACCATGTGAGTCAATCTGCTTGCAACAGCTCTTTGCGAGTTTTCAGTAAAAACTCATTTTGGAGGAAGGTCTGTTTACTGGCCCAACTGGTCGCCCCAATCCACGTTCCAGGGGGATGAGCAGCACGGAGGGATGGACCCAGCCCAGGAGAAGCCCCACCAATTTCAAAAGAGCAACACCTTGACAGGAATGCCCCAAAACCAACTGTGTGGCTTCCTTCTTTTAATCTGCAGGCAAGATGAAACTGCTGAATTAACAGTCCCTGCACAGCTCCACAAAGCCTGGGCTCATCCCACCCCACATGGGAAAGCTTTGTTTGCAAACAGCCCTTTCCCAAAACCATTAATTCAAAATGAAAACACTTTACCAGTGTCCTTTAGTGGAGGATTAACTTTCCTTTACCATAACCTTTTGTGCTGTGAACCTGGCCTTGGAGCTGTGTCTCCAGCTTGAGGAGCTGTGTTGAAGTCCCAGCTCTCTTGTTCCTTGCTTTGGGCAAATTCTTGAGATTCCACAACAATGTTACTTCTCTTGCAGGTCCTTTCTTTTGGGGAATATAGGTCACATTTACTTGGGCAAAATAGAGATGGGAACACTGGGGTTTTTTCTATGGGTAAATGAAGTCAGAGACCCAGCCCTTCAGAAGAATTTAGGGATTTCAGGCCAATAATTTTGTCTGGAACACTCCTGCCTAACTGCATGTGTTTCCAGCAGGAAACATCTCTGGACTGCCTCTGAGGAAGAACCTCTAAATGACAGCCCATATTAAAACCAGTTTTCCCAGATCCTCAGCAAATTTCAGGTTGTGGGGAACTGCTGGGGAGGAAATGGGACTGCTGGGGAGGAAATGCAACCATGGGGCTTCTTCGAGGGCAGGTGCCTCTCCAAGGGAGACGCCAAATTCCAGGACACCTTGAGGGATGCCAGGCCCCATCTCACAACACCTCAGTCCCAGAGGGGCTCTATTTCAACACAGAACCTCGTGGCTGGAGCATGGGCATCCATCCCACCCAATGTGCAGGCTGCTGAGGACCCTGCCATGAAGCACTTGTTGCTCCTCTCTGGTGTCTACGGTGTTAGGAAGCCCAGTTCTAAGCTGCAACTTCCACTGAAGATTCAGGTGCCTCAGAGGAACTTTTCTGTAGCTGTAACCCTCATATCTTGAGGCAGATCTTCTGGGCCAAATGCTTTTCCACAGAGCACAGGGCCAGGTTGCCAAAATATCCATCTCAGGACACTGGGGTCTGGAATCTGTGGAGGAGTTCTGTGCCTCTGAGGGCCAGAACCATCATGGGGATGGTATTTGTGTTGTATCCCACCTGCATGGAGCCACCCACAGCTGGGACTTGGAGCAGACAATGATCCCTCCCAATTGGTTCCTCACCTGGTTCATGGGCAGAAGCTCTGGGGATTTTTGGATCACTTTTCCTCCTTCCTAAAAGAGAAGTTCTTCCTTCCAAGTTGTTTATCTGTAGGTTGTCCTGCCCGTAGCCCAAGGACCTTCGAACTGCAATTGGGATCTTTCTGCAGCCGCCAAGAAATGCCAACAATTTCCACAATCTTTCAGTTGCTCATCCTTCTCAATGAAGGTGTTTGGATGGCTGCAGTTAATCACAGGGCTTAGGAACATACAGAGCTAATTGCCCCATCGGGCAAACAACCAGAGCTGGTTCTCATCCTACCTCAGCGTGCTCCTTCCAGCCAGGACCCCATCCTGCTTCTGCCCTGCCACGTCACACAACACTGAACCATGCTCTGGAGATATTTATCTCTACCCACTGCCAGGAGAGACCTGGAATTGAATTCAGGCCATCTGCTAAGAGTCATTGGGAGCTGGGATGAGTCTGGACCTACTGTGGCTGATTTACTCCATGCATCTGGAGAGGTGGCAGGTCTTGGGCTGATGGTATCCAGGGATCCTGTGGGAAGATCTGGAGCCCAGTAATGGTGAGATCTCCATGCTGTGCCTTCTTCCCCGTGGAGACCTTGGTGCAGCCAACCCAACTTGTCAGCTGTGGAGGATGAGCTCTAGGCAGCCAGGGGGTGATGGGGAGATCCCTGAGATGCTCAGCCCAGGGGAGGAGACCTGTCCTCCTCAAGGGCCTTTGAGCACCTCTTCCAGCACTCAGAAATGCTTCCTAGTCTTTTCCAGGATGCTGCTGATTGTAATCACATCAAAGTGCTTGAAACAGTGGCCTGGGTGAAAACCCTGAGGCGGAAAACCTCTCAAAGCCAAATGTTCTTTTTTCCGGAATATATTGGTCCAAAAATTTGAGAATTTGAGAATGGCATAACTTAGTTGAATTTTATATTCAATCGAATTTCATATCTCTTGAATTTCATGTCCTGTCAATTTTCTTCTGAGGTGTGGCCTGGCACACAGCTAATACAGGACAGGCCATGTGGCACAGGCAGTGCCACACCACAGGAAAACTTCTGGTAATTGCTATCCCAAATTTTGCAGCTAATCAACAGCATCTGATTCACAGTGAGAGATCAAAGTGTTTCCCTGGATCAAAGTGTTCCCTCTTTGTCATGATATCAGAGGTACTCTGCCAAGCCACAACTGTGTTTGTTTACAGGTGCAGATAAAAGTTGAGAGTGGCTCACAGCACTTCCCAAACCAGGAGAGCACAGGCCACAAAGCCATTTCAGTATTGTCTGTGCCACAGTCTAACACGGCTGTGTAGCTTCATAAACTTGAGGTACAAAGGGGAGACCTCTCTGTGATCTTTTGATACTTTAAGGGGGCTTATAAAAGAGAGGAAGAGCTACTTTTTACATGGGCAGATAGTGACAGGACAAGGGGGAACTAAAAGAGGAGAGATTTAGGTTGGATGTTAGGAAGAAATTCTTCCCTGTGAGGGTGGGGAGGCCCTGGCACAGGTTGTCCAGAGAAGCTGTGGCTGCCCCATCCCTGGAAGTGTCCAAGGCCAGGTTGGACGGGGCTTGGAGCAACCAGGGATAGTGAAAGGTGTCTCTGACCACAACAGGGGGTGGGACTGGATGAACTTTAAGGTCCCTTCCAACCCAAACCATTCTGGGATTCTCTGGTAAACCAGCATCACACAAAGGCAGGACTCAGTGCTGCAGCTCAGCAGAGGTTAAAACCCAGACCTCAAAGCCTTGCTCGTATCAGACAAGGACAGGAACTTGAATCTTCCACCTCACCAGCAGGTGCTGTAACCTCTGAGCTGTTAGATAAGAGATGCACTGCCTTCCTCTGCTGCTTTTCCCTTCTTCCCTGTTTATTGTTTAAGGCTCAGCCTCTCAGGCAAACTGGACAAAACCTCCCTCTAGTTTGTGCAAGTGCTGAGCTGCTCAGCAGGGTCAGGCTGCAGCAGCATGAGCTGGGAGCAGAGAGCAGGCAGGGATGAGGGAGGTGTGGTGGCATCTCAGGGCACGGGTCAGGCACTCCTGGGTCTGGTGATGCACTTCAGTCATCTGCAGCAGCCCAGCTTCTTGTATATTTATTTCCCACGGGAAATACAAAGGGACTTGCAGGGTAATGAGGATTTTTCCAGGCTTGGGTCATGCGGGGTCTAAAGGCAAAGCCTGAGAGTTCACACCTGGGCATTTCCATCTCTTTCAGATTCCAACAGACCCAAATTGGAGCTCATGTGGGACAGGGCACATGCTGTGTGGGGGTTCATGGAGGCAGAGTACAGCGTGCAGGACATTGCACTTGGCAGAGGTGACAGGGCTTTGTGAACCAAATCACATCCTTCATTAAATGTACTCATGGAGGGGTCTTTGGCCATCAACAGGCTTGGAACCTGAGAGGATCAGAGGGAATAAAACTAAAACTCAGCATTGCATCCACATCCCCTCCATACCAGCCTCCCCCACCTGCATCTCTGACACATCTTGCCCAGTGCTCCCCTGGGCCAGCTCAGCACAGCTCCCGAGCCCTCAGCTTCCCCTGCCCAGCACAGGCTCAGGTGACTGGAAATGAATGACACCCTAAAACACATCCCCTGTCCCTGGCCACCCCTGTCCTGGGACAGCCCAGCCACCAGCAGTGCCTTGGGGGTGCCAGGGGCACAACTGCTCTGTACCCACCGCTGCTGTTCCACCTTCCTCTGGAGGTGTCTGGCTCTGGGAGCTCTGTGTGGGTGTGCATGGAGGTACCTGTGACTGTCTGTGCCTGTGCACGTGTCTGGGACTCTGCACATGTGTGTGTATGCAAGGGAGCTCCCAGCCCCCTTCCTCCCTGGGCAGCAGGGCTGTGTCAGGCAGTAGCAGAGGCAGGAATGCTCTGGTGATATTTGGCCTCAGAACTGTGAACGTGGGCTCTGAGACCTGGCTCTGAGGGGTTTGTCAGAGGTGATACCAAGACAGATGCTGCTAGAGGCTCTGGCTCTTTTCTCACAGCTCACTGTTTGCTGCAGCTAAACTGGGGTGAGCCTGGTCTCCAAGTGCCTTCGGGAGGGGAGATGGGTCAGGATCTGTGCAACTGGGGACCAATTCCCTCCAGTGCTCCAAACCTCCCTAGATCTGTGCTGTCTCTTGGCCTGGGACTGCCAGAGCCACCTCTGCAGCATCACTGCAGCTTTGGTGCTCAGCTCCACACCAGGGCAGGCACCACCTCTACCAGTCATGTACCTTATGGATCCAATGCTGGGCAAAGGGCAGATCCCAGCTCCTGTTATGACTCAACCCCTCCGTGCTCTGCCAGTGGTGGCTGCCCTGCACCAAGGAGCAGAGTTTACACTTGGGCCTTGCACTGAAACCGAGGCATGAGAGCACATGCAAACACAGTGATTCAGACATCACCAGGAAGCTTCTTTTCCTTCCACTAAGTGCCAGTAAAATGCTACTTCCAGACAGCAGCCAAAGCCTCTTCCTTTCCATCCCAGATCATCGTTGGGTGCTGTGTCAGCGGGACTTGTCTCGTGGACGTGGGTCATTGTGTGGATGTTAAACCATATTTGCGGTGCATTAAAGACTTCATTGATGACTTAACACAGCTGTGGAATCAGCAGAAACCACGGCTGACTTCAACCAATTAAAGGCCATTAATTGATACCTATGAATGAGTTGCTATGGGCAGTGCTTTACGGGGCTAAGGCATTCCACGAAACTTGGTGTTTTATAAGGCATTTAAAAATAATCATAAGAAACTTGCAAACGTCAGGTACTTGCACAAATGGGCCTGGCCTGCAGGGAGTGTGCTGGGGAGGGCCATGGCACAGCAACATGATGGCTGGGAACTCTGAAAGTGAGAGCTCCACGTCTGGAAGGTGTTTCAAAATTCAGCATTTACATCTTTTTTCAGTCTTTTAAACTACAGGTTGTTGTTGGCCCTGACCTGCAAGAAATCAGGGGTTGTACTGCTTCATTTTCTACAATTCTTTTGCTGGTGTTTGGCCTTATCTTGAGCTGGAGGCTGGGCACCCCCTACTTTACCTGGGGACAGTGGATCAGTGTGGTGTGGCCACCATGTGTCTGAGTTCATGGATGGTGGGAGTGGTGAATCCCACAGCACACTTCCAAGGATGGGCAGTGCCCACAGGGTTGGCATCCAGTACCACCCACTCTGTGCTCCACAGAGCTGTGCTGCCCTGGACACCCTGGATGTCACCCAAAACACAGACCCCATGGTGGGCTGTGCCTGGGCAGTGGGGGACCCTGTGTGCCACCCACGACCCACCATGGGTTTAGGAGTGTGGGGATGCATTATCCTGTGCTGCACCCCCTCTCCAGCCCTAAAGGACTCAGGTCCCCCATCCTGCAGTGGGGAGTGTTGTGCCTGTTGGAGCATTGCTTCCCCCAACATCTCATGGGGACCCTGCTTGACCAGGCAGGTTGGACTGGATCACAGGATCATAAAATCACAGAATATCCTGAGTTGGAAGGGACCCACAGGGATCATTGAGTCCAATTCCTGGCCCTGCACAGGACACCCCAACAATCTCACCACGTGCCTGAGAGCACTGTCCAAACACTTCTTGAGCTCTGGCAGCCTTGGTGCTGTGACCACTACCCTGGGGAGCCTGGTCAGTGCCCAACCAACCTTTGAGGGAAGAACCTTTTTCTAATATCCAGCCCAACCCTCCCCTAACACAGCTTCAGCCGTTCCCTCGGGTCCTGTCGCTGATCACAGAGAGCAGGGACCGGTGCTGCCCCTCGGGAGAAAGCTGCAGACCCCGAGGAGGGGTGACAAAGCAGAGCTGCTCCCCAGCACACAGCACCCGAGCCACGCTCCAGCGATCCCTGGCACAACCCACTGCACCAGTGCCATCGTCACACAGCCCACGCAACGCTGGGGGCGATGCCAGCACCTGGAAGACCCCGGGGAAGCCCCCAGCGTGCTCTGCCGCGTCCCAGAGGATCGCTGCGCCCTGCCCACGCTCTGCCGTGCCCGCTCAGGGTGGGAATCCACGGGCACGGGAGGGAGGGGGCGCAGGGGAGGGTCGGTGTCGGGGCTGGGCGCTGACTCAGCGGCGCTGGCACGGCTGTGCCACCGCACCGGGCGGGAGGTGCCGGGCGGGGAGGGAGCGCGCAGGTTTCGGCCCCGGCGCGCAGGGAGCAGGGCTGGAGAGGAGCCAGGAGCTGCCGAGACAGGCAGCGCTGTGGGAAGCAGGGAGTGCCCGGGTGCCCCCGCCCTGGGCGCTGCCAGCCCCGCAGGGACGGGCAGAGCGGCTGCAGTGCCGCTGTGCGGCACCGGGCACCGGCACCAGCCTTTACCTGCCGGAAAAGTTTGGGGAATGGACCTTCCGAGCCTGGGAAAATGAGATGTTTTCTTTCCAAACCAGACGCCGCTGTCTGTCCCGAGTGCTCCTCTCTCCTGTTGCCGTGTGTCAGGCAGGGTGGAAATGTCACTTGCTGGACCATCACTCAGCCACCCTCCGGACATTTCATGTCCCAGCACTGCCACCCTCCCCAGCTCTCCCCTTCTGTCCCAGTAAGGGATCACGCTCAGCCCTTCACACCCCATTTCTGAGGAAGTGGGCAACAGGGAGCTGGTTGTTCTCCATTTGCTGCCTCACCGAGTGTGAGGCCTCCCAGAGCCTTGTTCCCCAAAACCTGATGGTTGTGTTGAATTAGGCAAAATAAATCATCCTCCAACAGGAGCTCAACCTGCAGGATAGCCCCATATCACTGGGGAGGGGAAGGGGAGGACAGGCAGCCCCAGCAAGGGGGGAGACAAAATATCTTGCCAAGGGACAAGAAGCCTTTGAAGATCCACCACCCTGTGCATCCCTCCCCTCCTCACTGCTCTGGGAAATGCTTAATGAATGCTGTTTATCAACACCATGGGCCAGTTTGCCCTGTGAGATGGGCAGGCAAGGCTGGTGTCTTCAGCTGGCTTACAGTCCAGATCCACCAGGAGCATTTGGGGTTATCCAGATATGTGCCACTTCGGGCACTGCACGTGTGAACGTGCTACAGAGATGCCCACAGCCAGATGGAAGAGATCTACACCCCTAAGGCACAGATAAATGGCCTCTCCACAGTGACTTATCTCAAGGCTTCACTGGATGTTGTCAGAAACATGCAGAGGAGGCAAACCCAGTTGGTCTGGGCCCTGTAACAAGTAGCGGAAATAGGAATAAGAATGGCCTGGAGGGTGAGTTTGTGACTATTCCATGGACCAAGAGACTTGGGAGCAGTGCCCCCACAAGGCACTGTGGGAGAGAGAGATGACCAGAGAGGAGCTCAGGTACAGCAAAAGCAGGAACTAAAGTGCTAATAACTCCAGGACTGTGGATTCGATCCCCATATGGGCCATTCACTCAAGAGCTGGACTTGATGATCCTTGTGGGTCCCTTCCAACTCAGAATATTCTGTGGTAATGTTATTCAGGAGGTCCTGGGTGGTTGGAGCAGGTGTGCAACCGTGCTGGTTATGTTGAGCTCTGCTGAGACTGTCCTGTGCCTGTTCCCTCTGGGCTCAGAGCGTCGGGATAGAGACAACACCCACACCCCCTCACTGCTCTCTTTATTTACAGACACAACACCAGCTGGGGATGTGGAGATGAGAAATGGCACCTGGTGAAGCATCTGCCCCCCCAGCCCGCCCTGTGCATGAGCCAGGGCCTCATGCAGTGGAAGGGCAGGTGGGCACGTGGTGCAGCCCTAAGGCAATGCCCCTCCCTGTGGCTCAGCCTCTTGTGCCTCCTGATTCAGCTATTTCCACCTGCCGCCCACCATGGTCTTCCCACGGGCACCCTTTGACCTGGAAGGGAAGCAGAAAAGCACGTGCAGTAGGGCATTAGTGATCATGACAGGAGGGGTGAGGTGGGTGCTGTCAGCAGTCCTGCAAAGGAGTGAGATACCTCCGACTGATGTTCACTGCCCTACGGGGGTGAAGGGCTTCAGTGGCCCCAGGTAAAACCCTGGGACCTGAGTCAAGTGTTTTGGGGCTCTGTAGGAACAAGCTCATGCATTTGCCAGGCGTTTCTAAGGAGCCCCAATTCCCTCCCCATCTAAGGATCCTTTGGAGAAGAACTGATGAGTTGGATCTCTGGCTGCAGAGGGATTCCTGCAGAATCCTTCAGGACCCACCACATCACTCTCCTTAACCAGCTTAGGGGGACAGGCACTGCTTCGGGCACAAGTCAGCAGAGAGGAGAAGGAGGAGGAGGAGGAGGAGACTTGGGTGGAAAGTGAAGGGCATTTCTGGCTTTGGCTGCCAATTCTTGGCATTGCCTTGTCCCTCAGCCCTGCTGCTTCCCTGCTGTCCCAGTGTCCATGCAGCACACGTGCAGTGGGAGACACACAATGCTCAGAAACACCTGTACTCACCCTTTGCTGCAGGAACAGGCCGTGTTGGGGCAGAAGAGAAGAGAGGGCTGGTGTAAGTGGGTGGGAGATGCTGCACCTGACACGGGGTGGGCTGAGCATCTCCCATGTGAGACAGAAGGGTTGGGATGGGGATGTGAGAGCAGCATGGTGCTCCTGGGAGTGGGGGTTAAACACCCTCTTCCACCCTCCTACAAAGGGTCCCCCAGTCATGTGCAGGGAATGTGGACATGGGGACGGGCTCCCCTGCCCTTGCAGGGCTGCACAGCTCCCATAGCCCATGAGATTTCCCCTCCTAGAGCAGCTGGGATCTCCAGCACTTTCCTGGGATGCTGGGCAGAGCCCTTGCAGGGATGGGAGTTGCTGGAAGGACCTCACAGGACACAAGGCTCCCCATGCAGAGGTGGGGTCTCCCCAGAGCCCATCCCCAGCCAGGGTCTCTGGGACAGGGGGAAGCTGGTGGTGTTAGTAAGTCATGGGGGTCTGTCAGTGGGAGCAGAAGAGCAGAGACTGATATCTCTGGGCCAGACCTGCAGGTCTGTGAACACTGGGCACCAGTAGGAGCAGAGGCAGGGGTGGGAGGAAGAGGAGGTGGCTCAGCGAGGGTGCGAGAGAGTGGGGAGATACAGAGGGACAGGACCACAGGGAGCTGGAAGGACAGGAGATGTTCAAAAGGGAGGTGTAGCCTGCCCAGGGACTTACACTTTCTGGTGGTCACTGACACGGTTTCGGAGTACGTTGATCTGCAAGAAAAAACGCAGGTGGATGATGAGGTCTGGCAAGATGCCCCACGCCTGGCTGGGGACAAGGGTCGAGCTGAAGATGCATCACTGCTCTATTTTTTCCCAGCAGTTCTTGTGTGGGGTTTAGAATAACAGAATCCCAGAATGGTTTGAGTTGGAAGGAACCTTAAAGCTCATCTCATCCCACCCCCTGCCATGGGCAGGGACATCTTCTACTAGACCAGGTTGCTCCAGGCCCCATCCAACCTGGCCTTGAACAGGGCTGTGCTGTGCAGCAGAGCAGGAAGCCTCTTGCAGTGCCAAGCAGGAGCTGGGAGGCCAGTTGGACAACCCACCTCGTCTCCCAGATGGGGAGCAGAAGGAGCAGCCAGGAACACGGAGGGTGAACAAGTCACAGAGGACCTGGTGGCTCACCTCATATTTCTGCCGCTTGAATTTTTCCTGCAGGTCAAATTTCTCAGCCTCCAGGTCACGGATGTTTTGCCACAGCTCCTTGGCCTTCTCCCTGTGGGAAGAGCCAGCTGATGACAGTGCAGGAAAGGGACATGGCTCCCAGGGAGCTCAGTGCAGGGGATGGAGGCTGCTTGTCCAGACAGGAATGTGTTACCCAGGTGGTGATGCCAGTCCCACACATGGACCAGAGCCACGGTGGAGGTCGGTGCATATGGGGACATGCAGGTCACACACATGTGAGAGTGGGTCCCTCAGGACATATGTCCCACCCATGTGAGCCTGGCTCCCTTGGGACACACATGTCCCACGTGTGTGAGCCTGGCTCCCTTGGGACACACATGTCCCACGTGTGTGAGCCTGGCTCCCTCTGATGGCTGGTGCCACCAGCCGCAGCCTGGCTGTGGTGACCCGGCAGAGCCATGGAGCCATGTCCCCAGAGGGGTGTCAGAGCCCATCTCCATCTGTGCCATCTGTGCCATCACCCTCTTGTCTGGGCTGCAAGCCCCAGACATTCCTTCCAAGAATGGGATCCAGCCCCAGACATCCCTTCCCAGTCTGGGATCCTGCCACAGACATCCCTTCACAGCCAGGATCGTGCTACAGACATCCCTCTGCAACCCAGGATCCTGCCCCAGGAGGTGAGACCCAACACTGAGCTCCTACCCTGGACATCTCTCCTGCAGCCTGTGCTCACCTCAGCTTGTCTTCACTGAGGTGGTCGATGTTCAGGGGCTTCCGCCGTTCACTGAGAATCTTCTTCTTCTTTTCCCGCTCTGTTTGCTTCTTCCCACCCTTTTTCTCTGACTGAGGAAACCATCAGTTCATTGGAGGAAAGGAAATAGGAAATCTGCCCAGCCTTTGCTCTACTCCATCCAAAGTTTTGCCACCAAGACCCTCAGCTTTTGGGGTTCCAGAAGCACATGAGGTCTTTAAGGAAATTTTGGCAATAGTGGACAAGGCACCTCTGTTTCCATCCCCATCCCTGTCCCTGAGGCAAGGCTGGAGCTGCCCTGGCCAGCATCTGCACAGCAGAGCTGAGCTCACAGCAGCTCTGAGCTCACTTTGGCCCTGTAACCTCTGCTGTGACCCAAAAACGGTGACCTGACTTCTGCTTTTAGAAACCACAGTCTATCAATACTGGGTGAGGTCAGCCCGTGGTGAAGCCCTTCCCAGGAGCACCAGCAGCTTCACTGGCACCGCCTGGGGTAGGATTACACACCTTCTGCATGTAGCCTCCAAAATGCAGCATGTTGGAGAGAGCTTTCTTCTTCCTGTCCTCCTCCTCAGCCCTCTTCCGAGCCTCCTCTTCCTCTTTGCGGGCTCTTTCTTCCTGCCAAGGTCAGGAGTGGGTCAGGAGCAGATGGACGGGCACATCACGGGCTGTCTTACCCCCAGCACACAGCTCATGGTCCCAGGGCCCCCCAGCCCATCCTGAGCCCCCCCGTTCCCAAGGGACACTCACGGCCATCCGGGCCTGGCGCTCCTTCTCCCTCTCGCTGCGGATCCGCTGCTGCTCCGCCCTCTCCGCTCGCCGCTTTTCCTGCAGAAGGAGAGGACGTTGGCTTGGACACCCCGGGGAATCTGCATCCTCTCTGTCCCTGTGGACAGATCCCTGATTCTCACAGCCCTGAGAGCCCCAAGGGTGGATCTGCTGCTCCCACATCTCCCAAGGGAATGTGTGGACAGTGACCACGAGCAAAGTGCATCGTCATGAGGCACCGCAGCAGAGGGACCAAGGGGCTTCCCAGTGACAGGACCTGAGGGAATGGCTGGAGCTGTGTCAGGGGAGGTTTAGGTTGTATCTCAGGAAAAGGTTCTTCCCCCAGAGGCTGGCCGGGCACTGCCCAGGCTCCCCAGGGCAGTGGGCACAGCCCCAAGGCTGCCAGAGCTCAAGGAGCATTTGGGCAACACTCTCAGGGACAGGGTGGGATTGTTGGGGTGTCCTGTGCAGGGCCAGGGATTCGACTTCAGTGGTCGTCGTAGGTGTCTTCCAGCTCAGGAGATTCTATGATTCTATAATTCCTGGCACTGAGGTACAAAATCTGGCTCAAATCTCAGGCTCTGTCCTGCAGGGATCTTGTTGTCAGGACTGTGAGGGCAGGATGGTGGCCATGTGCCCACAGGGGAGGGGGTGGCTATAGTGGTGGAGGGGGAAGGCTGAAGACGTACAATCCTGTCCTTGAGGGACAGGAGCTCCTCTTCCTCCTTCTTCCTGCTCTCAAAGTGGGCTTCAATGAGGGCCTGCAGTTCGTTCAGGTCCTTCTCCATGCGCTTGCGGTGAATGTCCTGCACAGGATAGAAACAGGAACACTCCCATGAGCGGAGCCTCCAGGAGCTGGGGAGCTGCCGGGCACTGTGAGGGGAGCAACGTGAGAGGATCACCCCATGGGAGTGGGAATTGAGGGGACAACTTACGTCAAAATCCAGCCTCTCGCCATCTGGGATTTTGGGAGGCACCAGGTTTGGCATGAAGACCCTGCAGTGGAAGGTGAGCAGGAGGATGGTGGGCCTACAGCAGGTATCTGGGGCAGGATGATGCCTTTCGTCCATCCACTGATCCACCCAGCCCTCCTCCCTGAGCCTTGCAGTCCCCAGGGGTGAAGAGTGAGCACAGTTGTGGGTCAGGGAAGTGTGATACTTCTTGCTGGCAGTTGCCAGCTGGACAGCCTTGGAGGAAGACCTGTGGCATTCCCGGGAAGCACTCCAAGGCTCCCACATGGCTGGAATAACTGTGCAAGCCGCAGACAACGTGGCCACGACCCTTTGCCAGCACCCTGGGGCTGGCAGCCAACCCACTGCTCACCCAAAAGGGCACAGAGGAACCACGAGCTCCAGTGTGACCTGGCACAGGGAGACGGAGACCATCCTCTCTGTGGGCTTGAGGGAGGGCAGGAGATGCTCAGTAGGGGCACGCAGAGACACAAAGGGATGGAGAGATGATGGCTGAGAACAGATCTGCCTCCCACACCACAGCATTCTGGGGCTCCATGAGGACTCACAGGTTCCTGGCTGTGGTTCCCAGCCCCTCTCCTTCGGGCAGGTGCTCTGTCCCTGGGATGCTGGCACTCATGCTGTGGCCAGGAGCACACTGCAGAAGCCAGACCCTGGCTGTGCCATGGACTCTCTATCCCAGGCTGGAGTGCACAGATTTTCTTCCAGCTACAGGGCCACAGGGCAACTGAACTTCTCCCAGGGAGCACAAAAAATGCTTCAAAACTGCCCAAAGACTTCATTCTCAGGATCCCCTCATGCTCCATGTTTACCTGTCTGCTTCTCTCCCTTTTTCTCTCCATCTCCCAGTCCCACTGTGGTTCCATGCTCTGGAGGCCTCACTGTCCCATGCCCTTTATGGATCAGGGTGCTAAGCCCATCACATGGAGCCTCTGCCCTGGCACAGCTCCCAGCTCAGACCTTTCCCCAGAAAAAACACTCTGACACTTACTTGGGTTTTGGCTTGGATTCACCTGCAGGTCCCCAGGAGCAGGACAGAAAGACAAGGTCAGGGTCACAGAGGCATTTCCTTCACACATTGACCCAAACCCACCACCCTGAGCCGAGCTCCCCCTCCCTCCCAGCAGCACAGGCTGCCCTGTGGATCATCCTCCAGCAATGAGGTGTCCATCCACGTGCCAAAACCCGAGACATACTTTGGTGCTCCTGGCTGGGCAGAGCAGTTTTTGCTGCCTCCTTACACAGGTGAAAGGAATGAGGGTGATACTTCACCTTCCCCAGGCTCCTGCTCTCTGTCCCCCTCTCCACCTGTGGAAAACACAGAGCCATAGAATCATAGAATACGTTGAGCTGGAAGGGAAATATCAGGATCATCGAGTCCAACTCCTGGCCCTGCACAGGACACCCCAACAATCCCACCATGTCCCTGAGAGCACTGTCCAAAAACCAGCAGTGCCACCCTCTCCTTTTGTATTTTATACTTCAAAACTGTACTTCAACCCTTCTAGGGTGCCCAGAGAAGCTGTGGCTGCCCCATCCCTGGAAGTGTTCATGGCCAGGTTGGACAGGGTTTGGAGCAGCCTGGTCTAGTGGAAGGTGTCCCTGCCCAGGGCAGGGATTGGAACAGGATGGTCTTTAAGGTCTTTTCCAACCCAAATAATTTTGTGATTCTCTGGTTCTCTGATTTTGGGTGAATTTCTTTCCTAGGCAGCACACAGCCACCCATCCTGCTGCCCCTGCCCTGCTGCAGGACAAGGCCAGGGCAGCTCTGCCCTGTTTACCACAGATTCTCTCCCTTTGGCAGAAATTAATTCAACACCAAAAATACTGTTCCAAGGGCCCAGTGTCTTGAGGGACTGGGGTCAAGACTGAAATGGCCAAAACCATCTCTCCTCTGCTCCTGCTTTACCTTCTCCTGATGCCTTTGTTTCATCCTCTTGCTCTGTTTTAAAAGAAATGGGGAGAATATGAATTAGGACAACCACAGAGGGGTCCCAGCACTCAAACCTGGGGGGACATAGCTGAGATCTGAGCCCCTCAACCAGCTCTAACAGCATGGGGTCACACATCAGGCCACCCCAAATGTTCCAAAGCTGTCCCATGAACACCAGCGCTCTTTAGATGGTGAGAGACATCAGAGCATGACCCCTGCTCTGGAAACCCCACCTGTGGGGACCCCATGATGGAACTGGCTTGACTCATTTTTGGCATTATTTCAGAGGGCTGGACACAAACTGATCAGCAACCAGCAGAAAACACAAACATCTTCGTGTTTGCAGGGCCAAGGCAGATCAGGAAAGGGCATCTCGGCTTTGATACTCCCCTCACTGGACACCACAGATCTGGGGGAGAGCTGCCCCTCTGTTCTACTGACCCCTGTCACAGGAAATCCTGGGACATCTCAGCCCCTGCCTGGCACTGCACTGGAGCAGAGCGTGGCTCCTGCCAATCCACGCTGGCAAAGCCACCACTCACCTTCTGCCTTGGTTTCACTGGTCACCTCCTCCACCTCCTCTCCCTGTTCTTCCTGACCTGTGGGATAAGGGGCAGTGTGAGTCCAACAGCACCGTTCCCTCTGGCTCCCTGCACATCCTGGTGTCGGGACAACTGTGGCACGGAGCTGACTGAGAGAGACCAGAGGAGACGCAGCCACAAGAGAGAGAAACAGAGGCTCAGAAAGCAGAAGATTTTGCTCTAAACTTTACCCAAGGGCTGCTCTGTCCTCAGGCAGGGAAAAAAAAATAAATTAATGAAATTAAAGGATTTATAGCCACTTCCTGGCTTGTCCCTCCTTCCCTCTCATGCTATCGTTCCCTTACACCCCAGGAAGGGGGGAGTGATTTCTATCACTCTCCTCTAGCCAGCGAAGCCCAGGGCTGGCTGGCACTAGAGAACGTGCCTTCGGCACCTTCACAATCTGATTTGTGACACTGTTGGAGCATTTTTCCACTGGAGGGAGCAGTGTCCCCACAAGAGTCTTCCATTGGAGTCAGAGCAATGCTGGGGCCCGCAGGGCTTGGGAAGACTTGTGGTCCCACAGCAAGACAGAAGGAAAGAGAAAGAAGAAAGTAAAGGGAGCAAACCATGAGTGCATTTGATCGGCAGATGTAAGAGAGAAGCCACAGACACAGGAGCAGATCCACACACAGCACAGCACGGCAGGAGAGGAGAGTGCAAGGAGCAAGAGAGAGAAGTGGAAGAATGAAAGAAAACCATTTCCTAGACAGGGAGAGGCAAAAGACACATGACCCACGACATATTCACAGCAAGAGTGGAGAGATGAAATAAAGAAAGGTTCAATAACTACCGTCTTCTTCCTCTATCCATTCTTCCTCTTCTGGGCCAGGGAGGAGGGAAAGGAATAAGCACAGAGTTAGTTGGAGGCCATGAAGCTGTGGAGCTCTGGTGTGCATTAGACAAGGACTAAAACACTGCAGTGGTTTCCCCTTTGTGCCTCTTTTTGCTCTTAATGCTCAGGATGTTTTGCCTGGCAGTGCCCTGAAGCAGCAAGAGGCTCAGCAAAGCCCAGCTCCCCAGCCCAGCCCAAAAGCCCAGCTCAGCTGTGCCCCAGAGCAGCTCCGTGCACAGGGGAGTTTGTGTCTTCATCGAGCTGAGGCAGACAGAGGTTTGTGGTTGAGCATCACTAACACACATCCAGCTGAAGTTCCAGCTCCTGTTGGGTTATTGGGTTCACACCTCTGCCGACACCCGTGTCCAGCATTTCCACCCCTGTTTTTAGTCAAGGGTTCGCTCTGACAAAAGAGATCCTGGGAAAATTCAGTCTGGTTTTGATCCTACTGATGTTTCAGGTGGAGAAATCTCGAACATGCCTTTCCTGGGCATGATTTGGCCATTGCAGCCAAGGAGTTGACCCCCACATCCCCTTAAGCAAAACATTAACCCACAGCACTTGTCTCTTGGTCCTTGCAGGTAAACACCTACCTTCTTCTACGTACTCCTCTTCACAGAGCACACACAGGCACGGGAGAGAGAGAAGGGAAAGAAGACGCAGGTTATTGAAGTTTCTCTGATCACTTTTTGGCCTCAGGGCAGCTGCAGGTGCTCCAGGGGCAGCTGCAGATGCTCCACGTCCTCTTACCTTCCTGCTCCCTGCAAAGCACAACACAAATATCTGGAGTTACACCAACCTGCTGTAACGGGGCACGTGGATCCATTGGGAGGGGAACTTGGAATTTCCTCGAGGATGCCTCCCCTTTCTCGTAGCAATGGGCAAGGACTGTTGTGTGGGTGGCTTTGAGGTGGCAATGGGGACAGGGACAAGACCCAGGTCACTCTGCAGGCTGTGGACAGCAGGGCTGACACTTTGACAGTGGTCAGAGCACACCACCAGTTTGCAGCTTGAGAAGATTGAGTGACCGTGGCCTGTAATCCCAGAAACACTCATCTCACATCCCACCTTTGCCCCAAAGTCCTTCTCTGACCTTGGGGAAGATGCACAGCCTGTCCTCAGGTGTACCCAGGGGACAGGTTGCTGACACATTCGAGTTTGTCGTGGCATTGAAACAGAAGAGAAGGATGCAAATCTGCTTTTTCAGCTGGTGGATGAGAAGCAGGAGCTGTGTTCACACTGATCCCTGTAACTGTGTAGTGCAGATGTTGAATCCCATCTCTCCAGAACAAGCCTCAGGGCCCAGGAACCCTCACCAGCAAAAATTTCTCTCAAATTTGGGCCTTGGGGATTGATGGTCTGGGTGTGGGAGCAGGACCCCATCAGCAACAGACTGGTGGCATCAGGTTTTCCCAGCTCTATCTCACTGATTTACACTGCAGCCTTTTTAATATATGAACCATCCCTTGTCCCATCCATGTGTGTGGATACAGCTCCTAACCCAAAACTCCTCATTGCTGGGGGTCTGGCACTGCCAGGGCAGTGGTGCAGGTGGGCACAGGTTGGGGGGGTTCATGCTGGGTGCTGGGGTGATGACAAGAGCCAGTGCCCTCTGAATGGCACCTCTGAGCAACACTACAACTCTGGGAAAGTGGGAATAGGGGGAAAGAAAGTGTGTTTAAAAACACACCACTTACTGCTCACATTCTTCAGTGACCTCTTCAGTGTCCGACATGCCTGGTTATCTGGCAGAGTTCAAGGCAGATTGGAAAAAGTGAGGGTTAGGAGTTGAGATAAGGACAAGCACAGCCCGTCCTCCAGCGCTGGGACATGGGCACAGAGATGTTGCATCTCTCCAAAGGACTTGGAGCTTGGAGCTGTCCCCAGCTGGGCTGTGACAGTGTTATCTTAGCAGAGATAAGGCTCCCCCCTCCCCTCCTGTCCCAGGATCACAGCTCGCCTCAAATAGGAGGCAGGAGATTAGACACAGCCTCATGCAGCACTGATAACTCTGTCAGGAGCCATGTCCAGGGCACAGCTCCCCTCTCCTCAGCCCTCTCAGGGGGCTGTGTTTGCTCAGGGGGCAGGAAAATCACCCCACTATAATGATCAGCTTGTTTTGTTTCCTATTAGCTCAGTTGAAGCTTTCAGGGACGACCTGTTATCTTGGATTTACAGCCCTGCACAAGGCACAGCACGAGGCCTCAGGGAGATCTCCCAGCCCAGCCCTCCAAGTGCTCTGGAAAGAGGCAACCTGGGCTCAGCAGGAGCATTTCTCCCCTGGTGCTGGCTCTGGGCCTGAGGGCAGCTAAAAGGGATATTTCACAGCCCGGTTTAGCAACAGGGCTAAAAACTCTGCAGCATTGGCCATGCTTATGTTCCCAGCACATCTGTTTCCCTCCCAGCTGTGGTCAGGAGGACTTTGCTCATCGTCCCACCTCATCTAACCTTCACCCAACACTCCACTGTGAGGTCTGCACTGACCAGCTGCATCCCTGGGCATCCTGGGGCAGCCCAGAGCATCAGCCCCATCCCCTGCCCAGCCTGTGCACTGCTCATGATCGTGCCAGACCTCAGCAGAGCTGAGATGCCTCAGGACAACGCAAAGCAGCTCTAGAAATAACTTTCATGTGCTAAACCACCTGTTCCCAGAGCAACAGTGCTTCACTTCTCCTGCTGCCCAGACTCTGGGAACAACTGGTCCTGGCTACATCTGTTGAGCATTTTATTACCCAGGATGGGTAGGACAGGCTTCAGGGTTGCTTATTCAAGATGCTGAATCCAGAGCTGGATTCCTCAGGCATGGGAAAGGCATTACAGGAGGGGTGTCTGGGCACACCCACAGCTCCAGGGGTTGTCAAATCTCACTTCTGGGCAATGACTCACAAGGGGCTTTTGGAGACACACGAAGTCAGGACTGGGCCCTGTCTGCCTCGGGATCACCTCCTGCTTCTGACGTTGCTGTTCTCTTTCTTCTGACGGATGTGGGGCCTGGCCCTCAGCAACCCCCCCAGCACCATCCCCTCAATTTCCACTTCCCCTCAAATATCAATTCGTGGTCCTGCTTTTCCCCCAAGCTCAGCATGGTTCTGAAACCTCAAGTTTGGCCAAATCTTTTATGTGGCCTCTAAGCCTCTAAGCACAAGGCTTCATATCATCCTCTCATGACACGGGAGTGGAGGGCCCCTCCTGGCCATGACAGTGCAAACACGTGAAAGTTTATTCCTACATTTCCATCCCCCTCCTATCTCATACATCACTAGATCCCACAGAGCAGAGGGAACAGCACCAAACCCAGGAGTGTTAAGGGGGTACACAAGAAAAAAGTGGCTCTGGGGAGTATTTATCCATCCTCTGCACAGAAACAGATAAACTTTTCCATTAAAGCTTGAAATTCTGTTTTGATAGAATTAGGAGAACCAGTAGATATAGTACAGAGTTAAAGAGGAAACATTGCACATATTATTGACTGCAAAAAATCTCATATAATTTGCTGTGTATTAAACAACCCAGATATTCCTCCCACTCCTTAAAATCACCCTCTCCTTCAGCTCAGGGCTGGCTGGTCACACCTGTGGGGCTGAGTTAATCCGTGGTTCATGGTCTCTCCCTTCCCCCAGGCTGCCCAGACATGGAGCTCCCATTTCCCACCGTTTCTCCAGTGTGGGTCATGTCACTGCTCCAGTCCTGCCTGGCAGGATCAGACCATGCCCAGGAGCATCCCACCCCTATCCCACCCCACGGGCTGCCAGCAAGCCAGGGCCAGGCTGGCCTAACCCTCCCCCAGGCATCACATCCCTTCTGTTCTCTCCAGAGACACAGGGATCAGGGATCTGTGAGATTCCCCCAGAACCAGGGCAGCCAAGATCCATCTCAGCCACCTTGGCACACATCAGGGTGGTTCAAAAGGCATTGGACAAACTGCAAATACAGCGGGCTGGAGATGGTCCTGATGCTTTTTCCATGGGAATGCCTTCATGGCAAAAGCACAGCCCAGAGCCAGGGGCTGGGGAGGATCATGAACCCTGAGCCGAATCACTTCTGGGTCTGTAAGTGCTGCCTTCCACTGAGCATCCACACCAGGAGCGGGCTGCCCCAGCCTTACCTGTGCCGCGGGAGGTCCCGGGGAGCCGAGGGGAAGCCGGCGGGTGTCTGGGAAATGCTCTTGGGGGGGCAGGAGGCTTTAAGGGGGCTCCAGCGCCCACCCCGGGGCGGGCAGCGCCGGGAGGAATGTGCCCGGCGCCCAGCGAGGAATGCAACACTTGTGAGCTGCTATTTCGGCAGCCGCGGCCCCGGCCCCCTCCGCCGCTCCCCCTTCCTCCCCAGGAGCCCATATAAGCCCAAGCTATTGTGTGGCCTCAGAGATTTGCTATTTTAAACCCTCCGCACCGAGATACGTGAGTGCCCGAGGGGCTGACACAAGCCAGGCCAGCTGTCACCCGGGGCCGGGGATGCTGATAAGGCAGCGCTGCCACAAGTGGAGGAGCAGACCCTCCTTGGAACCCCCGGCCCCGGCTCACTCAGCCCCTGCACTGAGCTCGAGATGCTCTAATGAGAAGGGAAGACTCTCAGGCTGCTTTTACCCTCTCAGGACACTTTCGTTTCAGGTTTTTTCCCTATTTTCCCCTTGTCAGGAGAAGGGAAGTGAATAGTTCTCCATCCCAGCCCAGGAGGACAGGTGACCAGGAGTGTTTTAGAAAGAGCAACTTTTATTAGAAAAAAAAAAATGCACAGAGAAAACCAAGTCGTTTCCAAAGCCCAAAAAGCAAGCTCAGATCCAGGGGCAGCAGCAGAGTCCCACACCACATTTCTCACCGCAGTGGTTGCTCAAGGCACAGCCCAAGCTCATACAATGGCCCCAGCACAAGTATTTGAGCCCTCTGCCCATGGCACCCTAAAAGCCAGCCCTGAGAGAGCATCCTGCATCCCTGCTGGGGGAGCTCCCAGAGCAGGATCAGGGCCTGCATAACACTGGGCAAAGGGCTCAGGGGGAAGGACGAGAGGGAAATGGGGCCCAGCACAGGGTGCTCAGCTCCATGCAACCCCCAAAACAGGGCCATGGCCAGGGCCAGCCCACCCTCCCTGTATCACTAAATGAGAGGGGTCACTGCTTGTAGGGGCAGGGGAGGTAGGGAGAAGGACAAGTCTCTGGTTCAGCTGCAAAAGTACTGGAGGGAAGCACCAGGGCAACCAGGTCCACCTTCTTCCATGAGGCATCTCTGAGCAACACCAGCACTTGTGTGACTTTGCAAACACTATTTGCCTTTGGCTGGGTCCCTCTGGCAGTGACATCCTGGGATGGGAGGGACATCTGCCTGCCCCACCTCATCCCACACAGGCCAGGCAGAAGGGATGGACACGTCCATGGATGTGCAGCTGAAACTCCCTTGGCCAGGCAGTTTCTTGCCCCTTCCAGCTGCAAGGGACACATGTGGGCTGATCCCCTTTGCAAGGGCAGTTATGGGGCACAGGCAGAGATCAGGAGCAGAACACCAAAATGTTGTGGGAAAACAAGACAGGAGTCTGCCTTCAGCATTGCAAGGAGCCTCCAGGCCTGGACAACCCCAGGCAGGCAGTGAATGAGGACCAGGAGCACAGGGAGACTCCTCCAGCCTTCTTCCTTCCCATCCCACAAGCAGAGGAGGCCGGTGCTCCACATGGCATGGGGCACTCATGGCAGTGAGCTGTTGGATGGTTGGGTAGGGCTGGGGTTTGTTCTTCAGAGCAAACCAGTTTTTCCCAGATCATCTGATATTACAACTGGTATTATTGCAACTGGAAAAGAAAGTGAGAACCAGTGAGGCTGGGCCTGAGGCTGCAAAGCCCCCAGAGGCAGCTGCTTTAACCAGGACCTGAGAGGGGATGGGGCAGGCAGGCACCCCTATATCCTTCCACATGCCACTTCCCTTCTTCTCCCAGACCAGACTCCTTCTCACCTTTACAGATGCCTCCAGTTGTCTCCTCCTGCTGACTCCCCCAAGTCCTGGGGTCCTGATGACCCTCATGTTCCCTCTCCCCCTGTAGCCTGTTTTTTTCCTGCCCTATGGGTGAGGCACCAGCAGACAGGGCCTGGCTCTGCCCCTGGCTCAAGAGGATGCACCAGAACAGTTCTGTGTCTACCTTGGTGTCCCCAGGGGTGGCTCCAGGCTGCTTTATCCAGACATCACGCTTTGGCAGGCTGTTGATTTTCCTGATTTCCTGCAAACAGGAGAGTCATAAGTGCCACGGGAAGGTTTTCTCCATGTATCAGGTGCAGCGTTGCCTTGGTCTGACTTCAACCAAACCTTGAAGCACACACTGTTCAGGTAAAACCAGCCAGCTCTGAGATGTTGGTAGACCCTCAAAACCAAGTGCAGTTCCAGCCCACAGAGAGGAAGCAGATGTTTTTACAGGAAAACTGATCCAGGAGCCACAAGCTTTGCCCAGGAGTGACCCCAGGAGCAAACCCTTTCCTGGCAGACACCAAGCCAGCACAGTCACCTGGTATAGACACGTTTGGGCAGAGCTGATCTCTGCAGCTCAGCACTGGGGGTGCCCAGGCTTGCCTTCCCTGGCTGTGGGGCTGGGCTGGAGCTGCCCCTCCTGGTCCTGTACCCCAGTGGCTGTAGGAGACTGCTACATGCAGTGGCCAAACACCCCATTGCTGCAAGCAGTGATACCTGCCCAGGACTTGCTGAGCCTTTCCAAGAACAGTAAAACCACCCCAAGGCCAAAGACTCTTCTGTCTGTCTCTGGTGCATCCATATCCATGGAGCAGCCACAGGGGGAAAGTGATGATCTCTGAGGCCCCTTAGCTGGGCATTGAGCCCCCACAGCTACAAGGCGCCCTATTTTGGGAGACTGGGATACACATGGGGGTGCAGATGGCCCCAGATCACACATGCATCAGGACTCTCAGAGCACACACAGGTGTCCAAGCCCCTCAGAGCCCAGTGCAAAAGGACTGAGCACACAGCTCAACTCCCAGTGGCCCCTGGATCAGAGCTAGTCCTCCAGACACTGGTAGAGGTGGGATCATGCTGGGGTGATCTCCTTCACAGGTGACAGGGTCAGGTACCCCTATATGTCCTGGGATGCACACCCAGCTGGCACCTGCTCCCTCCTCACCTCACCAAAGGCTGGAATCAGCTGTCTCAGGCATTTGGGGCTTGGGGCCAGGGCACAACAACAATTAGAGCCTCGATACCTCATCGTTGTGGCCTTGCAGCACTCAGACCTCCAAACCTCCAAACTCCTCTCAAATGGGTTCAGCCAAGACTTCATCAACCCTTCAAGCCCCACCATCCCAGATGCAGGACCTCGTCCTGCCAGGCTGCCTGGCCTCAGGGCTCTCACCCGAGGAGTTGGCACAAGATGGTACCTTGCTATTGTCCTCCTTGGCAGGCTCCTGAGCTCGGCTGATCCACAGATTAATGCGAGATGTCACTGATCCTGGGATCTTCAGGTTGTCCTACAGGATAGAAAGGGACACCAGGGTTACAGCCCCAGCTCTCCCACTGCACGAATGTAACCCAGGACAGTCCCCAGGGCACGGGGAGACTGAGCAAAGCTGCAACAGGCAGAGACCAGCCCACATGCTGGCTCCATCCCAGCTCCTCAAATACCAGCACATCGACAGGAACCCACACACTGGCAGAGGAGTTTCGGTGCCCAAGCCCAGCCCTGCCTGGCACCATTCAACAGGCACCCAACTCCCACCCAACCTGCCAGGCTGTGCGTGGGTATGCAAGGAGGAAGATTTGCCCAAAAAGCCAGTGCCTGCCCTGGCACAGGACGCTGCTGGGAGGTCCTGGCTCCGTCCAGCTCCCGCCCTTACCTTCCTGGCAGCCAGAGGCTCCGCCTTGCTGGGAGCACTGGCCTCGAAGAAGCTGCGCTTGCTGGCCACCCCCTCCGAGGAGAGCAGGCGGCTCTTCTGCACAGGGACGGAGGATTTCACCCCCTCCGAGCGCTGGGGAGAGACAGGGGCGTCAGCGGGGCCGTGCTGCACCCCAAGGGGTAAAAAGCAACGTCCTGCTTCTGGCTCACACCCTGAGCCCCTTGGGGTCTGCTCCTTCCCTTCCCGTCACCAGCTCACAGACCTGCCCCACTGCCTCCCCCCAGCAGGACTGTGCAGACCCTTCCCAAGGCAAGAAGCAACCTGGTCTAGTGGGAGGTGTCCCTGCCCACGGCTGGGGGTTGGAACGAGATGATTCTTAAGGTCCCTTCCCACTCAAACCATTCTGTGGTTCTATCAGTTCAAACCACTCTGCTCCTAAACCCTGAGGCCAATTCCTTTTTCTGCCTGGGACCATCTTCTTCAACCCCATTAGCTCTGGTGTTCAGTGTAGCTCAGTCCCTCCCCTCCTCACTCAGCTACGGGCCACCTCCCTCTCTCTTCCCGTACATCCCTCCCACCCCAGCCTGGCTATGCCCAGTGCATTTGGTACCTGCACGGCCGAGTTGTACTTTTCCAGCTTCTCCCCAATGGTGCTGCTGCTACCTGGGATCCTCAGACTCGCACTGGTGAAGAAGAGGGGAGATTTGAACACGGCCCCCTCAGGATCTCCTGGACTCAGCTCTTGGTCCTGGGGGACTGCACTTGGCAGGAGAAGACCCCATCCCACCCAGGCACTCCTGCATCCATCTGCCAAGTGAACCCAGGCAACTCATTTCCTGCTGGTGGCCAAGATCTCTGGGTCTCACTGTCTTACTTGGGCCACGCTGTACATTGAAATGCATCTCTGAGCTCCTCAGCTTGCCCTGCATCCCTGAACAGACCACTGCCAGCTCTGAACTGCATCCTCCCTGATACCAGTATGGGTTTGCCTACAGCACAGGAGCAAGCCCAGGTGTCCATAAACCCACTCCCCTGCCCTGCATCCAGGAGAGGGCATCCTATCAGCTCCCTGTGTTCACGTCTGAGCTCTCGGTTCCTCGAGTTTTTAAGCCACCTGGCCAAACCTTCCCATGGAGATGTGGGAGATGCCTTGGTCTGTCCACCAAAGCCAGGTCATGTTTCTCATGGACCTGCAGGGGTGTTTTGATATCCCCACGGGTGGGACCCTGTTGTGGTGCTGCACCACTCAACACAACCACCCCTGTGCAGACATGAAACTACAATACCCAAGGGACAGCAGGGCCTTGCTGGGGGGAACTTGGAGAAACCTGGGCTAGTGGAAGATATCCCTACCATGGCAGGGGGTTAGAACTAGATCTTTAGGGTCCCTCCCAACCTAAAGCAGTCTGTGATTCCGTGATCTTGTACAGATGCAAGCTGCACACTGGACATTGTCCTGTCCTCTGCCTGGTCAGCCAGGCACCCGAGACCTGTGCCAGGGCACTCACTAACTCCCAGGTCCCATCACCTCCTCCTCCTCCTCCCTTGGAAAACAAAGGAGGACAATTCCTGCCCAGCAAGACCAAAGTAACATGACCCCCTTGTGGTGCTGACCTCCTTGTGAGAGGGCTTTGGCTTTCTTCGTTCTGCTTTCTTGAGATGATCTGAAAGACACAAGGAAAGGAGATACCAGAGCCAGCTTTGGTTATCAGAGAGACACATGGGACAAACTATCTCTGCTATCTCCCCCAGTTCCAAGCAAGCTCCATTTGCACCCACACCAGAGCTTATCTCCTATCTCAAAGCTCCCCAGACTAAAGATGCTTTGTAGCGATAACAGTTTTATTCCCAATAAAGCCACATGAAAGTCAATTAAGCACAGCCAGACAGCCCTGATCCACAGCAGGGAGGGTCTCAACAGTTCTTGGTTTTCCCAGCCTCTCCAACCACTTTATTCCACAGATCTTTTTTGGAGGGCAGAAACTGAATATATTCTCAGAGTTGTAACAAGGGACGAGAAGGGAGATGGATTTTATTTTTATCCTGTGCTTTCAGATAAGACTGGAAAGACCAGAAGGTGGATGGTAATTCCTGTGACTCTGGAAATTCTGAGGACAACAAGCTCCCTGTTTTCTCATCACTTCCCATAAATTTTCTGGCCAGCACAAAGCATATGAACATGGGCATGTTCATCATCACAGGCCTTTGGTCAGACACAGAGAAGGGAAATGAAGGGAAGACTGAAGCAGAACTGCAATGCCCAGCCCAAGGGTGGATTTTGAACACACTTCTGGGAACAGGCTCTGCCAACATAATCCAGAGGCCAAAGCAACCCTTCCTTCCTCCCTCCCATCCTCCACTGCTTCAATGAGGTTCTTTCACCACTTGCTTCAGCTCTTACTCGAAAGGAGACAGTTCTTGGGCTCGTTCGTCTGATGGAGCTGCTGTAGGTGACATGAGTTGGAGAAGGGTCTGGCTTTTCTGCAGGTTCATCTTGTGTGGGAGACAGTTGTATAACCTGCTTTGAGGGATTCCTGGATGGCTGCTGAGGAAAAAGCAGACATCAGATGCATCCCTGCAGAGTCTGCAGAGAAGGCTGAGGTGCAGGGAACAGCCATGGTGGGAACTGGTTTGGAGGCAGGAGTTTGAGATTTAAATCCTGCAAACTTTGGCTGCCTCACTTGGATATGCAAAGCCCCAAACATCTCTTCAGTTAAACCACTATGTCAGTAGGGGCTTGCTGGAGAAGTTGATCAGAACAGTGCAAGCAAGGGAGGGCAGGAGGTGATGGGACCCTGTCCACCACCTCATGGTTTGCAGCTCTCAGAAAAACTTCCCCCAAAATCCCTCAGGTCCCATTTCCCTCCGGGTACTTTTGGGCTCTCCCTCTCTCTGCTGTCCTTCCCGCACCCAGGACCCCACACCCCAAGGCTTGGTGCTTTGCCCATTCCTGCTCACCTGCTGCTCCACAGGTGAGGTCACCACCGAGGTTGTTTTCTCCTCTGTGCTGCGGCTTCCCTGCCTGGTCAGGATCTTCACCTCCCGGAGCCGGCAGCCCCCCACCTCCGGCGGCTCCCGCTGCTGCAGCTCCCTCAGCTCCTTCCTCTGCTCCCCCCGAGGAGTCCCCACACCTTGTTCTTCTTTGTCGCGGGGCCGTCCCCTCACCGCTGCCTTTGTCTCTGAGACAGGCTCCAGGTGCTGGTCTCCTGCTGGGTCCCCTCTGCCCTTGGCTGCATCCTGATCCCGCTCTCCCGCCCGGATGCTCTCCTGCCTCACGCGTGGCTGTGTCCCTGCCTCCGTGTGGCTTTCTCCCAGCCCTGGCTCCTTTTGCTCTTTCTTCTGCTTCAGTTTTTCAGAGACAGGTGGAAGGCACCTTGTCCGTCTCCCTTGTTGTGTCTTCAGCGCCTCCGAGAGCTTCTGCTCTTCCCCGTCCTCTGGAGACACTGGTTTCACCAGGGACTGAGGTCTAGAGACAGAGACAAAATTGGGAGGCAAACCTCAGCACCCTGGGGCCAGAGGGATGGCTTTTCTGTTGGCAGTGAGGCAAAAGGCTCTGAGGGGGGGGACATAAAAGTCCCACCGACATCCTGGAGTCCCCCAATCAGACCAGGTCTTGCAGCCATACTCCTCCCCAGCACCCCAGCCTGGCTTTCCAAGAACAAGATTGGATTAAAAGTCTTTTTTTTTTCCTCTTTGTGTCAGAGATTAAGCATTTCTGCATCCTCATCACAGGACACCAGCATCTGCCAAGTCCTGTGCCAAGGAGGGGTGGGCTCAGGGCACTGTGCTGGGTCTGCAGATGGATGAGAAGTGTGTCAGCGGCTCTTCACTGGACTGGGAAAAATATCCCAGTATGTTTAAGTGTGAAGAGTTGGTTGGAAGTCAATCTGGTCCGGCAGGGTCCAACCACAGTCCCAACACAACCTGTGAAACAGATGTTTCCCCTCCTTCACAAACCGGCAAAGAGCCCAAGGTCTGGGAAGAGGCAGGAGGACACCTGGCCAGGGCCATGGAGATGGTATCCACACAGTCTCCAGGGCTTGGGAAGGAGATGGGATAATAATTGCCCTCCTCCTGAATTGCAATCACCACATGGGCAGCCTGTGCCAGCACCAGGGAAGGGGGACTTGTCCTACCCACCTGGTTCATATTAGTCATGTCCAGCCCCTATCCAACCTGGATCCAACCCAAGCACCCCAACTCCATCCTGTCTGAAACACAGAGAAACACCTCTGGAGCATGAGTCTCTGTGGACAAAACCCATCTAAATACTGGACATTTCCAGGTTCAATTCAGAGCATTTGTCATGTTGTGTAAGGACAGCCTGGTCCCAGAGCACCTCCCTGCATCCAGGGACTTTGGGAGCACCACTGGAAAGCCCTTGGGTCACCTCCCCATGTCAGCAAAGGTCACACAACATCACTGCAAGGTTCAGAGAAGGAGGACACACAAGCTCTGATGCTCTGCTCACCTGCTCTGCAGAAGTGGGATCCTGCCCCACCAGGGCAGGGCCAGCATCCCCCTGAGCTCAGCCTTAGCCCCAGCCCTCACCACGGCACACCAGCTCCCTGTGCCATGGGACATGTTGAGGCCCATGATTGAGCCCACCAGAGATATCCCCCTCTTTACTCCTCCTGTGGAGCCCATCCTTCTGCCCAGAGGACTCCAGCTCATCCCACAGCTCAGCCCACCCTCCTCCAGGAGAGACTCGCACCAACTGCGGCAGCAGGGTGAGAAAAACAAGTTAGCAAGATGTGAGCCCTCAGCGTCAGGAGCAAGACTGATGCCAGCAGGACCCCACACACCTGCTGGAAGCTGGACTGGGGTCCTTCCCAGGGCTGGGAGGCTCTTCATCCGTGGATGTGGAGGACAGCAGGCTCCGGTGCCTTCGCCGGCGCTCTCTTTGCTGCTCTTCTTCATCCTCGAGGGTCCTCTGCCTGGCCAGGCTGTTTGGGATGAAACATAAGGAGGTGGTGAGGCTGTGTCCTGCATGAGGAGCCTGCAGCCCTGGTGCCACACAAGAAAGGAAACTGAAACACTCTGGGCAAGGCCCAGGGGATGACAGAAGTTACCCTGCACAGGGCTGGAGGAGAGGGAGGCCAACAAGAGCCAAGTGTAGCAAAGTGCTCTCACTCCACCCTGCTCATGCAGGCATTTCCCATCACAAGCACTTGACTTTACAACTCCTAATTTCTCCTGCTGGAGGGATCACTCATTCAAAAGGAATCCCTGCATGAAGCAACCTTCTGGAGGAAGGATATTGAACCTGTAACTTAGCAAGACCTGGAGCCTAGAGCCACCACACAGACCCCAACTACATGAACTGGAAGGGTAACCACTAGTGGCAGAAGATTTTAGCCCAAAAGCAAGTTGTAGTGATGGCAATTTAATTTTTATAGAGCAAAAAGCCTCAGATGCAAAAGCACAAATGCTGAAGGCAACCGCTGAGATGCTGTGCCTGGGGACAGGGCTGGCAGGAACTCCTCTTCCTCCCTGCATGTGACTGGACTGGATTTATAATCACAAATTGTACCAAAAAGACATGGTTTATCTTTGAACATTTTATATTGCAAAAGTCAAATGCGTGTGGGTTTATAAAATGTCACCCTGAATAAAAAGGTGCCTGGAAAACACCACATTTCCTGTCTTTTCTCTGAGTTAAACCTTCCCACCCTCTGTACCAGTGCATGAACTGTGTTGGAAAATATTTTTATTGGCTAGATTGGGCTTTGCACAACAGTGTTCATTCACCTCAAGCACCTCAATCAGCCTCAAACAGATGCAGGGAACACCACGGAGCTCCCAGCACACCAACAGCCTGCTGGGGCAGAGCCTTCTCTGCACAGGGTCCATCCCAGAACCTCATCCCACCTCTGTCCCTGGCATTCCAGTGTCGTCCAGGCTCAGGGTGCACCGTGGATTTGACTTTTAAGAAGGTGAAAGTCAGCGGCACCCACGCCCCCGGGCCGGCGAGTGAGCGCCGCTGTGAACAGGGTGACTCTCAGCGTGGTTACGAGTTACTGTGTAATCAAAGCTGGGTCATAAATTAAACCACATTGCCCCCCGCAACTATTTGTGGCTTCTGTTCTTCCTGGTCAGGGCAGGCGGGGGAGCTCAGCAGGGCCAGCAAAGCGGAACGGAGAGCGAGGAGGGGCAGGTCCTGGCTGGGGACAGGGCAATGAGAACAGCCTGAAGTTGTGTCAGGGCAGGTTTAGGTTGGATCTTAGAACAAGGTTTTTCCCCCAGAGGGTGGTTGGGCACTGAACAGGCTCCCCAGGGCAGTGGTCGCAGCACCAAGCCTGACAGAGCTCAAGAAGCTTTTGGACAGTGCTCTCAGGGACAGGGTGTGACTCTTGGGGATGATCCCGTGCAGGGCTAAGGGTTGGATTCTTGTGGGTCCTTCCAACTCAGCAGATTCTGTGATTCTGTAATGCTGGGGGGGTGATGCCCTTCCCTCCCACTGCCCCCATCACTCCCTACACCCCCAAACACCCTGCACACCCCAACAGCAATCGGACCCACTGCTAGGGACCTCCAGGTGGTCCCTAATGTGATGCTTGGCATCGGGAGAGACAGGGATGAAAAAGGCTGGGATGTGCCCTTGGGGAGCTGATGAGCATCCCCAGGTGGGGACACCTCCTTTGTGCTCACCTCCCTGGGCTGCCCCTGCTCAGAGGGGCTGGGAGGGCAGCACAGCCGTGTTTGCTGTCCCAGTGCAGCAATCCCTGCACACACATTCCCACCTGGAAAGGTTGGCAGGTACATGGGCACATACACGTGCCAGTGCCTCTGCTCAGCACTCCAGTCCCTCGAGCAGTGACAGCACAGAGCACTGATGTCGGTTTAAATCCACGTGACAGCCAGTTACTTCTTTGTTTTTAGGCACAGACAGGCTCCTTCAAAATGAAAATGGGATTTTCCTGCCTTGGCTCTTTCCCTCCTTGGCTCTTTCTGAGGCAGCACGTAACCTCCACATGCAGCTTCTCGTTATTTCTAATTAAGCAATCCACCCATTAGGCGACGGATTTGCTTCGCCAACCTTTCCCTCCTCTTTTCAAAGGGGGATTTATTTTTTGCTGTCTTACCTTTTTTAATCTCAAAGAGATGAGTAAAAAATTTGGCAAGTGTCCCTGCCTTGTCCTCTCCTGTTAATCATTAGTGCAGAGATTTCTGACATTTCTGCTGTTTCAGTGCTGCCTCATCTAATGAGAGCACAGGAACTGCCTTCTGAGTTGTGAAACATGCAGGGTGCAGGACCCCACTGGGCTTGTGGCTGGGCAGGTCTGTGGCTCAGAGGAGGTGGATCTGGATGGGGCTGGAGTGCCCTCTGGGTCCATCCCATTCATGAAAGGGCAGGGTGTGAGCTGGCAACCTCCGAGCAGGGGGGTCTCAATTAGATATAAGGACGTTTTGCACAATGAGGATGGTGAAGCCCTGGCACAGAGAAAGATGTGGCTGCCCCATCCCTGGAAGTGTCCAAGGCCATATTGGATGGGGCTTGTAGCAACCTGGTCTAGTGGAAGGTGTCCCTGCCCATGGCAGGGGGTGGAACAAGATGAGTTTTGAGTCCCTTCCAACCCCAACCAGTTGGGATTCCCCTTTCTTACACGAACTACCGGGGTTTGCAATTAAGTCTCAGAGCCATCACATCGACTTAAACCAGGATTTCTTCTCTGTGAGAGATTTTTGTGTTTGAGTCTCCATCACTCCACCTGCACTTGGCTGGCAGTGCTGCCCTGGGGTCTGCAGGAGGTCAGGAGTGATCCCCAGCTTCGTGTGAGCCCCTGACTCACCCCATGATGCCCAGGAGTCTCACTCACCCTGGCTCCCACTGGAGCCAAGAATCTCTCCTTAGGAAAGGCTGCAAGGATGGCTCAGCGGCTGCCGCTGAATCAGGGATTGCTCAGCACCAGATGGGCAGAGCCAGGACACACACCCAGGGGCTGTATGGGCATGGGCTGAGTGGAAAACCCCCCAGCCATCTCCAGAGCAAGCCTGGAGGCACAGCCCAGCCGGCCTGTGCCCCAAAGAAAGGCAAATCAGACCAAAAATATATCCCACACGGAGTGAAAATGCATTTCCAGGGTAATTTTCCTATGCAATGCTCAGCTTCCCCCGGCAGCAGAAACAAAAATGCCTCTGATCTTGCCCACCCACAAGAAACCCCAGCAGTGCTGAGCTCTCCATGGGGCTGGCAACACCTCTGCAAACAACACCGCCAGGGTGGCTGCCCCTCTTCCCATCCTCCCCAACACCCCTTTGTCCAGCTGGCCGTGCAGCAGCCCACCCTCACCCCCTGCCTCCCACCTGTGGGAAGGGTCAGGCATTAAACCACAGCACCTACCTGGAGAGATCAGACCAATTCCTCCTGCTAAAAGACATTCCTGCTTCCCGTGAGTTTCAGAGAGCCCCCAAAACTCGCGCAGGCATCGAGGCCAAGGTGCCGTTTGATCAGCGCTGCCCGGAGACTCTGCCCCCTGAGGAGGGAGGGAAGAACTCCCTGCAAGGTTATTTCCCTGTGCACCTTTACCCTGCCTGCCACCAGTTTACACCACGCTGCATCACATGGTTCCCTTATCTACCTTGACAGAGGCAAGGCTGTAATTTGTCTACCAGCGGCGCGGAGCGAAAGACGCCCTGCCCAGAAGTGCCACACAAAAAAGCAGCTCCCTCCTCGCTTCCTGCCGTGCCAGGCTCCGAGCAGGGACCCGCGCTCGGGGCTCGATCCATCCAGGTCTCCCAGGGTTTCGGAGACAACTCCCTGCGGAGAACCTGTTCTACCAGCCGCCCTCCACCAGTCAACAACTCCTCCAGCACCGGTGGAGGAGGTGAATTACCTTGGGCTGAGTGGGAGGAGGCTGGCTCCCAGGGATCCAAAACAGTCATTAAAACACCTCCGGCTGGGTGCAGCCCAGCGCTTTCCAAAGAGCATGGGAGGGTTCCCTGCTCCTTCCAGCCCTTTTCCAGATACCTCGGATCGAGCTGTCATGGCCTCGCCACTGTTATGAGCTCTCCCGCAGCAGAGAACACTCACAAAGTCTCAGAGGAAGGGGCTGAAGCACGGGGGGATCCAATTTTTGGGGTGCTAAAGCCTTGTGCCAGAGAGGAGCTGTGTGCCCAGGCTCATCCCATGCTTGGACCCAGCCCACCACACCCATCATCCCCTCTGGACTCGCCCTGACACCCCCGTCCCCCCACACTTACACAGGGCAACACCCGCCTTCAAAGGGCAGGGGTGAAGGCAACAGGGGACTGTCTGATTGGGGTGACAGGGTGATTGACTTATTGGGGTGACAGGGGGTCCAGGCACAGCAGAGGCAGGTCCCAGCCTGGTTTTTACCAGGGTCCAACCCAAGCACACAGCATGGCCAGGACCCTGTGCTCCCACTGCTGTAGGAAATGTCATCCAGGACCCCCTGAGTACATCTTCAGCCTCTAAACCCAGGGAGATCCATCTCTCCGCCAGCCCAAGGAACTGGTTGTAAGGCTGGGCTTGCCCTGCACGCCTCCAGCCCACAGGGGTGTGCCCGTGGCCTGAGCAACTATTTCAATCAAAGGTTCCTGATTAAAATCCCATTTCTAAAAGATAACCCTGTCAAATGAGCCATCCGCTCCGAGCAGGGCTTGTTCTCTGTCTTTCTTTCTTCTTGCAGTAACTGCTTGTCTTTCAAATGTTTTCAGATGTACAGAAAATTCCATGAGTTGTGGCATAAAGGGAAAAAAAATTACTTAAATGACCTTGCAAGCATCCTGCTAATTGCTAACAAACTATATATAGCAGTGGAGCATCACTGAGCTACTATAAAGCAATAAAGAGTTCTGATTAATGCATGGCAAGCACTGCGCTTGCAAAACTCATTGCCAAAGGATAGCACTGGAGCACGGGACTTAGCAGGATTTTCAAAAGGATTAGACTGAACGTGGCAGTGAAAGAACGGCCCCAGCCAGGATCTGCACAGCAAAGGAATATAAAACCTCACAGTTTGTGATTCCCCATACTAATAAGGTGGAGCAATTCTAGACGGACATTTAGTGTCTGGGGATTAGGCAGAGGATGAGCCTCTGTGACACTCGCCCCTCACACTCCCCCAGATTTTATTTTCAGCTCAGAAACCTTCTGAGCTGAATGCAGTTTACTCTTTGAGATTTCTCAGTGGGTTTCTCCTCCATGGATTTGCCCAGCCTCACTCAAACCTGGGAAAATTTTTCATACAGAAAATATCCTTCAGCAAGAAGTTCCCAAGGTCTATTCCTCACTGCTGGAAAAACTCCTCCTTTAACTTGGACGAGTCCTGCTGAGCTGTGCAACAGCACAAAGCATTGATCTCTCATGGTTTGGGATTTTTGCTGCCATGGAGCTCATGTTTGCCCTGATGTTCCTCAGGTGTTTTCACGTCCACCATACTCCCAAGATACTCATCCCAAGCAGGCAAGAGCCAGCCCCAAGTCTGTCATCTCATATATGAAGCCCTGTTGGATTTTTCCCTCTGTGTGTTACTTTATACTCCTCCAAACATCCTTTGCCATTTTATCCCCAAACTCCAAGTCCTGCCATATCCTTCTGAAGTCTGTGTCACCAGTCTACACCTCTGCTGTGCTGAGTTCACAAGAATTATCAGCAGCAGTTTGTTATCTCGCTACTGTTTCCTATCTGCTGGTTGATTATTTAGCTTTGCTTGGACTTTCCCTCTTAGCCGTGTCTGACCTAAAGGTCTTTGCTTCTGGAAATTCAGGAAAACTCTTGTCTGCCTTGTCCACAAGCTCTTCGATGCCTTCAGCAAACACCAGTCACTTTGTGGAACCGGATTTCCCTTAACAAAGCTATTCTGGCTGCCCTGAGCTCACTGCCGAAGCCCAGCCCAACCTGCAGGTTCCCAGAGCTGAAGGAGATGAAATGAGGGCAGAGGGGTGAGTCTGTGGGGGAAGGGATGCTCAGGGGGACCAGTCTGATGTTCATCCTGATCCACTCCATGCACCAGAATGTTGTATCTGCTGTTCCAGAGCCACAACCTGCAGAGCAAAGCTCTGTGCTCTGGGTACCACAGGACTGTGCTGTGAGCAGGAAAGCTCCAGGGCCAAACCACTCTGCCCAGGGGACCTGCATCTACCTCAGGGAGGCCAGACCTTCACCTGATGCAGATCAGCAGAAGACACTCATTTATACCCACTTAGGAGCTAGATCAGATTCAACAGAGGGTATTTCTCCCTTGGGAACAGTGTCCTGTGTCTCATCCCGACGCAGATCCTGTTTCTTTGGCTACGGGGCAGTGGAGAGCTTCCAGTTTCCACAACTGTGCTGTAATTAGGGCATTCCTCAGCCTCTCCTGGGGCCCAGCAGTGAACCCTCCACCTCCACCCTCTGTGCTGTGCCAGTCCCTCAGCACTGGCTGTGGCTCAGCTCCTCCCTCAGCTCCTCAAGCTCGTACCTGCTGTGCTGCTGAGGAGGAGCAGCATCATCTGCCCAGGCTTCCCCTCTGGACTCCATGGCCATGAAAAGGGGGTTTTCACCCTTGCTCAGCTCCATCCCATCTCTGCAGTGGTGCCACAGCTCCTGAAGGTCCCACCAGCTTCAAAAATCTCTGCTCTCCTTGTATCCCTGTGCTGGTGCTCTGCAGCACTGGGATGGTCCAGGGCTCTCCTTCCTCCACTACAATTCCTTCAGCTTTTGGGGAGAGGTGTGCCATGCACTGATGGTACAGGGATACCTCTGCTGTGAGAGGAAAGTCAGAGAGTGTCTGAAATTGGTGTGTGCTTGCTCAGAAACTGGACAAAAACCAACCATAGACTTTCCCGCAGGAAAGGAATAACCATTGTCCAAAGTGCCTCACACCCACCTCACAAAGGGCCTTTTTCTATCTATTACTTAACTTAAAAAAAAAAAAAGACAACTCTTGGTTCAGAAATTCCACCATGGTGCCTCACAGGTGCTAAATTATCCTTCAGGTTCCCACTCCATTCCCTGCAGATTGTCCTTCTCGGCAGATGCTCCCCTGTGATTCCCCAGATCCAACAGTGGCAAACAATGGACATCCCCCAAAAGTGACGCCAGTGTAAACTTTTCCAGTCAAGGACAGAACAAGCCTGGCTCACTGGCAGCAGCTGCCTGTCAGACTGTGCCCCTCAGAGCACAGGGAATCACAGAGCCACGGGATGGTTGGGGCTGGAAGGGACCTCTGGAGATCACCCAGTCCAACCCTCCTGCCAAAGAAGGGTCACCTGGAGCAGGTGACACAGGAAAACACGTCCAGGTGGGATTGGAATGTCTCCACAGAGGGAGACTCCACACTCTCCCTGGGCAGCTGTTCCAGGGCTCTGCCACCTCCCATGGGAAGAAGTTCTTCCTCATGTTGAAGTGGAACTTCTTGCAGTTTATTTTATGGTCATCACTCTTTGTCCTGTCACTGGGCAACTCTGAATTAGTTGCAATTCATGAAAAATCTCTGAGCAGGGAGTGAGAGGGCTCAGGCCACAGCAAGGGAAGATGGACAAGACAGATGCACTGTACCCCAACCCAGCCCTGCTTCTCCCAGGGGCTGCAGCACCCCAGCCTGGGAGGCTTCAGGTGAAAATGGGGGTGAAGAAACCCATTTTTTCCCATTTTATACCATGGAGAACACACAGGACCAGCCTGTCCTTGGGGTGGAGGCTGCAGTGCCCAGAGTGACAAGGTGGTTGTGCCATGGGACAAGTCCCAGGGTTGTGCCAAGACCTGCTGATTCAGCCATGGGGTTTAATCCTGCACCACAGAGGCCACAGAGGTCACAGGGGTGCTGTTTAACCTTTATCACGGGGGGCTGCAGCCTGGTGTCAGCCCTGTGCAGGGCAGGGTGCCACAGCCACAGTCAGAGGCCGTGGGATAAACTTTACCCCTTTCCACCTAGTGGTTGCCCATCACCACTAACCTTCCTCCCCATCCTCCCTCCACAGGTCCAGCCTCCAGCTGAGCTGCAAATACACTCAGGGAAATATTTGGGCACAGTTCAGATGTCTCTAAGCATGACTGGTCAGCAAGAGCATCGTAGGAGAGGAAAGGACCATTTCACAACTGACTAGGAGGGATATTTTGGAAGGTCCTCATTGGACCAAGCTGCTTGCATCTCCCTCATTGCAGTTCTCCTGGCAAAACTTTTCCAGTAGAAAAATCATTGGCTTGATCAATGTTTTTTTTCTACTGTCTAATTTCATTTGAAATTTGTGCGGTTGTAACTTTCCAGTGCTTTGCTTTGCTTTGCTTTGCTTTGCTTTGCTTTGCTTTGCTTTGCTTTGAGGGCTTTTGGCTGCAATGGAGCAAACTGTGGGACAGTTCCTCAGCTCAAGGAAACAGGACTGACTTCCAGTTCTACTGAAAGAAACACCATTTCATTAGTGACTCCTCCAGCATCAGTCTCTCTCCCTAACAAAAGCCTTGTAAATCCCCTATTTGGGCAGAATTTTCAGTAAAAGGGGATTATTGTAGGGTTGCCTTCTAATTCAGTGAGAAGAAATTGAGATCATTGTCATCTGGGAGGGAAATAACCGTGGGACTGCAGAGCTGGCCCGGAGTGAGGGAAGCCAGGGGCATCCAGGGATGAAAGGCTCCACCTTCCCCCTTTGCCAAGGGAAGAGCTGGGCTCCCAGCTGGCCCAAAGCCACAGAAGCAGCTCAAGAGGTGAAGAAGAAGACTTGGCTCCCAGTCCCCTGATCCAAAACCAGGAGAGCCTCATGCTCAGAGCAGACAGTGGCATCTTCGCCTTGAGATTCAATCCCACTGAAGAGTGTTTTTTCCCCCATGTTTTTTCCACGTTCCTAATAAAACTAAAATCCATAAACCTGTGTTTTCCCATGACAGTCAGTGTGGTTTTCCACCAGAGAGGGATGAAAATGGGACACGGTGACTGGGGAGCATCATGCATTGGAAAAGTAGGCGAACTTGGAGAGTGAAGAGTTTTGGGGTTGGGTTTTTCTCTCCCCCTCAATCTAAAACACGAGGCAGCCACACAAAGCCACCTGCAGCCGACACCTGAGTGCATGTGGGCCCTGGACCTTGCTGAGCACACCCAGCCTGGCCCTTGCAGTGGCTGCAGAGTCACACTGGGGAGCCCTGAGGTTTTCCTCTGCAGCAGTTTCGGGTCTCTTGGTGTGCGGGATCTGACGATGAGCTGGGCACGGGCACTGGCACAGTTTGGCTGCATCAACTGGGGCCTGGTCCCACAGCACCCATCACCTGTAATGTCTTTCATCTCCCTTCCATCCCTCCCCATCCCACAAATGCCACCCCGTTTTTTGTTGTGTTTTTTTTTTTAATTACCAAATAAGCATAATTGCACGAAGCTCAGAGCAACTGTTCTCAACCCTTGGTGTGCCATTTTCTGCTTATGTTCCAGGTCTCAAGAAGGCTTTGTTTCCATGAATCCTCTCTTGCATTTTCCAGCTCTACCAGTTGGTCAGGTAACAGTTATTACCTCTCCCTGCACATCTTTCTTCCTGTGCCAGGATCGCTGCCGAGTGTGTGAGTTCCCTCTGGGGAGAGAGCACACGGCGGGATCCCAGGACGCTGCCTGGGCACGGTGCCCACTTGGGCACTGAGCTTGGAGGGGTAAGATCGTAGCCAAAAAACCTTTTGCCTCCAGTGGTGGGGCAGGTTGGGCCGTGGCAGATCCTGGGATCTCACCGTGAATGATCTCTGATCACCTCCGAGAGAGGAGTTGCTTGGGTTGGCCAAGACACAGACTCAGTTCCCAGAGCTGTGCCTGCCCAGAGCCTGTCCTGGGATGTGTGGGGTGAGGACAAGGGGTCAGTGAGTCCTGGAGCCGTGCCAGGCTGCAGCTGCTTGGCCAAATCAAGCTCGAATAGGAAAAAAATGAGTGGAAAAGGCTCTGTGTGCCAAGCAACTGCTCCAGTCATGCAGGAGGATGCAGAAGGCCTGGAGGGTCAGGTGGAATGACAAAGATCATGCATCAGTGTTTGCTAATGGAACAAATATGCATTTTCCAGCTGATCTAACCCTGATTTTGGGATGAGTTTTCATATGAGTTTTAAATCCTCTGTGAAGGAGCTGCTGGTGTTGTGGCAGCCCGAGTGCCAATGACCATGCTGGAAAGAAGGGTTCCCATCAGTCACCACCTACCCTCACCCTCTTTGTCCAGGGACAAAAGTGAGCAGTTCAGCTCAGTATCCCTGAACTGGCCAAAGGAGGGGATGTGATGCTCAGAGCAATCCAGCTTCCAAACCCAAACCCACCTTTCCTTGCTTGCACTGTCAGCCACGAGTCTGCTGTGGAGAGTCCTGCAGGAGCCATCTGCATGGGGACATCCTTTTCTATCCCTAAGGAATTTAATGTTTCCCTGGGAAGATTGAGTTCCTTGGAAGCCACACACTTTTTGATGCTGTTTCCTTCCAGCCATCTAGAGACCTGTACTTAGCTCCCAATTTATTGCATTTTCTGCACTTTACAAGCTCACTACAAAGGGATGGGGTGTGCTGCAACACACCCACAGTGTGATGTGGGTTTGAAACCATGGATGCTGTAATTCCTCTGGATACGTTGGGAACATGGACAAGGCACTGCTACACACACCAAAAACAGCACTCTGTGGGGCCTGAGCATCTCCTGCACTGCAACCAGCCAGAAGACCCAATGTGGTGTGAATGCTCACTGATTCACCCCTCCTGCTCTGGGGATGAGCTGACACATTCCCAGCTGCTTTCATTCAACCAGATGCAGTCTGGGGAGCTGTGATACAGGAAATGATGGGGCTGGGGGGGAGCATGAGATTTTTGGCCTGAAAGGTGGATTCGTCTCGTGCTCTCCTGAAACGCTGCTTGAATGAAGCCTTGGAATGGGGCTGCCCCAGTTCCCACAGCTCCCAGACCTGTGATGGGGCAGCTGGTGGGAGAGTTGGTGTCTTGGGGAGCAAGCTCTGAAGGCTTTTCTAAAACCAGAGGAAAGGGGGTTTGGGGGAGCCAGCAGGTAGCTCTTTCACAGACCCCCCAGTTGGTGGTTGGCAGGTTGGGGCATTGCTGGAGCCCAACAAGGGTGGCCCATGCACAGGACCAGGGGGGCTCAGCAGGGATGGTGGGACATGAGGGAGCAGCCTGGGGGCTGGAAGAGATGAGCCCAAAGCCAGTCTGAGCCCAGCATGTGCTGCTGTCCTGCAGGCCAGCACGGGGACAGTGCAGGGGGTCAGGAAAGGACCGGGGTGTCCTCCCCACCGGGCTGTGGAGCAGCCCCTGCCCCTGGCCAGTGTCCCCAGTGATGAGCCCACGCGATGCTCTGCCTGGGACACCGTCCTTTAATACATGTGCAGCCACACAGGGACATCTCAGGCTGCACCTGCCAGAGGATGGGGGAGAGGGAGGACCAGGAGCTATCTCTGAGACCTCTCTGCAGTGGTGGGAGGGGAGGGATGGCCAGTGGGCCCTTGGAGACAGCACGGCCCGTGCAGGTGATACTGGGGAGCTGCTGTGCCAGGGCTGAGCAGGAGCAGGGCTGATGGCAGTGCTGAAAGAAAGAAGCTCAGGTCTCCTTCCCACACAGTTGTCCACATGTTTCAGCTCAGTGGTGAATTCAGGGTAAGGGTGGAAAGAGCACGGAGGGGCAGTGAGGGAAAGGGAGGCAGGCAGCAGGGATGGGGCAGCTCTTCTTCCCGATGCTCCTGTGGGAAAGAAACAGAGCAGTGGGGCAGAAGAGGAGGTTTTGGGCTGCTTTCAGCAGCCTGAAGTCAGTGTCAGCAATGCCTGTGATGCACAGGATGAGTGTGACATGGGCAGCATGGACAAGCTGAGAGAGAAGAGCTGCTGGCAGGGGCCTCGTGGCAGGGATGTGCGGGACAGATACTCATCCCAAGTGTGGGGTGGGACAGGGGGATGTGATGCCTTTCTTTTCCTGTAAGGATGGGGTTGGTTTCTGCATTTCCCTGGCCATGAGCACAGACCAGGATGCTGCAGGGAGCACAGGGGAAAGGAGGAGCAGGGCCCTACCTCTCACTGCCCCGTGGGGGACTTGGCAGCATCGAACATCTTCTTCCTCCCCTCCATCCCCGACATGGCCTCCACGTTCTTGCGCCAGTCGCCCACTTCCACAGGGCGTTCCTGCCGGGAGGGATGCAGGGATGCAGGGATGCAGGGGCTGTGGGATGGGGGGAGCAGCAGCCCCACGCTGTCCCTGCCCCTTGCACAGAGCCCTCAGCCCTGGAGCACAAGGAGCTGGGGGAGGCAGCTGCCCTGTTGCAAAGACCCTCTACCGCAGATCCAGCTCTGCCCTGTGTCCCTGCACGTGGAGCTGACTGGGAAGGTCTGATCTCCATGGGGACATCTGGATTCATGTGGATACTCCCCCCTCAAAGCCTGGCTAAGTTGCATTCATGCACTAGAAGGCACAGAAGTCCCAGAAAAATTTCTTTAGGAGTTGAAAACCAGCACTTGGGACTTTGGATCGACACCAACACACTGGGGCAGAGCTAAACAAACCCAGTTCCTGCCTCGACTTTCCAGCTCCCATAAAACCCACCTCCACCTTCCCCAAGCTTTCAGAGGGGACTGGGATTGCTGCTGTGGCAGTGAGAGCCTGGCAGCCACTTCTAGAGCAGACAGGGGAGGTGATGGCAGCTCTGGGACCACGTGCAGGTGTCTGCTCTGCCAATCCACAGCATCCATAGATTACAAGCTGTGCCCCGACATCATCTCATGGCATCTAAAATAAACCCAGATCCATTCACCACCTGGTGCTATGGGCTGTGAGCACACTTTTCTATCCAAAGGACTGGAAAAGCACTAGACTAGCAACAAGAGGAAAAAAGAAAAGTAGTTGAAAATTGAGATCTCATCCAGTCTGCTGAGCTGGGACCAAAGGGTAAAAGCCCTCTGGGGAGGGTCCCTAGGAAAGCAGCACAACTCTTGCTGTTGGGGCATCTGCACACCCCAGGCAGGTTTGGGCAACCCTCTTCATCACTGGTATTGAGACTTTTCCCTCTCACACCTCTGCCAAGCTGGTGGGAACTCGGCCGTTTGTCTCAGGTCAAGTGTGCTTGCTGGGCTGCTTTGTTTTATCTAATCTGGGTCTGGGAGGTCCCTGGGAGTTTTCTGGATGTTGTTGCTCCCAACAGAGCTCTCCTGGTTCCCTGGAAAATCAAAGACCAAACTCTCTGCACATGCAGCTCAACAGTCGTGCCAAGGGGGCCCAAATGAAAGACACCCATGTGCTCTAGGAAGGAAGAGCACCATGGACATAGCCCCAAATCTCACTTGTTACCATCCCCCTGGCCTGGTCAAACTGCTCCTACGTGATCCTGTGACATCCCATAATGGGCAGTGCCTCACTGTCAGGCTCTTTCTGAGGCTGACAAGGAATGACAAGGGCACCCTGGAGAAGGGCAAGGGCATTCCTAGGAAGTATCTCCATCTCCTGCCTCCAGAAGAGTCACCCACCTTCTCCGTGTCCTCCTTCTTGACAGACTTCAGGTTAGCTCTGAGATCCATGGACACCTTGTGCTTGGAGCCCAGCAGAGCCCTCAGCATGGCATCGGCGGACACACGGACTCGCCGCAGGGGGGGCCGCTTGAACTTCCCTCGGAGATCAAGAACTTTGATTTTCAGATCTTTAATCTGCAGGTCGAGGGAAGGAGGATGAGTGGGAAGTCACTGCATGGCTGCTTTGCACAAAAAGGTGTGTGAAACAGGAGCCTCTGCTGACACTGAGCCCCAGAGGGGTCTGGGCCTCTCCTGCAGCCATGAGGACCGTCCTCACCAAGGGACTGTCCACCCAAGCACAGAGCTGCTGTCATGGCCTCATCCCAGCGGGCTCAGATGGCAGCTGTACCATGAGAAAATCTCAGACCCACACAGGGTGATCTGGAGGGCGAGGAGGTTGCCTGTGGACCCCGTGGACAGTTTGAGTTCCCTTGGGCAGGGATGAACCTTGTGCTGAGCGGTGCCTTGCAGAGCAAACACCAGCTCTTAGATAACCCTGGTGCATGTCCCACATCTGAGCTCAACCCAGTCTCTGTCAGACCCCCATGGAGGCCAGAGCTGCCCCCTGGGAGGGAGTTACTGCAGAGGCAAACAGCCCATCCTGCCTCCTACCTCCCGGGTGTTATGGTTGCACTTCGCCTCAATGTCGTATCTCTCTTCATCCACAATCTCAACCTTCTCATGCAGCTCCCTGCACAGGTCCTGGGGGCCAAGCACAACGAGAGAGCAGTGAGGGAGGCCCCTCCATGCTCCCAAGGAGCTCACTCGACCCTTAGACCTGCGAAATACCTGGAGCTGGCTCAAGGAAAGCCCACTGGTGTGCAGCGGTGTAATGCGCTCCGACAGGTACCTCTCCTTTTCTGACTGCTTGTCCACGATCTCCTGATCCCACTCCTCCTTCGCTTTTGCCAGCATCAAACTCTACGAGCACAAGTCAATGGCAGAAGTGTGAACAGGCTCCTCTGTTCCCCCCCCCGAGCCTACTTGTTCAACATCTGTAGGATGGGACGGTCCCGTCTGCCAAACCTCCTCCCTGCTGTAGCTGTGCCCCAAACACACATCAAAACTTCCCTACACCTTTCGTGTGGGGACCCCAAAGGCAGAGGGAGCAGCAGAAGCCCCTGAGGCTGTGGTCCCGATGGGTGCTGACGTTGGCACTCTCTGTGCTCTGCTTGGGCATTCAATGTTTATCCCATGCCACGTCCCGGGGAGCGCCCAGGCTTACGCTGCAGAGCTGCTGGAGCACCAACACAGGGGCTGTGGCTTCAGAGCTGAAGGTGTCAGAGCCTCTCCCCATCTTAGTGAAGGGGAGGTGAGGGGAGGTTTGTTTGGTGCTTGGACCACAAAGCCCACATGAGTGAGAAGACAAGTGGTGGGATAGGAGCTGCTCCCACGGCCCATATTTGTGCCATTCCTCATCACTGTCCCACCAACCACGCACTCCAACCCCGGCTCCTTTCCCCCAGCAACACAAATCCCGGGGAGTTTCCAGCCCTCAGGACTCACCTTCAACAAGAGTTTGCGTGAGGCTGTGATCTTGGATTTTCTCTAGGGGAAAGGGGAGGAAAAAGAAAACACCCTTTGAAAACAAACTCACAACAAACGCAGAGCAGCATCGAGATCACTCCTGAAGGGAAAGGCACTTACCTCCCTGCAGGCAGGTGAGCAGCCAGGAAGGAGCAATAAGAAACAAGAGGAGAAAACAGGGCATCAGTGAGAGTAAAAAAAAAAAGAGGGAACAGTTAAGGAAAGCATCTTGTGTGATTGCAGTTGGTTCCTTATTTCTGTATCTAATGGTTGCCACCAGCATGTGAGCCAGGTCTGAGATGGTGCTCGCTGGAAATGCAGTGGGAGCTCAGAGCCACTGCTCAGAAAGCCAAAATGCCACTCAGATGCCTCAGGTGAGCTGACAGGGTGCCCATCCTGCCAGTCCCAGCTCAGTCCCTGCAGTTCAGGCCACAACACTCTCATCCACCCTCTCCCTGAGCAGCCAGGGATGTTTGGATCCTGCTCAGGTTTGAAGGGCTGGGGCTTTGAAGGGAGGTTTCTCCCTTCTCTGCACACCAGGGAACATGTTCTATTTGTCCAATGTGCTATGAGGAGCCTCACAGCAAATCAAGTGAGGTGCTGCCCTCCTCAGATCCACATTCTAGGATGCAGGAAAGCTCAAAGGTTTGAGCTGTGACATCGAAATCACTGATAAGTGTTATTTAAAGATAGTTTTTTGCAAGGGGAATGCCACAGTAGTCTTCAGCTGGGGCCAGGCTCCCAGTTGAACCCCTCCAAGCTCAGACTGCACGAGCAGCCTGGAGAGGGTTTAGTGAATCCCAGGGGACCTCGTGCTACTTACGGCTCTGGCATTGCGGCGATGCGCTGCTGCTGTTCGCCTGCCAAAAGAAAAAAAAGAGGGAAGAAGCTGAAACAAACGTGCAAATCCCAAATCCACACAAAGCCGGAAAGCAGCGACAGAACGATCCCGAGGTCCGGTGCTGCCCCGCGCTGTCGGCCGAGGGAAGCGGCTCCGCAGCCTCTACAGCGCCGTGAAACACCGGGACGAGCCGTCTGGCTCCGAGGAAACCTGATTTCATTTCGGGCAAGCTCCAACCTGCCGCCAGCCGGCCCTGCAGGACTCGGGCTCCTGCTCCTCGGGGGTTTTCCCAAGCACGGAGCTGTTCTCCCGCCGGCTGCATCACCCGCCCCTGCTCGGAGCAAGGGGATGGAGGGGAGTGTGGCTGGAAATCTCGGGAGAAATGGGGTGCCCTGGGGCTCCCCGCACTGTGTCGGCTCGGGGAGTCCTGTCCTGCAGTTCCTTGAGGGCAACGGCAGGGATGGGGGAGGCAAAACTCATCTGGGGAGTGATGGAGCAAGGGGCACCACCTCTGCCATGGAGCCAGGCTGGCAAAGCTGGAAGTGCTAAGCCTGGAGAAGAGAAGACTCCTGGGAGACCTTACAGCTCCTTCCAGTGCCTAAAGGGGCTCCAAGAGAACTGGACAGGGACTTTGGACAAGGGATGGAGTGACAGGACAAACAGGAATGGCCTTCCCACTGCCAGAGGGCAGGGTTAGGTGGGACATTGGGAAGAAATTCCTGGCTGTGAGGGTGGGGAGGCCCTGGCACAGGTTGCCCAGAGAAGCTGTGGCTTCCCCTGGATCCCTGGAAGTGTCCAAGGCCAGGTTGGACGGAGCTTGGAGCAACCTGGGATAGTGGAAGGTGTCCCTGCCCATGGCAGGGAGTGGAATGGGATGAGCTTTGAGGTCCCTTCCAACCCAAACCATTCCGGGATTCAGTAAGTCACAGCCCACAGCTGAGGAGGTTCCTTTAGCAGCCCCATCCCTGGTGAAACACTCAGGGTTTCATATTTTATATTTGCTTGGTAATCCCATGCCTTGGCAGCTGCTCCAGACTGTGCTGCCTCCCTCGGTCCCCCAGCCCTGCCACTGGCACTGCCCTCACTTGCCAAGGAACCAGGGCACCGTGTGAGCCCCAGTAACAGAAAAATACGTGGCAAAATGCCAATCATTTTTTATTCTTTTTCCTCTTTCCAACCAGCATATTTTAGATGCCATATTTTAGAAAGAAACAGTATTTTCCAGGGGTCTTTTTAGTCCTTTTCCTTAGAAGTGAAATGGCCACACTGGGATTTTTTTCCCCTGATCATTTTGCATCTCCCTAAATTTGGAAAGTGGTTTAAACCCAAAGATTCCTGCTGGGGGAAAGAAAACGGAACAATTCTGGTCTCAAAATGCTGCTGCCAGGTGTGTGTGCAGCCTGTGCCAAGCAAATTTCAGGGCACCTCCTGGCTCTGTCCACTTGTCCCTGTCTCCTCCCTGCATTCCCTGCAACCTGGCCAGAGCTGTGTCCTGAAGCTCGGGGGGGAAGGGGGGTGAAATGCCATAAAATCCCAGAAAGAATCTCTCCCAGAGCCTCCCAGATCCCTAGATTTACAAGGAAAAATCCCAAGAACAGGAGTTTTTTTGTCCTCAAAGCCACATCAGTCAGAGCCACCTGTTTTGTGCCTTTTGGGAGGTTTTTGGTGCCATGACAAACATCCCAAAGGAAACAACTCAGCACTGGTGCATTGAGCAGGTCGGGTTCCAGCTGCTCCCCCCTGGTTTATTTCAGGGGTGGCAGAAGAGCCTTTGTCTCTCTGGAGGTGACAAGGGCTGAGTGAAGCCTCTCAGTGTCCCCAGTGTTCCCCGTTGGAGCAAAGCCCAGCGTCCCAACGAGGTGGGATCCACACAGCACCTCAGGCTGATGACCTCTATCAAGGTCAGTCAATTTTTAGGGCCAAATAGTTCCAAATTGCCCTCCCAGAGGACAGCCAAGACTGAGCTGTGCTGGTAAGACATCCCCAGCAATCCCCAGTGCCAGGACTTTTGGGATCCAGCTGGATCTGGAGCATCCACAAGAGACTTTGATGGGGATGAGAGGATCTGGACAAGCTAATCCTGCACTGTTTGCACTCACCCAGCCGTGAGTCAAACACAGTCAATCCTGACATCCTCCCCCATCCCAGGAGGCTGGAGACAAACCACAAGCACGCTCCCAGTTAACAGGATGCCGCACTCTGCTCTGCCCCTGAACCTCACACCAGTGAGCAGCCAGACTGGGACACACAGGGAAATGCTCCCCAAAGCAGTCCTGTCTGCCAGTTCTCCGAAAAAAACCAATCAAATATCAGCTCCAAAATATTTCTCCCCATTGCACCGTCACCAGTCCTCTCTCCAAGAGCAGAGGGAATGTCTGATCCACCTCAGAGAGGGGGAGACATTCAGACAAATTCACATCCCTCCCTTCCACTCCACCACGTGCGAGTGCCACGGGTCTCACCTGTGTCACCCCCAGCACACCCAAGGGGCCTCGGGCAGGGGGACACGGGGGCAGTGCCTTACCTGGGGCTGTGCAGGAGGGAGGTGATGCCTGGACCCCAGAGAGCCACACAGTGCAGGGGGCCAGCAGCCGAGGGGGAGTATTGAATCGCAGCCCTGCCTGTAAGTGGTCAGTAAAAATAGCACAAATCCCCTCCTGCTGCAGGCGTTTGCTGCGAGCCCCAGCATTGCTGTGACGTGCTGCACACACCTGGGGCACTGCCTGGGACACAGGGTGACACACACAGCACCCCTGTGTTAGTGCCCGCTGCCTCAGGGCGCCCATGAGCACCCCTTGACTTGGTGAATTCTGGGGCTGTTTGCATGTGGATCATCCCAGAAGGGTTTGGGTTAGAACAGACCTTAAAACTCATCTTGTTCTACCCCCCTTGCCATGGGCAGAGATACCTTCTGCTATCCCATGTTGCTCCAAGTCTTGTTCAACCTGGCCTTGGACACTCCCAGGGATGGGGCAGCCACAGCTTCTCTGGGCAACCTGTGCCAGGGCCTCCCCACCCTCACAGCCAGGAATTCCTTCCCAATATCCCATCTAACCCTGCCCTCTGGCAGTGGGAAACCATTCCCATTTGTCGTGTCACTCCATCCCTTGTCCAGCTCTCTTGGAGCCCCTTTAGGCACCGGAATCCCCCCGGCTTGGGCAGCACTTGCTGCTCACAGGGGTGTTGTGTGTGAACACACAGAGGTTCCAGCTCAGGCTGACTGGGCTGTGATAGTGATGCCCATGTGGATGAGGTGCATCCTCGTGGCACCTCTGCCTTGCTCCTCTCTGATGTGAAACAGCACCAGAGATGCTGCAAAACCCCTGAGTCTTTCTGGGGGAGACAGAACCTATGAGCTGAAACACTGCAGTGCTTTTCCTTTGCAGAAAATCTCTTGATTTTTTTTTCCTTTCTTTTTGTTGTGTTTTTTTTTCCTTTTATTTCTTTTCTTTTTTGCTTTCAGTAGGTCTCTGCTGGGTTGGGGGTGGGGGGTTGTGAGCCTGGGGAGGTGCTGCAGTGTTGACCCCCCCTGAATGATGGGACATACACAGAACGATGTCCCCAGGGCAGCACTGGCCAAGGGACTTCCTGGGAGCCACCAGAGCCACCAGAGAAGAGGATAAACCCCCTCAGCCAGGTTGCTGAGAGGTGATGGGCTAAAACATGGATTTGGGACCAAGGAGCTGTCCCCCTATGGGGATAAGGACCATCCAGTCTCCCTCAGTACAGCCCAGTGGGTTGGGATGCTCAAGCAACTTTGAGCCTCTCACAAGCCCTGAAGTTTTCCCAATGAAATTCCTGAAAAGCAGGGAAAAAGCTGCTGTCTCACCCCCCTGCACCCTACAAAGCCCCTTGCCCAGTGCCCCTGTGGAAGGAGGCTTTGCATGGCAGAGAATCACAGGGCCAGCAACACCTGTTCCCTGTGGTATTTTTAGGGACAAATTTAGGAGCAAACAATTCCCAGCATGGGGCCCAGCAGGGACAATGCCGGGTATGTTAATCCCGGGGCTATTATGGTCACGGAGGGACACACAGCTGCCTGCGTGGGGCAGGTCCCGTGGGGGGGGGGGCAAAGACAGCCCCCCCATCCCACAGAGCCAGGGATGCAGGGCCTCCTTCCCCCTGCCCTGACACCTGGGGGGAGATCGGTGATGGTGACAGTGGCAGTGCCATCCCTGTGTGAATTGCACCAAACAAATCCCAGTGGGCAGGGGGAAACCCCCCTGTGCCCACCCACCTCGGGGACCCCTCCAAGGACCTCTCCCCTTCCCTGGCTCCAAGAGCCAGTGCAGCAGATCTGCTCCAGGCTGCAGAAGAGGAGGAGGGTTTAAACCACCCCGTTAGACCTTTATAAGGCAAAAGCCCCATGGGGCCAGGCCTCCAGCATCTTTCCTCCCAGCTGCCTTGGGATTGTTTTCAGAGCACAGAGGAGCCAAAATTAGCCTGTGACAAAGGCACTGCATTCCCACAGCTCCCGCTGCTCGGGGATGGGATGGGGGCTGCTTCAGATGCCATTTGCTCCAGGCTCAGGTTTCATCCTCTGCTGGGACCTGGAGTGAGGAGGAGGAAAGGGCAGGCGAGGGATGGGGTAGTGGGACCCCTCGACTTGGGGCTTCCCCCTCGGTTTCAAAGCTCCAGCACTGCCATGGGGGACTGCAGCAGGAGAAGAGGCAGAAGTCCGGGATGTCCCATCCCTCCTCCCCAGCTGACATGAGGGGGATGTTTCAGGTCTCCATCTCCAACCCCAGCTCACAAACCACAGTGAGCTGCCTCAAGGTAAGGGGGCTGTTTTGTCAGGTACCACCTGAGGTTGTGCATCACTCTGAGCTTCTGGGGGGTAGGAAGGATCAGGATCTACGGGGCAGAGCAGTGCTGAGCCAAATTCAAAGCAAAGTAATGTCCCTATTACTGAGAGCCACTGATTGAAGTGAAGAGTCCCCATGGGCTGCCACCCATGGGGATGGATGTCAACAGAAAATTCCCAGAGAGCTGTATGGGGAGGTCAGACCCACCCAGGACCAAGTCCCCAGGGACAGCTGTTTGTCCCTAAATGTCCCCATGACCTACAGGTCATCTGTGTTTGGTCTCTTACGAGTGGCCCCCTTGGCATGTGTTTAGATGGATGGGGCAGTTTCTCTCTCCCTCTGGACATACCAAGTCCCTGGAGGGTGTTGGTGATTCCTCATCCTTGGACATCAGCCTCACAAATGTGGCAGAGGCTTCCACGTCTGCCCTCTGACTTTGGGAAAACCACAACGGTCTCTGGCTCCTCAGGGTCTTGGGACTCCAAATTCGAAGGTATCTGACCCATGTGAGCAGTTTAGTTGTCCCACATGAAGCCAATCTGCCTGAAGAAATGGACTTGCAGCAATCTCTTTCCCTCTCTGGAGCCTTCCCATCCCTCCTGCCCTTGCCCTCTCCCAAGCACCGTCCTAGTTTTGACAACCCCGGTGGAATTCGCAAAGACAACAGACTCCCCCGGGGCATCCAGGACAGACTTAGAAACAACAGCTGAGCCTCTGGTGTCCTTTGCGACCCAACCTCCAAACAAGTCCATCCCAACCCTCAGCTGCCAGTCTCAGAGCCAGCCCCCAGTGCCAGGCAGAGGGCAGGAGACCACCGGCTGCCTCAGGGACAGAGGATGCCTCACAGACTCACCGTGGGGGCAGGAGAAGGTTTTCCCTCTGTGAGACAGCTCAGAGACAAGGGGACATTGAGGTCACCTCCTCCAAGCAAGGTGACTGCAAGGCTGCAGGGTCATGTTGCAGTGAAATCTTGAGGGTCCATGGGACTTGTCCTGATCATGGAATCATGGAATCAGCCGGGTTGGAAAGGACATCTGAGAACATCAAGTCCAACCCTTGATCCACTACCACTGTGGTTCCCAGCCCATGGCACTGATGCCACATCCAGTCTCATCTTAAAAACCTCCAGGGACGGAGAGTCCACCACTTCCCTGGGCAGCCCATTCCAATGGCTGATCACCCTCTCTGGAAAGAAATTCTTCCTTATATCCAACCTAAACCTCCCCTGGCACAGCTGAAGACCCTGAGCCCTCTTGTCTTACTGATAGTTGCCTGGGAGAAGAGACCAACCCCCACCTGGCTACAACCTCCTGTCAGGGAGTTGTAGAGAGTGGGGAGGTCTCCCCTGAGCCTCCTCTTCTCCAGGCTGAGCCCCCCCAGCTCCCTCAGCCTCTCCTCACAGGACTTGTGCTCGAGTCCCTTCACCAGCCTTGTTGCTCTTGATGAATGGTCCCACCTGGGTGTTTCTCCTACAGATCATCTGGCAGCTCTCATCCCTCACGAGCTGCTGGAAGGATCCAGCCAGTCCCACCTGCTCCATGGATTGGTGACAGCAGGGGTGAAAACCTCCACAATGTTCTCCAACAGCTGATGCTTTCTGCAGCCTTGGGAAGGATTCCCTCACTTCACTGCATCTGTGAGTGAGTCCCACCAGACCTGGGCAATGCCCCGAGGCACCAAAGCAGAGCAGGCAGTGGGGACAGCCATGGAGATGGAAAGTGCACCAGAATTTGGATAATCATCACAGCCCAACCTGGGAACCAGCACAGCCCCAGGCCAGACCCCAAACATGCCCCACAGGGCTGAGACATCTCTCCCAGCTCAGGGATCTCCACCCCTTTGCATGAGCCCCAGGACACCCACATCTCCTACTGCCCAGCAGGGCAGATGCTTCTCATCCCTTTGGGATCTGCTGCTCCTTGTCCTGGTCTCCCAGGGCGAACACAGCTGATCCTGCAGCTGGAGAGCCCCATCTTCTCCAGCCACAGCCCCTGTTCTCAGAACCCCACCCTGACTGGATATCCTCTTGTATGTGGTGCAGCTGGGGATGGTGCCTGTGACAGCCCCTTCATCCATGGGCATGAGACTGATTCTTCCCACTTGGCTGCAGGCAGCAAATCCATGTGGAAGCAGCTGTGGGGCTGCATCCAAAAGCAGGACAATTTCCCCAAAATGTGAGAAACACCTTCCACTTCCAGAAATGTTGTGGGACAATTTGTTTTTCTCATCTTGGACACTCTGGGGAGATGTGAAATGTTTGCAGAAGGTGTCAAAGCTGAGGAGGGTCCTTGGAAAGCCAAGAGGCCCTTTATGAACAGCACATGCTCCTGCCCTGTGCCACTGGCACAGAGAAACGTCTTTACTAAACAAGGAGGAATTATCTACTTTGGGATAGTGGGAAGACATTATTGAAATGGAGCTGAGCCACCCACTGAAGACTTTAGGCTTTCCATGGTTTTGCCAAGTGACACATGAAACCTTCCTAATGTTGATCTTGTCGGCTCCTATAACCAGGAGGAAGATATTGGCTGTTCTGTGTCAGTGGGTGGCCACGGTTCAGCAGCGATGTCAGCTTGAGTATCCCAAAATCCAGGCTGCTTTTCAGCCTGAGGCAAAATATTCCACAGGAAAAATAAAAGACTATTCCAAATAATCCAAAATTTCCGGCCCAGGCAGGGACCCTGATACACTTTTTGGACATTTTCAGGGTATTTCCAGGCCCTCCCACCTGTCTCTGAGACACTTGATGCATCTCAGCATCCCCTTTTGGCTGGAATGAGCCACCCCCACTCCCAGAGCAGCCCAGTGACTCCTGCTCAGGGATGGTGGGTGACAGATGGGTGCTGGGATGTGCTGGTTGGTCCCTCTGCAGTTCCAGCAATGTGTGGTCCCTATTTTTGTTTCTTTCTGATGAGCTCCAACCCTCCCACTGGCTCCCATAGCCCCAGTCCACTGGTGGGTGGTGGTCACAGCCACACTCCTCAACCTCCCTGGGACACCCTCTCCAGGACACACCACCGGGACACCCCCCATTGCAATCCCTGCAATCCCTGCCTGGACCCCCTCAGCATCACAAGCTCCATGTTTTGACAACAGCATTTCTTCCTACACCCAAATCCCAAGAGGACTTCAGTGGAGGTGGCCAAGCCCCCCCCAGCAGTAGTGTGGACATCCTGGCCCTCTGCTCCCCTGGATTGTGAGCACACAGACATCACAGGGCTCTGGGAAGTTTTCCAGCCAGGCAGTGGGCAGGTGTTGGCTTCCAAACCAAAATCCAGTGATTTAAGAACTGTGGTTGAGGATGGTCAATGATGAAATAACTTTAGGATCATCTGAAGGAAGTCAGACACATGACCCAAAGCTAAAAAACCAGAACACTGCTTGCTACGGCTGTGATTTCCTTTTCTTTTCACTTTTGTGTGAGGAAAGACCACCCACAAAGTCAGGGATGGTCACAGGAGAAGTGAGGCAGTGCCAGCCTCTCCACAGGGCACACGGTGGTGGAGGAGGTACACATGGTCTCACCTAACAAAAGCATTGGCACCATCACCCCCACTGCCCTCCCTGGCACTTGGGGGGGGGTGTCCAGCCAGCCCCAAAAACTGACCCCAAACCCAGAGCTTGGATTTCATCAGGTGGAAAAAAAGGGCTCTGAAGCCCTCCTTCCTCTGCACTTACCCCACGGTGCCACAAGGAGGGTGCCTGTCCCTGCCCCCCTGGGTGCTGGCAGAGCCCCTGCCCCGGGCCGAGGCACAGGGCAGCCCCCAGCCCGGGCAGAGCAGCCCCAGCACCGGGGCACCCTCGGAGAAGTGCAGGGAGGGCTGATGGAGCGGGGGCACAGCGGGGCTGGGAGCAGAAAAGCCAGATTTTCAGGCTCCTGCCTTTGAACTCCCGCAGCTCCAGGGCACCTCGCTGCATTCTGGGGCTCTGCACTGAGCCCCAGCTCTGCTCGGGGGCCCTGGCACTGGGGTGCCCTGCCCTCATTGAAGCAGGAGCCCATGTGCTGGAGAGGCTGCGAGGCCACATACCTACCAACCCCGTGTTTTGCCTCAGTTTCCCCACCTCTGGAGGCATTAGAAATGCTTCCCATGGTCCTCTCCCTGCTTTTCAGGCTGGCTGGGAGTGTGCTGGCACCACATCCCTGGTGCTGGGGGACACACCAGCCCTGTCCCTGTCCCTGCTCTGCTCCCTGGCCGAGTCACTTGGCTATTTATTTGTTTTTCAGTCTCTGGGTGACCTTTTCTTCTGCATGAGTAATTCAGCCCTCACGGGCAGCAGGTGAAGCCGTCCCACCTCCCACCTCTGCTCTCAGCCCCAGCCTCAGCTCCCAGGGTCAGGAATCTGCCCAGAGAGGATGGATTGGGACGACGTGGGTGTCTGCACACAAAGAACTCCCAAACCTGGGGGGTCTGGGGAGCAGTGCAGGCCCTGGAGGATACGTGGTCCAGGCAGGGGCTCTGAGCCTGGCTTTGGGTCGGTCAGCAGAGCGATGGGGGGCTCAGGGTGGGGATGGAAAAGCTTGGCTTTCCTCATGCCTGGGCCCAAAATGCTGACATAGCAATTTGGCTTCTCTTCCTCTCCCTCTATTAACTGCCCACGTTTCTCCCCAGCTCAAGGGTACTGTGGTCTCTCTGCTGCCTCCCCCATCCATACACAGGGGATGTGCCACAGCCAGGGCTGGCACTTACAGCCACACACATCTTGACCATTTTCTCCCCCAGTTTGTTGCTGGCAGTTGGAAAACGGAAAATAGCTATTTATGGTGAGCAAGAGAGCAGAAAAGCCAAAAATGGGGAGTCACACTGCCCAAAACTGGCAACTTTGGAAACCCCCCTTGCACTGGGTTCTCCCCACCCCTGGTACCCTCCACAGCACAGGCTCGGGATGCTCACAGGGCTTTGAATGAGCCTCTCTGAATGCCCTGACTCAGGGAGCTGCAGATTTAAGAAAAACCCCAGGACAGGGATCCTTGCCGTGGAAATGCTGTGTGAGCACCAGCACCTCCCTGACAGCCCCATTTTCTTCCAAAATGTGTGTGGGGGCTGGTCCACACAAGGCTCCATCTCCTGTGGGTGGGGGACCAGGTCCCACCATCCCTGGAGCCCCCCATGTTCCTGCCATAGCAATGGGATGGTGCAAAGCTCCATCTGCACTGTGTTTGGGTCCAGCTTCATCTATGTGTCCCCCCAACTTATCCCCCCCAACTTCTCTCCACTCACAAGCCAGCAGGCTCTCAGCAAACACAGCTCTGAGAACCAGGTGGCCAAGGAGGCTTCCTTGGGTGGAAAAACACCTAAATGCCTGTTCCAGCACTGAGCCAGCACAAGCCTGGCCCTGCACGGTGAGCAGGCTCCAGCCACGCCACCATCCCTCCCCGAAGCCACCTTGGTTCTGCCCTGGCACGGGGACACGACCCCGTGGGCCCCATGGGGTCTGGCAGAGGTGGCTGGTGTGCAGGCTGGGGCCAGCAGCCACAGCCCGAGGGGACAGGACACTGCTCTCCCCGGTTCCCACGCGGCCGGGCAATCTCCGGCAGGATCTGCAGCGCCCGCAGCCGCGGGGCTCGGGCTGGGGCTCGGGCTGGGGCTCAGGCTGGGGCTCAGGCTCCGGCTTGCGGAGCTCGGTGGCTCCAGGCGCTGGTGTCTGCGCTGCCTGTCGGGGCAGGGCCGTCCCTTCCCCTGCCTGCAGAGCCGGAGCGCTGCTCCCGCGTCGCCTGCCCACAAACCACCGTGGGAATCCCTGGGGACACGGGAGCAGCGGGATGGGTGACCGGAGAGGCTCGGGGCAGCAGTGGGGGGGCTTTGGAGCCCGACGGTGGGATGCTGGTTTAGGGGGATGCCAACGATCGGCAAAGCTCTGTACAGGATTTGTGCTCTCCTGTACGCTGCAGGGTCCCACAAATCAAAGCAACACCAGGGTAAGAAGCAGAAGGTCCTGTTTGGGGACACTTTTGGTACAAGGAGTGGGGGTCCCCAGTGCCCTCCCAGCATTCCCCATCATCTCAAGGACATCCCAGGGTAAGACAAAGTCCAACCCCTTCTCAACATGGGGGCTCAGGGGGAGCTGTGTCCCCAGCCCCATCCATCTGTCCCAGTGTCACTGTCACACAGGCAGAGCTCCCTATTCCACTGCTTCCTTTGGGCACAGCCTCATCCATCCCCTGTCCCGCAGGAGAGGCCCGGGTGTCCCCACCAGTGCACCAAGGTCCTGCACATGTCAGCTGAAGGGTGGTGGGCCCCTGGACAAGGATGTCACCTCCTGCCATGTCCAGAGCCCCGGGTGGTAGCCGTGGCTGTGTCCTTTGCCCCTTCGTGCCAAGGGGATGTGGCTTGGCCCCTGCTGCCGTGCCAGGCCAGTCCCTGCAGTGCCTCTGTCCTGCCCCAGGGCAGGGGGAGCCAGTGCCCGCACTGGCCTCTCCGGGGCCACCGTCCTTGTCCTTGGGCTGCACAGCGGTGGCCTCACTTGCCCGCTGGGATCCCGTTCTCCCCACCTCCTGCCGAGCCGAGAGCCATCTCCATCCGACTCCTTGGATGCTGCGTGTCCATGGGCTGTCCCACTGGGGCTGTGTCGAACTGCACCACTGCAGAGAGAAGGCGCCTGTCACCCACCTGGCCAGTGGTGGGACATGGGGCAGGGCCCAGCCCTGAGGGGACTGGGGTGCAGAGCCAGCCACCATCCCCACCCCATCCCACGTGCAAGATGGCAAAGGGCCCCATGACCCTCAGGCCACTGCAGACAGAGGGAGGATGATAGAAGGTCCCTCTCCAGGGATGTGGGGGGATAAAAACCTATGGGGGCATCCCAGCCAGTGTGGGGGGACATGGGACTACCACCCTTGCAGACCACCCGAATCCATGGGACCTCCGTGATTCCCTTGGGGAAGCCAAACCCCTCAGAGATGGGACCTGGTGGCCAGGGACCTCCTCCCCCAGTGGGTCCTGCACCCCAACCCGCGGTGCAGTGATGTGTCTGGTACCTGCTCTGCAGCTGTGCCGGGCGCGGACGACCTGGATCGCCTGCTGGTTCTTGAAGCGGACGAGGCCCATGGTGATCTCGGCGTTCCAGCCCGGGTCCTCCTGGGCGCAGCGGAAGTCGATCTCGTGGCTGTCGTCCATCACCACTGTGAAGTAGATGTGCCGCTCCTTCCACTCCACGCACTCCACCGCCTTCATGCGGGCGAAGCTCAGCTCCTTGCGCCGCGAGCCCTTGGGCTCGAAGAGCTGCAGCCCCTTCTCTGTCAGCAGGCACCGCTTCTTCTTCCAGAGCTGCAGCAGCCCCCCGCTCCGCTTCTCCAGCACCCCCTCCCTCAGCACCTTCTCGGGGGTCATAGCGGCCCCTCGGCCCCCAGGATCCTCAGCACCTCGTGTGGGCTCAGCCAGGCATCACCCGCCGGGGGATTTCCAGCCCCTTCACGTCAGAGCTGAGCTTCCCGGGGCCGGGACCCCCACGGCGGCCGCGCTGCCCTCGGGGTTCTCCCTGCCCTGCGCTCCCGCCTCTCAGAGGGGGTGAGCGATGGGGTGCCCCATGCCGACCCCAGCCCTGTTGCTGGGGCTCTGCTCCCTGCCCTTTGCAGCGTGTGGGATCCGGCGCCGCGCACCCCAGGAGCTGTCGCTACATGCCCGGCCGCTCTCCCACTCGCATTCCTCCCGCCTCGCCTGGCCCCTCCTGCGCTCAGGCTCCCTTCACGCCCAGGCGAAGCCCGGCCAGGCCCCACTTCACCCGGGAGGTGCTTTTGGGGTGCCCGCAGGCAGGTGCTGCTCCAGGGTCCTTGTGTGAACAGGCAGGGTGTGGGATGGGTCTGCACGGCAGCAGTGCCAGGGCAGGGCTCAGGGACTTCTGCAGGGCAGCCCAGGCGTGGAGTGCAGTGCCAGATGTTGGGGGTGCAGCACCAGCTGCTGGGGGTGCAGCCCCACCGGCACAGGGCTATAGGGTGCAGTGCCAGTGGGCACAGTCGGCTGTGGGGTGCAGTACCAGCTGGGCAGGGGACCCTGCATAAAATGCCAGCCAGGAAGGGGTTACAGAGTGCAGTGCCATGAGGGCTGGGGGGCTGTGCAGTGCAGTGCCAGCAAAGAAGGCACAAGGGGGTGCAGCGCCAGGGCAAGGGGTTACGGGGTGCAGTGCCAGCAGGGGCAGGGGGCTATGGGGTTCAGTGCCGGCCAGAGCATGGGGTTATGAGCTGCATTGCCAGCCAGGGCAGGGGGTTATGTGGTGTCGTGCCAACTGCAACAGAGGCCTGTGGGTGCAGCACCAGCCAGGCAGGAGCTGTGGGGACCACTGAGTGCAGTCCAAGAGGGGAGTCAAAAGCAGAGAGCAGACAGTAGCAATGGGAACAACCCTTGACACCCACCACCCACCCAGCCACACACCCAGGGGTGCTGGGCCACCCCTCAGCACACAGAGCTCCCATGCCCCAAATCTGCTGGGACAGGGATTTGAAGTCCCCAGGCTGTCCCACAGCAAGGAGCAGCATCCCCCAGCCTCGTGTGACCTGTGCAGGGGGGATGAGCCGTCGGAGCGGGGCCGGGGCAGCACAGCACAGCCCAGTCCCGCCTGAGTCCTCCCTCCCCTGCAGCGAAACACCAGTCTCCTTTCCAGCCCGTCTCGTTCCCGGCCACTGCAGCTCCGTGTGTTCCCGTGCCAGCACCTGGCACCGAGGGGTTCATGGTGCCGTGCCGGGCTGCCAGGGGGACACCTGGGGACTTGTGCTGGCTGTGGGCTACTGGACAGGGCGACGGTCACAGCCTGCTGGGCTACTGGATGTGCCCTCACAGATGTTGAGGGTGTGGTTCCTTCACCCAGGTGAGGTCTGGAATGGGAAAAAGTTCCCCCGGAGATGTGCCAGGGTCATCGACTGGGGCTGGAGGCCACCAATCAGCCCATGGCTCCTTGGCACGCAGCCACCACCCCAGCACCCACCTCCTGGATCACCCTGCCCGTGCCCCTGCAGATCACAACCCCACGGAGCCCCCGGCTGGAGCCCCTCTTCCCCCAGTCCCTCCATCCTTCCTTCCCGGTCCCTCCCGGGGGCTTTGCTTGCAGCTGCTGTGGCCAGGGGGCAAGTCTGCAGCGGTGATGAGATGCACCTCATTATCCCTCATTAAGAGGGCAGGGCGGCTGTCGGAGCCAGGAACTGGTTCGTGCTCCCTGGGGCCAACCTCACCACGCTGGCAGAGATCCCGGGTGTCCCAGGAGACCTGGGTTCCTGACGTCAGGCGGCCCCGGCTCCCCTGCGGCCCTCACCACCCCCCCAGCCGGGGAGCCAGTGCCTCCCCAAAGGTCACCTGAGCCACCCCAGCACCTCCAGGAGGAGCAGATGTGTGGGTTCCCTTCCACAGGCTGTTTTCCCACGCACAGGTAAAGCTCAGCTCTGGGGATGCTGAGCCCTGGAAGCTTGGGGGTGAGTAGTTTTGGGACGGTTGCTCCCAGTGCTGCTCTGGTAAGCTGGGATGGCTGTGGGCAGTTTTGGCTCAGCATCCAGCTCAAGCTCCATCCTCACAGCACAAGGGAGAGCCAAGGGCTGCCAAACCCTCTGCCCAAGATGCCAGCTCTGCTGCTTGCTGTGCTCTCTGCCTTTCTGGACTCCAGACACCAAGGGAAGGTGATGGGCCCACAGCTGTGGGTGTGAAGGAGCTTTGACAAGGTCCTTCCCACTCCCCTCTCCCTGTCTGTCTGTTCCCAGATCCACAGGGCAGGAGGCCCATCCTGCTGGGCTGCCTGGGGGGTGACCCTGCAGCTCCTGCTCTCCAGCAAAGCCAACAGGACTCGCTGTGCCAGGATGCTCCGTGGGCCGCCCATGGTCCCCACGCTCATCCCATCCACACACAGCCCTCAGGGCAGGTAATGGGGTTCAGTCCTGCCCTGAGGTGACATCCCCACAAAGCACAGTGGCAGTGTGACATCCCCTGCCACAAGGGCCACTGGCCATGGGGCTCAGAGGCTCCAGTCTGACCCTTTAAGTGGTGTCATCACCACCAGGCTCCAGGGTCCTTGGCCACGAGCCGACCCTCTGGTTCATCTCTTCAGGGGCAGGTTTGGGTCCCACAGCCCCTTTCCAAGGCTGGCAGGCCCCCGAGGGGTGCGAACTGTTGGACACAGGGTGGGTCTGCTGCCTCTAAAGGGAGTTGGACACCCCCAGGGCCGGGGCCCTGCCATGCTCAGTGACCAGCAGATGGTCGGAGCTGTCCTGCTGCAGGGCAGGGGATGTCCAAAACCCACATCTAATCTCTCCCAGCCTGTCTCCAGAGCAGAGGGGCTCCCACTCCTCCCCTCTCTGACAGAACTTCTACAGCTACGGGCAGAAGGGACTAAAGACTGACTTGTTGTGGTTTTATTGACTAACCAGCATTGCTTGAGCATGATCCAGTCTGTGGCACATCCAGCTGACATGCTGCAGCAGCTCAACATCTCCCATATGCTCCTGGAAAAGGCAGCAGCTTCCTGACCCCCCTCACGCCTCCATGGGGAAGCAGGGCCTCTGCCAAGTGAAGGAACCAGGTTTCTGTCTCCACACTGAGGGTGGTACATGAGCCCTCTGTGCTGCAGCTCCCGACCCCACCACATCCCTGCACCTGGGCTGCTGCTCCACATGTCAAATGCCACCATCAAACCCAACCACACACCCCAGAGCAAAGGGACCTACAAGATTCTGGGTCCCAGGTTGGGAAACCTGGAGGGGGGAGGGATTTTTGGAGGTGTTAAAGAGCTTACTCCCCATCTCAGCTTCAAAAGCACCATGGGTGTTCAAAAACATGAGCGTGCGATGAACAGCTGAAAGTGCTTGAGTTGATAAAGGAGCCCAGGTCCTGCCCCACCAAAGGATTTCTACCTCTGTTGTGCTTCTCAGAACACTACCCATCTCATTTGCTCAACCACAATGTCTATAACTTTTAAAAACCCCAGAACTAAATTCCCTGTGGAGTTCCTGATTCTGAGCTGCACTGAAGCTGAGCTGTGGGTATGTCACACCGGTCCAACAAGAGAATCACAGAAAGGGAGTAAAGAGTTTAGATGAAAACGAATTAAACCTGGGCAGCTGCCAAACTGGAGGCTTAATGATCCTCAAGCTGCTAAAAATCCAGGGAGTAGGTGAAAAGCTGTTAATTATTTGGCACTGCTGGGTACGCCTGTTTGGAGAGGTGCCACCTAAAAGCACTGATAGGGTTTTGATAGGGTGAGCACACATGTTGTGCTACTGACACACCCCAGAAAGGCTGTCCTGGGCCTCCCAGCATCAACCACTGCTTTTGGAATAGTTATCCCCATCCCTGGAAGTGTTGAAGGTCAGGCTGGACAGGGTTTGGAGCAACCTGGTCTAGTGGAAGGTGTCCCTGCCCATGGCAGGGGTTGGAACAAGACAGGCTTTAATGTCTCCTCCAATCCAAACCGTTCTGTGATGATCCATAGTGGGAGCAGGGGGAGAGCCCAGCTAAGCCGACCTGCAGAACTCAGCACTGATACATTCCTGCCAAACCACAAGTGCCAACACTTCCTCTCCTCCCTTCACCTCCTGACCTCCAGCCCTGGGCACCCAGTGCACCTCCTCAGCCCCAGAGAGGAAATAAATTCTCTGGCAAGGTCAGGCCTGGGTCGGCTTTGATGTTTTGGATGTTTATTGCTTGCTTGGTGACGCGGCACAGCGCAGCTGAGCACTCATCCCGGCAGGACGAGCTCTCATCCTGGGATGGGACACACGGAGCAGAACGTTTTGGGCACAAGGGCCTCGCTGAGGTGGGGGTGAGCAGCCCCCAGACCAGCACCTGCCCCAGCAGGACCCGGTGGGGACAGTGCTGGGACTGCCCTGGCTCCAGGGTGTGCTGGGTCAGGGCGGGCAGGGAGAGGCTCGTGCTGCGAAGCAGCGGGTGGCTCTGGATGACGGTGAGGATGCTCACGGCGGGCGTGGGAAGGGTCGGGCAGCACAGGCTGGTTTGGACAAGCCCTGAGCGAGCACAGAGCCCGGCTCCTGGTGCCTCACTGCGAGTGGACGAGCGCCCCGGCGCCCTGCCCGAAGCCAAAGCCCTTGGGACCGAAGTTCTTGGCGTAACAACCTGCAGAGGACGGAAGGAAGAGACAGGTAAGGCTGGCACATGAGCAGGTCCTCCTCCCGGAGCAGGCACTGCCTAAACAGGACAGGGTTTGCCGTATTTGTTGGGCAAACAGGGAGGCCACAGGCCCAGCAGGAAATTCCCTGACTCCATGGCCAGTCAGCACAGCCAGTCCCCATATGCAGCTGCCAGGGCCACAACCTCCCCAACTTCCACCCCATCCTGGGTCCCTGCACATCCCTGGTCCCTGCCACAACCTCCCTGCAACTTCCACCCCATCCAGGGTCCCTGGGCCCCTGCCACTGCCCTTCAGAGCCCAGGACAAGCCAACAAAAAAAGGTGGGACTCACCTTTACAGTAGATCTCCCCATCTTTGTCTGCCAGGGTGGTGGACTCCAGGCTTTTGCCACATTTGGCACAGCGGAAGCAGGACTTGTGCCAGGACTGTGGGACAGGAGCAGAGCCTGGTCAGACAACACCCAGGGACAGGGCAGCAGGCTTTGGCTACCAATGGGCTCACTTCTCTATTTCTGACCCAAAGTTGCTGGCAAAGAGCTCTCAATGGGACAAAAGCTTTTCTCTGGAAAGCTCTGACCTCCCAGCCCCAGTGGGAAGATACAGAGAGGAAAACACCAGGGTCACTGCTCCCGTGTTGATCTGGTTTTGGAGACCTTTTGCCCCCACTCACAGAAGTAATTTGTACAATAATTTGTACAATAATTTTTAAGGAGCAATCCCCCCCCTTTGGGGATTGTCCTCCTCAACCAGCATGATAATTCCCCCCCCCAGTTATCCAGCTGAGACCCGTGGCTGCTGGACGTTAGCCTGGGGGTGGCAGCAGGGTTGGGAAACCTGCCCCCACACAACCACAGCTCCAAGGAAGGCAGCAAACGGACAGGAAGAATGCAAAAAACAGCCAGTGTTTAAAAATAACCCCCCACACACAGTTCCAGCAGTCCCCTGGAGATAAATGAGCTCACAGCCTTCGGGCAGACCTTGAGTAGCCAGAGCTGCTCACGGAGGAATTTAAATAAACACTCTGGAAAACATGAAACCTTTTTTGGAAAAAAATGTGAAATTAGGGGGCTGGAGGAGGAGGAGGTAGCAGATGGAGTCATCCAGCAAACATTAGCACATGAAATACATGCTCTGGAATCCTCTCTGGGTTTGCTTGAGTCTAATTGCTTCACCAACTTTGGTTCCCAATAAACATTGAGGCCAGAAGCTGACCAGGAAGCCCAGATCATTGTTTTAAGGGTAAGTTTGGCTTCTGACCCTGGGCTGACCCTCAACACGTCCATCACAGGTCCCTGCCCTGCCAGCTGGGTGATGATGATGCTGGGAGGCCCTTTCTGTGACCAGACGCCTCCTCTCCTTGCTCTGGGGACAGAGGACAAGCACAGAGGCCCCAGGAGGACAGAGCACAGCAGGGTCACCCACCAGTGATGTGACAAGGCCGCAGCTCAGGATGCAAAGGACCCTGATAAAGTGATGAATTTGACAAAGGAAGTACCAGAGCTGTTACAGTGTCCTTCACATCCGACCCTGAGCTGACCCAGTCCAACACCAGAGCGGCCCAAGGGAGGTGCCCCGAGCCCGTGCCCACATCTCCAACCACCCTGCCATGGGCAGCACTGACCACGAGAATTAACTCCCTGCCCTGAACTCAGGCTGCAGCATCCCAGCCTGGGGCAGAGGGTGGAAAGGATCACTGGATGATGCACTTCTTCAGTTAGTGGTGGCGGTGGCCATGGCCCACATCACTGCTCATCCTCCCAACACATCCACAGCAGGGACATCCACAGTGACCTCTGCTGAGGAGGGCTCTGAATTTAATACTGAATTTATTTCTCTCCCATCTACAAGTCTGTGAGAGCACTGCAGCCCGGGGAACCTGGTGTCCAGACATGTCAAGATCTCCTTTTGGTGCCAGGCTTCCAGATGAGTGTGGCCACCAGACCCCAAAGTCAGCCCTGGCCAGAGGCTCTGGCAGCCCAGCTGGCAGCAGCCTGTGGGTCAGGTCAAGACCCTCTCTGAAGGTCTCCCTGCCACACAGCAACTTGTGCCACATCCACTCCATCCCCCATCTTACCTTCCCAGCTCCAATCACTTTCTCGGCTGCGTACACAGCTTGGCCACAGCGAGGGCACCCATCAGATCCTCCCACCTTCTGGGCCATCCTGGCTGCATTGGGGTTGGTGGGTCGGTGGGGCTGGCCCCTGTTGAAGGGAGGAAGCTCGTGGTTAGGGATGCATAGGCAGGATGGAGAGGGAAGAGCTGTGGGATCCCAAATCCCAGCCTGGTTTTGAAGGGCCTGGAGCTTTCTGCACAATGTGTTGAGCGCCGTGGAAAGTTCAGCCTGAGGGCTGTGTGCTGGGAGGGGGTGGGCAGCGTGCTCAGGCAGCTGGGACGTGTCCTGTCAAGCCCCATCTCACCTGGCAAACAGGGTTCAGTGGATTTCCCCTGAGGAGCAGAAAGGCAGGGCAGCCCACGGCTCCAGCTGGATACTGCTGGGAGCTCAGCACGGGCTGCCCAGCCAAGCAGCACAGCACAGACACGGGGAAGAAGGTGCCCACAACAGCCCCAGTTTCAAAAACAAGACTCAAAACTCACTCTTCATATTTGATTCCCAGAGACTCGCCCTTGTCAGTGCTCAGGGTCCCTGCTCCCATCCCGTATCCATAGCCCTTGGGGCCATACTTCTTCCCATAGCAGGACTTGCAGTAGATCTCCTCTCCATGCACAGCAACAGTGGTGCTGTCCAAGTTCTTCTTACAGACCACTAGAAAAGAGAGGAGGGTGTGCCATCAGCCTGCTCATCCAGAGCTCACTAATTAGCTGGGCAAAACAAGTCCTCACAGGGAGAGCACAGCTAAGCTTTCAAGGAGCAAGGAAACCCTAGACAGGATCCAGTTGCAGGGAGTGAATGCAAACCACCAGAGATAAGGATCACAACAAGAACATTGTCTGGCTTTAAAAGGAAGCAACCACCAAAGCCAAGAGGTTGATACCAAGAGAAAGCTCTGTTAACCCTTTTGATGCTGGTCTCCTGAATTTTCCCTACAAATCACTGCAGGATTCCCAAGCCCAGGGATGGATGTCCTGGCCCCACAGCTCGTCCCTGCAAATACACAGCAAGAAGCACTCAGGGCAAAGAAATGTTAGCAAATGCATTTTTCCTGATGTTCAGAGGGACTGACAGCAGGCCTGTGGCCACCACCACACCCCAGGAACTGTAAGGGGCTTTGCACCTTGTGCACAGTCACCTCTCCAGAGCCCGAGACGATGGGAGGGCTTGTGTAAGACGTCACCCCTGGACTGTGCCCTGGTTTTGAGGGTGTGTGCCCTGTTTGAGGTGGTGTCAGGGAATGAACACTAACTCAGCTGGGTGTTGGAGCCCTGGGGGTCAATGTGGGATGTAAGATGGGACAGGAGGAGAAAGCAGCCAGGCTCAGGGTCCCTGCTAAGCCTATCCAGAGTTTCAGCTTGGTGCTGGGCTCAGGCCTTCTCCTGATTTTTAGAATCATAGAATCACAGAACAGTTTGGGTCAGAAGGGACCCAGAGTATCCAATTCCAAACCCCTGACATGGGCAGGGACACCTTCCACTAGACCAGGTTGCTCCAAGCTCTGTCCAAGCTGGCCTTGAACACCTCCAGGTATGGAGCAGCCACAACTTCTCTGGACAACCTGTGCCAGGGCTTCCCCACACGCACAGGAAACAATTTCTCCCTTATATCTGATCTAAATCTCTCCTCTTTCAGTTCAAAACCATCCTTCCCTGGCCTGTCACTATCTGCCTGTGCCTATCACACTCTGCCTCTTTTTTACAAGCCCCCTTAAGGTACTGGAAGTACCAACTCCTGTCCCAGCCCTGATCACAGCTGCCACGTCAGCTTCCAAACCCTTCCTGGAACACAGCCCTGGAGCGGGAGGTGAGCAGCACCCAAACTCAGAGTGATCTCCAGTGTTTCCATGCCCCATGCGGGATCCCCACACCCGGGGCAGAGTCCACAGCGCTGGCAGCCAGCCCCAAACAGATCCGGTTGCAGCTGCCACACATCTTAAACGTCGAGGCTTCCAGCAGCCTCTTGGCCAGCAGAACACTTACTTTGCCTTAACCACTATCACAGGAATGCAAACAGAGAAGAGGAGCCCCGCCCTTGGAGCAGCACAAACCACAGCACTGAACACGTGGCTGCCCAGCCCTTCCTCGGCCCTGTGACTAAATATGGTGCTTCTCTTCCAGGGCCCCGGGAGCTGTGCCGGGAGAAGGAGGTGGACGGGGAAACATCTCCTGCCATCTAAGGAGGATCTGGCTGGATCCTCTCCTGGCAATGTGCTCCCACCACAGCAGGAGCTGGATGGATCCAGTGTCCCTGTTGGGAAAGACCACCCTGGTCTTTCTGTTAACCCTTTTGATGCTGGTCTCCTGAATTTTCCCTACAAATCACTGCAGGATTCCCAAGCCCAGGGATGGATGTCCTGGCCCCACAGCTCGTCCCTGCAAATACACAGCAAGAAGCACTCAGGGCAAAGAAATGTTAGCAAATGCATTTTTCCTGATGTTCAGAGGGACTAACAGCAGGACTGTGGCCACCACCACACCCAACTGCCCCCACTGCTGCCAAGCTACTGGGCTGCTGGTGGGGTTTCTGCATTACCCTGGAGCTTTCTGCATTACCCTGCATTACCCAGGCACACCCTCAGGAGGGGAATTTGGGAACTTTTACTGGCACATTCAAAGAGCTTTGTTGTGAGCTTTGTCCCGGGGTGGCAGTGAATGATCTCAATGACATCTCAGTGGATCTGGAGCTCCAACCTAAGCTTTCACAGTTCCTCATCTGTACTCATCACAGAGCTGTGAGGGGCAGCAGAAAAATTCTTTCCCCAGCTCCCGGGTTTCTGCATTGCAGAAATTCCAGCGAGCTGCACTCATGGAGTTAAGGACCCTTTGTTTTTCTAAGAGCAGCTGAGTCGCTCCACAAAACAATTAAATGAGCTGCCTCTGCTTTCCAAGGCCAAGCAGGCTCATTACAGCACATTTCTGCTGTACTACCCTGTCAGCTGGATCGAGGCCAGGAGTCAATCACCAAGTCACTCCCTGAGCCCATCTCCAGCTCTAATGCACTGTGGTAGGTTTGGCTCCTTTTTGATGATTTTTTTGGCAGCTTGGGTCAAAGTATCTGTTATTCTCCCCTAAAGCTAATGTTTTGAGTTCCCCGAGGAGGCCCAAACGCAGCACTGGGGAACAGGCTGGGAATGCAGGAGCTCGGGGGCACCACCCACAGCCTGTGGCACAGGGCTGGGAACAGTGGGCACCACGGTGGGCTGGCACATGAGCCATGGCCTGAGCTGGGGAGCCCACAGCCAGGACAGGCAGAGCTGCTGGGCACATGTGGAGTGTGATTATGTACGACTGCAAAACACAGGGACAGGAGCCCTGAGCTCAGGACCACTCCCTGGGGACTTCCTTCTAGGAGCAGATTTTGGATGACCTTTTTCCCTACTTTGGCCATGTATTCCCATCTGGAAGCAATGCCTTTAGCCTCATTTCATGGTTCTTGGAGGCCTGCCCTGCTCTCTGGGTGCCAGCATCTCATGGCAGCAGCTTTCCCTGGCAAACCAGCTGTGAGCACAGGGGGTGAGGGTAACATTGCCCACTCTCCTTATCTTCTTTCCGAAGAAACAGGACTTCCTCCTGCAGAACAGCCGCAATAAGGACTCAGCTGCCACCACCTCCCTGCCAGGGAAAACCTCTCCATGACTGCCCTGCTCAGTCCTCCCAGCCAAAGCAAGTTTCCAGCCTGGAAACTCCCACATCTGAGAGCTGCTGGCCAGCGCTGGCCGCCCTCCACACTGTGCAGGGAGCAGAGACACAGCAACAGCCTCTCTATCTCACATCTGGACTCAGCTGTGTGTGCTGCATCCCAGGCAGGATGGCCAAGAAGTAACCAGGAGCTGGGCCAGGTGGACACAGGATCATGGCAGGGATCAATCCTCCCATGAGGGCACTGGTATTTCCCTGTGCAATAGCTCTACCGAGATTGGTCCCAGAGTGGGCCTGTTTACAGATCCCAGCTCTGCCTGCTGCCCATAAGGGAAAGATCCTGTCTGTGCTCCCTGCTGTGACAGAATGGTGAGAGTGGGACCAGGGCACTGGGACCAGCTGAGAAAACGTTACACCTGAGTGAGGATCTGCTGCAAGGGCAGCTCTGAAGATGCACTCCTGCTGTTCTGTGGCAGGTGAAATGTGCTGAGGAGCCATCAGTGGACACAGGCAACGTGTGTGCTCCTGCCCATAGAACCACAGAATGGTTTGGGTTGGAAGGGACCTTAAAGCTCATCTACTTCCAACCCCTGCCATGGGCAGGGACACCTTCCACTAGAGCTGGTTGCTCCAAGCCCCATCTCATGTGAGCACAGGAGAATCACTAGTTCTGGTACATGATAGTCCTCAAGGGCAGGGGGCAGAAATCTGGTAACACAGGCTGAGGACAGTGCTCATCTTTTGATTCAAAGGTCCTGCAGCCCCTCTGGCTGCAAATGCCCCAGGTTTATGGAGCTGCACTGTAACACTACTGGCCCTGGTATCCCCAAAGGGAGGGGAAGGGTGTCTGGGGGATTGCAGCAGGAAACCAGCAGTACTTGTAGGATCTCAAAGAGCACAGGAGGAAGGGAGCTCAGCACTGAGTCACCCACAGCCAGATCCGGTTCCTCTGTGCTTCCCTGGAGGTGACACTTGGGTCCAAACATACAACAGAGACACCCTCAGCAATAGCAGATTTGCAGGCAGGCTGGGGGTGATGCTTTGACACTTCTCAGGAGGCTGTCCATCAGCAGGACAGGATCACACCTCCTTCCCATCATCTCCTGGGACACAGGCAAAGATCCCAAACCAGGTCCCAAGGCTCAACCGTCTTTCTGGTGTGGCAAAGGCCACTTAGAAGACTAAAGCTAGCATCACATCCTGCCACCACTGTTGGGAGAGTCCCTGTCTCATGCTCTGATCCTTAACATCTGGAGACAGACTACAGGACCCAGCCTGGCCTTTCCCTGGGGTAGGGACAGACTAAATCTTTGCGTGGGTGCTGGCAGAGCTCAGCCCCGACAGCTTGGACAGTCTGTGGTGTCCTGGGATGATCCGTGTTCCTTCAGCAGAAGTAACTTCCAAGTCTGGAGGGAAGGGGAGCCCCCACCACACAGCTCCCACAGCATGTCTGTTTGCAGAGAAATCCTAAGGAGCACTTACCCAGCCCATAAACAGGACATGACAGGGCTCCCAGCCAGCAGAGAGCCAGGAAAGGGAGCAGTGGGGGGTGAGGGAAGGGGCTGGTACTCACTGCACAAGAAGCAGGACTTGTGGAAGCTGTTGCCTTCACATTGCACCTCCTCAGCAAAGTACACGGCCTTCTGGCAGACCCCACACTTCTTTCCTCCTCCCCAGTTTGGCATCCTGCAGGGAAAGCACAGGCAGGAGCAGGGTCAGGGTGGGAGGTCAGGCAGGAGCAGGGATGGGGCAGTCAGAGCAGGCACCCCCCAGCTGGAGCTCCAGCAGCTTTCCCACACTGACACGTGCAGAGATCCCCCCGAGGTGTTTGGTGTGTGCACAGACTCACAGTTCTGCAGAATTAGCAGAACTCAGGATGCCCACGGCACCCATCACTACAGCACCCAGCTGCCTCCCAGGGACCACTGGTCCTGCCAGCCAGGAGCAGCAGAAATTCTTTTGTCCTGGAAGCTGTGGGACCTCACAGCTCCTTTCAGTGCCAGGGAAAGGGAGGAAGTGGAACAATGATGGGACACAGCACTTACAGAGGTACTCACGGCCCCGGCACCTCCTCAGATCCCAGCCCTGCTGTCACCCCTCAGCCATGGCCACGGGACTGAGCCTTGGTGCTGGAGAGTGAGAGCTGTCACCCCCTCTGGAAACAGTGCCAGCCTCTCCTCCCTGACCAACTCTTCCATCTCAGCCACCACAGGGCAGAGGTACAGTCAGGGTTGCCCAGATAGGAGGGGTTGACCCCTGACACCACCAAACAGGGGGCTTGGACAGCTCAGCCTCCTCCAGGGCTGCAGGAACAGCCACAGAGGCTGGAAAATCAGAAATCAGGGACACAGCACAGGTGCAAAGACCTGAGCACCAGCCCCAGCTACCATCCAGCTCCTCAGCAGGATATAAATGCTTCTGTTTCTCTCTCCTCTTTCCTGAACTGTGTCTGATGAGACACGACCAAGAGGCCCCTTGAGCTGCAAATTTGCAGATAACCCCCCAAAAAAAGGAAGCTAAAGAGGATCTAACAGGAACCCGAGACTGCTACAAAGACAATAAAACACTTTTTGGTGGAGCTCAATGATGCAAGAAAGGTCAAAGGGCACAAGGTGCAGCTTGGGAGGTTCTCAGGGGCCTCTCCCCATGTAATTACACCTCTGTAATTCTCCATCCTGTTCCCATGTGGGGACAAGCAGCAGAAGTCACCTTCCCACAGCCATGTGCTTCCTGACTCCTGAACAGCTAAAGCAGCAGGAAAATGTCCCCAAAACCAAACACCATTTTCCCAGTGCACCATGTGCCAGCCCACCACGTGTGCAGGATCTCATCGGCTCCCTTGGCTCGGCTGTGTGGTCATGAGGAAAGGGACTTGGGTCTGCTGGAGCACACTGGGAGCCTTCAAGCCCTCTTCCTGCAGCAGAACCAAACCCCTGGGTCACCTTGGGCAGCTGATGTTCCATCCCTGGGTCTCCAGTTGCCCAACCAGAGGCTGAGCCAGCGGCTCTCCCAGCTGGGGAGGTGGGTGCTAAACACACCAGGAGTGGGGGCTGTATAAACATCAGGCAGAGAGATGGGGGAGCACAAAGCTCCACAAACCCTCTGCTCAAAGGCACAGGGATACGGGAAAACTGAGCTCTTCACAGAATCTCCTGAGCTGGAAGGGATCCACAAGGATCAGCCAGTCCAGCTCCTGTCCACAGGAAAACCCCAAAATCCCACCCTGTCCCTGAGAGCATTGTCCAAACACTCCTTGAGCTCTGGCAGCCTTGGTGCTGTGCCCACTGCCCCAGGGAGCCTGTTCAGTGCCTGACCACCCTCTGGGGGAAGAACTTTTTTCTGATCTCCAACCTGAACCTCCCTGACACAGCTCCAGCCGTTCCCTCAGATCCTCTTCCCTGTGTAAGAGCATTTGTCAGGCAATAGAACAGGGAAATGGATCTCAGCCTGGTTTTGGGGGCAGGCAGGGCAGGGGTCAGGGCCCTGCTCTAGCCCAGCCTCAGCTCCTGGATGCCCAGAGGGTCTCAGAGTGGGACAGACAGATGGAGCTGTGGAGGGGGAGGGCCACAGGCAGGGGCTGGAGAGGCTGTGCTGGCTCCAGAGATGCCGAGAGCTGTGTTTGGGGTGTGATAACAGCAGCCTGTAAGTCTCTTTTTCAAAGGCCCTGAAGACTGGGCTTCCCACCGTGCCAAACCCCTCCCTTCCATCCCGGTCCTTCCAGTCCCAGCCTTTGGATTGCCTTAAAAGGGCACAGATTGTTTCTCTCCAAAGCCTGTTTGTTTCGCCTGCACCAGGAAGAGGGCTTGACCTTGGAGGGCAGAAACATCCAGCAGCACCTCCCTGCCAGCCCCTGAGCCCTGCACGATGTGGGAGCCCCCCAGCCCCTTTTGCCCCTGTGCCCACCTGTGTCAGATCCCACCTCAGGAAGGCTACACCTTCTCTGGGTCCCCCATCCCTTTCCAAACACGACAGCTGACAGACCCCATCTCTGGGACTCCCCAGGCCTGATTTTGAGGGGCAGCCTCTTCCTAGCACTCCCTGCTCCAGGGCATCCTCGAGCATTCTCCATGGTTTGGAACCAGCTGCTCCCCTTTGCCTCCATGACACATTTTTTTCCCCCCCTTACAGCAACAGCAGCAGTGAAGGAAAAGGTTTGTGCTGAACATCAGGGCTCATCTGCCCAAACCAAGACCTCAGTGCAGGGGACACCTTCCCCTGAGCTGCCTGTAAGTCTGCTGGAGGTGAAAAAGGTGCTGCTGGGGGAAGCTCATCTGCCACACAAGGAGTCCAAGCCCTTTTGCTGCTTATTCTCCTCCATCCACCATGGGAAGGTTGCAGGTGCCTCCGCACAGTTTAAAACAACACCCTGGGGATTCAGACAGATGACTCTCACCATGAAGCACAGATGAAGCCCTGGCAAAGCCACATCCCATCAAGACCTCCTGGCACACACCAGGATGGATTTTCTGAGGGGAGAGACCATGGAAATTAGTTTTCCCTGGGGATCCATGTGAGAGCTCACAGCTGGGCACAGAGAAAGCCCAAGAAAAGACTGAAGTTGCTGGGAATTCCCTCTTACTCCACAACACCCACACCACACTCTGAGAGCTTGGCAGGCCACACAGAGACCAAAAAGCAGTTTATGCTCCAGGTCAGTAGCAAAAGAAAAAAAGGAACAGGAGCTCATGGAGCCTGGGACCCGTATCAGCCCTCTCAAAATCAAAGTCCTTACAACACCCATCCAGACAGACCCATCGTTCTAATTCCCTGTGTAATGACCACTTTAAGACACGTTGGAGTGTTTTCAATCCTTTCAGCATTTTTTTTCAGAGTACATTGCATATTTTTCCCAATTGCAACACTAAGTGACCTCACTTGCACTTCTCCAAGTCACTGTGAGCCCCGTGCAGGATGAGGAACAGGAGGTGACTGTCCTGCAGCCAATGGCCTCCCTGAGCACAGGCAAAAGAGACACACAGGGCTGTCAAAACCCAAGATTATTTTCCTTCCTCCTTCATCTCCACAGACCATGGAGCACAACTCCTAACAAATACATCCAGAGCCCTACAGACACCATCCTCAGTGCCAAGGGAGGCTCAGCCCCAGAGCCACTCCATCATCCACCCATGGTAAGGGAAGGGGCCCCAAAAGCCCCTGGGGAGCACAGACACAGGGGAGGCTTGTGCAGAACCACACAAGGCTGACACTTGTTGGAGATTAACTCCAACTCCAGTGTCTGATGGCTGATGTTGCTGCAGTTCAGCTCTCCAAGACAAGGCCAGGTGGGACAGGGCTTGGAGCAACCTGGTCTAGTGGAAGGTTCCCATGGCAGGGGAATGGAACTGGATAATCTTTGAGGTTTCCTTCCAACCCAAACCATTCTGTGTTTCTAGGAAATGAGAGCTACAGACTCACCCGTATCGGGGTTGCACCAGTTTGGGAGGCAGTCTAAACTACACTGAACAACCAGACATAAACCAGGATGGAACCAGTATGTCCTGGTGCCTTCGGGTGTCCTCTGAACCTGGGCTGTAAGGGGAAGCAGGGAGCAGATGCAGCCAAGCCATCAGGCAGCAGGAACACAGTCACCCTCTCCTTAGAATGGGTTGAAAGACCAGGATTCGCTGGTCACTCACATCCAAGCTGAAAACCTCCATCCTGCCCACCTGCAAGGAGCTGCTCTGTAACTGCTGGAGCTGAAGGAGCACCCGTCGCCATGTGGACACAGCTCCATGGCCACAGGAGCACCCAGAGCAGGGCAGGAACATCCCTGCAGCCCCCGGGATGCCAACTCAACCCTTTGACCTTCTGCAGTAGCTGGAAAACCTTGCCCAAGAATGTGCCCTACTAAAATCCTACAGGAATTAATTGCAGAGCAATCACTTTGTGCTTGGAGATCACTGAGGAACAGGACACTCACACTGGCCCATGGAAAAGGGTTGGGTTTTTTTCCAATGAGAGCATTAATACAAGTGAATGACGGAAGAGTCAGTGCTGCACTAAATTGACTCTAAGGATGTTCACAGCAGCCCACACAGGATTATTACAGGTGTCCCTGGCAAAGGGACGAGTCAAAGGGGAGGAAGCCATAGCAGGAGCCCCAAACCCCAGGATCTGATTAGTGCCTTCCAGTTTAGAGAGCAGCTGGCATGGCCATGAAATGGGCAGAGATTTGCAGCAGATGAGGCGTGTGGACAGAGCAGAGGAACCACCTCACAGGGTGATATGGTTTGGAGCTGGCTCCCTGCCAAGTCTCCAAACCTTACCACAAGAAGTTCCCCCCCCAAACCAAGGGAGAAGAGGAGAAAAAAAAAACCAAAAAGAACCGAAAACGAGAGAGAGAGAAAGCAATATATATATAAATATATTTACACTTATATTACAGTTATGTACAGTTGAAGTATATATATACAGTTTCACAGGGAAAAGGGAAAGAGGAAGGGAAGAACAAAACCCAAAATAATATATATATATATATCCCGATCAGTAGCCCAAGGTCTATCAACTAAAACAATTAGCAAAGAATATCTTACTACTCTCCTTGGGACAACGCAGAGTCACGCTGGGGTGACTGGTGACTGCCGGCAGCCTCCGCCTGCCAAGGTCGACAAGGCCTTACCAGGCCTCACTCCCCAACCCGACAGACTCAACAGCAGGGAAACCTGCACCTCCAAAGCCGAAGGAAGGAAAGAGAGCCAAGGCATCTCCTCCTTTCCTCTTATACCCCGGCTTACGTAAAAATCGTAGGGAATACCGGGTAAAGCTGGGCACTTCCTTGGTTACAAGATGGTCACCAAGGAAGGCCTAGGCCAAACTACCACACAGGGTGATATGTAACAGTGACCTAAAGGGGACTCTGGGCTATCGACAGTGCAAACAAGGATAAATGAAGGTCATGTGTGACACAGTGATGTCAAACTGGTGAGCAAGAGAAGGGGGTCTGGAGGTTGGTGAGCTCAGGGACATGGCAAAACACGGGGCATCACCATGGGAAATCAGAGCACTGACCCAGGAGATGCAGCTGGATCAGATCAGACGTCTCTGAGGGCTTTGCTGTGAGAGCAGGGGAGGAAGTCAGGAAGGTCCAGAATGATGCTCACACACGGCTCATCTACTCTATAGCTCCCAAAGCAATCAGCCAGGACTTCTGCTGCCAAGGCAGCCCCATGTTGGCTGTGCCAGGGCAGGGCCCATGTGAGGCCAGCACTGCCCCGTGCCACCGACCAGGCACGGCTCTCACAGCCACGTGCCTACGGACCAACCACCATCGCCCACGGACACACTGCGCCCAAGCTTGGGTTACAGAGCCTACTTGGAAGTTTCCTAACACAACTGGGGTCCTCAAGGAAAATCCCAACTTTATCCAGAACAAAAGACAAAGCATTTTCACGTGTGCTAAGAAAAGCTACTGACTCCTGAAGGGATCAAGATCCATAACCTGACCAAGCTCACTTAAGCTTTTGCAAAGCTCTTCTTTCCCTCAGTCAGTCACATCCTTGTGTCTTTGTGCTGCCTCCCAGGAGCAGGAGCCGGGCTCAGCCACTCCAAGGCAGCATTCACACACCAACATCCTGGCTGGAGAGGCCCCAATCCAGGGGACAGGAGAGATCCCAAGGCTGGAGAGACATTGCTCACTGAACTGCAGGGGCAGGGATGGCACCATGTTGCCTGTTCAGCACTGGCACTGAGCTCCTTGGTAGGGGGTGAATCCTCCCCAGAGCTGAGTGCTCACTCACAACACCACACCTTTCCAGCCTCACCACCAGAAGAATCATGGAATCTCCTGAGCTGCAAGGGATCCACAAGGATCACCCAATCCAGCTCCTGTCCACAGGACAACCCCAAAATACTACAGTGTGCCTGAGAGTGTTGTCCAAACACCCCTTGAGCTCTGGCTGCCTTGGGCCCGTGACCACTGCCCTGGGGAGCCTGTTCAGTGCCTGACCACCCTCTGGGGGAAGAACCTTTTCCTAATATCCAGCCTAAACCTTCCGTGACACAGCTCCAGCTGTTCCCTCAGGTCCTCTCCCCCTTAGAAGAGTATTTGGTCTGGCAATAGAACAGGGAAATGGATCTCAGCCTGGTTATCAGAGCAGGCAGGGCAGGCAGGGCTCAGGGCTGACACACTGGCCCTGCTCTAGCCTGGCCACAGCTCCTGGATGCCCGCAGGGTCTCAGCACAGGACAGACAGACAGTGCCATTCCCTTGGCTCCTGTCACTGGTCACAGAGAGCAGAGATCCGAGCTGCCCCTCAGCTGCCCCTCGGGAGGAAGCTGCAGACCCCAGTGAGCTCTGACCTCAGGCCCCTCTTTTCGAGGATGAACACACCAAAGAACCACAGTTGCTCCTTGTAAGGCTTCTCCTCTACCAGCTTCACCAGGCCCTAGAGCCAGGAGGAGCAACACCCCAAGTCAGTCTCCCACCCAACGCTATTTAGCACTGTCACCTTCTCACCCAGTCCAGCCCCCCCGAGATCTGATACATCGGCTGCTTTTGGTCCAAGTGCTTTTGCCAAGTGCCCATTAACCCCCTCCCACGGGCTGGCAGCTCTGAGGTTTGGAAAGCAGCACCTGGAGCTGTGCTCAAGCGTGTGTGTGCCCAGCCGGGTCCCCAGCCATGCAAATCTCTGTGAAGTGACCTGAGTTCACCGCAGCAGCCAGGACTGAGCTGGCTCAGCCTCCCTGGGAATGAGCTTTCCTGAGACTGCAAAGTGCAGGGACAGCAGAGCCCAAGTTTGGG
>NW_020898031.1:0-420 GCF_003984885.1 Neopelma chrysocephalum
TCAGCAAACTCCTGAAGGCCAAATTCATCAAGCCCTGACTCCATTACACCTCTGACAGCACAGGGATCGAACAGAATTAACTCAAAATTACGTTTAAATGTCATCGCATTAGAAAGGCTTCACCCGACAGAATCACCCCGTGAGTGAGCAGTTAAATCAGCTTTTAAATCAGCTTTCTGCACCTCCTGCACCCGTCTGGGCTCGGGGCTGGCTCCAAATCACACTCTGCATAGATAAGCCAGCCCTTATCTTGTCAGCAATCCTGTTTTCTCCTCCAGTGTCTCCCACTCAGGCAGGAGCAGCCGTGATTTTATCTCCCAGCACACTCCACAAGGGCCACTCCAAGCAGATGCCACTCAACTGGCTCCAGGCAAAACCTGGGATTTACTCAGAGCTGCTGCCTTTAACCTGCCTGCACTC